>NC_091101.1:12747500-13080416 GCF_024713975.1 Paralichthys olivaceus
ACGGCAAAAAACCAGCTGGAAAAGGAGTTTGAGATTTCCTTTAATGGTTTTAGAGAATGTGATCCGAACACGCAGCAAGATCATTAACAGCTGAGATCCTGACAGCCAGACTCTCTTCTGTAATCACAGAGCTTTTCCACTGACAGTTAATGTGATGCCGACTCCACTGACTCACCGAGGAGTCGTGGAGAGGTCACGCTGTTGCATCTAAATGAGCTTTTTAAGGACGTGAACCAGAAAATGTGCTCGCACGCCCAGAAAAATCATCTCAGGTTGTTGTCACCGTCCAGAAAAAAAATTAATCAGTGTCCAATCACTGTCAGCGTCCACTCGAGAGGGTTTGTCACTTGACATTTGTTGTCGTCTGGTTTTAAATTACATGTTGTCTTCTTTTTTAGAGAATGCGGCCTTACCCAAGATCATATCTGTAACTTAAACTCGTTTTCCAAGGTGGATACTTTAACCTGATTTACATCAAAAAATTTAACAGGCATAAATCATAACATCGGACGTGTGGCTGTCATTTCTGTGCTCCGCCGACGCTGCATTTGAATCACAAGCATGAATTTTTTAATAATGATGATGCCCTTGATAAACAGCTCTCCTCTCTTCAATTAGAGAACAACACTGCCCCCTTCTGGATAAAGAGGGCCACACTACTTAAAGCCATCAGGGGAGTGTGATGCGTAGATTAGCATTCACCATCTAATAATTAAAGTTGAATATCTACGTGGAGGTGGCGTCTAAAAACATCTTATAATAGTTGCAATAAAACCTTAAGTGCAGATTACAAAGTGTGTTACATGCTATGACGAGTCTACAGAGTGCTGTATTAATTCATACCTGTTGGCTTCAAGTGTCACCAACATGAGACTCTCTCCATTTATTGACCTTAAGGGCAGATGCATGCTTGTATGCTACCATCAAATGATATAAGGCATTACTTTTACATTACAGACTGAGATGTAATTAGCACTTAACATTCACCACTAATGAGTACACTGAGGGACTATTACCGTTAACATTTTCTTTTCCATTAATAAAATTTCAAAAACAAAATAAAAGAAGTGATATAATTCCTGAATATTTTACAGAGAGTCGTCTTCATCTATAACTCGTCTGGTGGATTTCTCGTGTTAATTGTCTTCAGTTTATTCGGACTCGTCACAGAGTCACTTCTTTTGTTGATGGTGTCCAGTTCTTCCACATCCACCGTCCTGAAGTTGTTTTGAGAAATGCAACAAAAACAAAATCAGATTTCAGCAAAGTCCCTTCCATATTTTAGATGTGTGGTGGGATTTATGGGATTCTGCATAAATAACTCTAATAACATTTGATTTCCACCACCGATAACTCTTTTTAAATATTTAAATATATTTCAATATTTGTAAACTCAAAAAAAATGATTTTTGCTCCTTCTTCACTATGGATCAAGTTTGTCATCAGAAGAAGATTATGAAGAAATATCAGAATCCCAGAATTCCTTAGACTTACCCATAATTAAAGGAGAGAAGAGAAGTAGAGATGAAGTAGAGATGAAGTAGCCTACAGCATAACCCTCAAATAGTCACATTATCACTCAAACTACAATAACCGTCTATAGTCTTTCCTAAAGCTGATTTTGTTTGTAGTTTTATACAATGTGCTCATATCTAAATTGTTGAAAAATAACAAACAGAGACATTACAAAGTATGCATGTTGGTTTAACATTTCTGATGCCTGATGAGTGCAACCAGAACATTGTGCATTGTGTCTTACCTCTAATAGATGAAGAGTACCCTTGTTCGGGGAAGAGTAGCATAGGCGGGATCAGCTAATTTCCTCACTCTGGAGTAGTTCACGAAGCCTCTGATGAACAGCATGAAGCCTGACATCCAAAGAAGCATGACATCATACAAGTTAAACTCAAACAACACAAGACATGTACTGAAATGTGATCATGGGAAAAAAATAGGCCATTTGTTTATCAAAATAATGTCTTTCACTTACCCAGTGCCAGGAACACCCACCAGAGCCAGTACTGTCCGTCAAAGTAACCAGGGAAGTAGGTGGAAAACTGTGAAAGCAAGAGAACGTCTGTCAGGAGCACGATGCTACACAGTCACCATGTTCAGAGCATCTGTCCTCCTGTACAATCATACCTCTAAGAAGTGCATTAATAGTAGTGATCATGCACCTTGACTACACTGAACAGCCATGTAGTAGCTGAACCAGTTGTGGTGAATGTTAAGTACACAAATCTCACCCTGACAATAAGAACCCATTTGATGAGGGACAGGCCGAAGCCGGAGATGGCTCCATATCGACCGGCGGCTGACGTGGTCAAACAGAACGACAGGAAGAAGCCAATCCAGTTGAAAAGGAAAGCCACTGGTGACGGAAAAGACATTAATTAGTGAAAAGGTTTGACATTTGGTAAAATAACACCAAGATGCTTTGGACCACGAACACATAAATATGGCTTTTTCACAGTGTGAAGAAATTCTTATTAAAGACGTCATTTCTTTTCTTCAATGAATCAATCTGGCTGGAACATGTTGTCCTGCTCCATACAGCTTTAAGATAGAAAACAAACACGTGCAATGGATGTACTGGTGTTCACACCCAGGAGATTATCTGCATTCTTTGAGCAAAGAAAAGAACACGTAAGACTCCCTGAGCACCCCTCTAGTTCTCATAATATTAGGACTTTATTCTCAAAATCTAATTTTTTTTGTCTTTTAAGTGGACCTTACACTTAAAACTACACCTTGCACTAAAACTGCACAAATCAACTGGTGATATTCTACATGGGTTCTTACTGAAGAACGTGAGCATGAAGATCCCGTCATTTCCTATTCGCAGCTGATCAGCATCTTCAAAGTCATCTCTGGCCACAAAGTCATCCTCCTGAACCAGCAGCAAGAAATAAATGAGGATCCATTATTATTAGACGAGAAACGTGCTTACTAGGAATATTTCTACATGATGTTTGTGAACGGGATGGACTAACCGTGACTCTTCCAGTGACCAGAGGGACAGTGGCCTCTGCTTTGCTTCTCTCAGCCTCATCGTATGAGGGCAGAGTGGTGGCAACACTGTACGACGGAGGGTTGGGAAATCTTCCTCCATCTTCCTTGTATTCAAAGAAAGCTGCAGAGGAAACAGGCAAATGTGGATTTGTCATTTATGTGGGCTCAGTGGAGATTTGGCTGGAAAAGTGAGAGTTATTTAATGTTGACTGGTTTATAGATGTCTGACTGCTGACGGACAGACAAGAATCTACTTGTACTTCCTTCAAAGAGCAGGGGAACAGTAATGAATCATAAACTCACAACAGGGAGGGATCATTTACAACAGGAAAAAAGACATTAGCTGTACATGTGTCTATGACTGTTTTCTTTTACTTGTGTATATCTGGCACATGGGGCAACAACCCAAACTCCTAATTTGTGTTTGTTCAAACACAAACAGCAATTAACCTGATCACTGGACTCGCCCAGGAAGAGCTTCAGGCTGCACCCACTTGTGTAACGTGTTGACCTCCACCCTCTTGAGAATTGAGATTGGAAAACATCAGCCCTTTCTTAAAGGGCCTGCACAAGAGCTACTTCTCTCTACAGCACTGACGCTAACACTTAAGAGGTCTACATAAATATTAAATATTGATTATGTCTCTGGGGTGCTGGTGCTTTGCTTCAGTATTTGTATTGATTTAGATTATAGATTGTAGAGGACATTGTTTACTGAATGATCTTACAGATAATCTTTATTTGGTGAAATAAAGTTTAATATAAAATCCTACTTGAGATTATAAAGAAATGTAATACACAAGAGAAAATAAATCAAACAGGGTAGCTTACATTTAACATACATTACATTCAAATTATATACAATTATTAGACCAGCTATAAGAATATAATATTTTAAACTGATGTATGTGATCATAAATTAAGCAATAATGCAATAATGTGACAGAGTCGATACCAATGATTTATTTTTGTTAAAGATTCTCACTTTACTGGAGAATTATTATTAATTTGGCACTAATACATCAGGATATATTCTTACTCTGCTTTAGAGTTACCGATCATTAAACAGTAGGTGCTGGAGCTTTGAAGCTTTCTGACCTGCATTCGCTGCAGTAATGCTGCTGTAGGGCGGTGGTGCGTCCTGGGCCGGACCCTCCTGGGATGGCTCCTCCTCGTTCACCAGCTGCAGGAATGTTCACAAATGACAACACAACCTGGGTCAGACTTATGTTACAGCCTTTAGGAAAACTCTGCTGGTTGGCTAGGTAAGGAGATGTCATTTAAGAAAGGAAACAACACAGTGGTTGGCATCAATCATACTTAAAATACTTATACTTATATCATTAGATAACAGAAGTTTGCCAACTGTTTCTGTGCCATTTATACAGTGGCAGCTCACCCTCTAAGATTTCCAGTTTATTGGGCCATCTAAGGCAATGTTGCAGGTCAATGGGCAGGATGATTTGTGGATATGTTGTTTGAGGAAGTATCCTGATTGTATTTTACCAAAAAAAAGACATGTTCATCCTTAACCTCTAGATGCTTTCTCATTTGACTAAATAGTTTACCAGTTAAAAAGATATAGATATAGACACTGTAATGTGAGTGTAGAAGCTAATTATCACAATCTACTTTTCATTAACAGAAATATAACAAAGCTTTAGCACATGATACATTATTAATACATGGTGCACAGTGAGGAGGTATAACACATCATTAATCAGATTTAAAAAAATAATTTAATGTTTATCAAACATTTCTGGTGTTTAAAACCACAACCTTCACCTAGGGGCAAAATCAATGTTCAAATGTAAAATAAATAATAACGTGCCATTAATCACGATAATTATCAACATCAACTGAAATTAGAATTTGTATCTCGATATATTTTTGGCCATATCGCCGAGCTGTGGGTAGAAGAAGGTCAGATGACGAGAGAACTGGTTGGCACATTCCACTTCCGCTGTGAACATGTAAATACAGGAGGAATACACTGTGCAGACTGCTGACTAACAAGGTTCTGACCACTTCTGTTTCACTTCTGCAACAGAACACATAGGGCAACACACGTCCATGTGCAGCAAGTTCATTTTAAAGTAGTAGAGATTGGTTGGACAGAATTTGGTTATAGGGACATAAGATGAATCGTTAAAACTACACTACTACTACGCAAAGTGAACTAAAAACAGGCACTGACACACACACAGACAAACACAGACACAGACAGACACAGACAAACACACACTCATATCAACAGGTGAGAAGGCTGCAGCTTCATGTCAGTTTCCTGGTCCTGTCTGCCGGGTTTGAATCAGTGGACTGGAGACTGGTATAGTAAGTATCACCACACAGACCCAGGCCTGACATTAGCAGGTGACAGGAACTAACTAGCTGCCGATGGGGGAAAGGGGCCACACAGGCTCCATGTTACACGACAGGAATTGATTAGTTCGTATATTCACGATGAATTTTGACAGTGACACGTTTGGTTTGATATAAGCCTGAGCTATCTCTCGCCACATCAGGGCCTGGCAGTCAACAAGTGTCGGTGTAGCTCGCTGTTGTCTCCAGTGACAGGCTCGTTGGCTGGTGTTAGCATCCAGCTAGCTGTTAGCTTCTTTTTTTTTCTTTTTTTTTTCTAGCGTAGCAGCAAACGGGGGTTACCTACCTCCTGATATCTGACGTTGCTGTTTTGTTCCGCCATAGTGGAAGGGGAGAGAGAGATTTAACGCGTCCTCTTCCCCACTTCACTTCCGAAAATGTGTTATCTAGAAGGGAACGTAGCCGACGAAGGTGCGGGGGTAAAGCTGTCTTCAGTCGGCCATCTCCTGCTGCCCACTCCCCTCCTGACTGGAGCTGGCTGCGCTGCTGCCTTCACGGACTGTGGGAAACTTTCCTCACCGGTGGTTCGCACACGAGCGAATAGAGTAGAGTGAGAGAAGCGGCCTGTGTCAGCAGCAGTATAACTACATTTAAAATGCAAGTGTGCATCAGTACAAGTGCGTACAGAGTTACTTAAAAACCTACAAAGTGTATTGAAGTGTGATGTAAATTACATTACACAACTGCATCTACATTATGGGCAGCGTTCATATTTTGTACCTCATCAAAATAGAAACTTTATGCAGTTGGAATCAATCGATAATTGATCGTACAGATGGTGCATGTAATGCATTATATATTAAAAAATGATCATTATCTTATTATTATTTAACTGCAAATGATGTCGAGCAAAAAAGAGCATTGCCTCTGACTGTTGTGGTTGAATCTTTATATACAGTCTATGGGTTAAACGCACATTGCGCTTGAAGACAAAGTTCAGAAAATAATCCTATCACATAGTATTGTAGAAATGCCACGAAACTGCGGTAGTTGTGTAAAAGTATTTGGTTACAGCATATATAATATTATTGTCAACAAGGAATCTGTGCTCCTTCGTTTCACACAATGAAATCAGGTTCATTATTCACAGCTTCCAACTGGAATTACAAGATTACAAGGAGAGCCTAAAGGCAACACGAGTGGTTCCGTGTTGTCATGTGACAGGAGGAAAAAAAGACTTTCACACAGACGTGTATGATCATCGCACCAATCAAAACACACAGGATGTAAAAATTAAACGCTCTTTATTACCAAGAACAAATGTATAAAAAATCACCTGATTCTTATAAACCTGTGCTCCGCCATCACCTGATTATTTCTACACAGATTAGTAGTGGTGGTAGACTCCAAGCACTGCTTCCACGGCTGCCTGTGTCTCCATCAGAAGGAATCATTAAGTGTTGATTTTTTTTTTTAAAAAGCCTCATGAATACACAAAGTCTGAAATCTCCTCAGATCAGTTCTTCTTGCCGTCCAGGGAAGGTAGCTCCACCAGTTTATTATGCACATGCATCATCCCTGTAGAAAGAGAAAGACTCAGCATGTTTTCTAGGATTCTTGTTGATGTTTTCTTTACTCAGACCAACACAGTTTACAATTTAGTACATTTGAAATGAAGCATTATGGCTTTGTGATTTCGTCTCACCTTTGAAATACTTTACAGTTTTGACCCTCAGTTCCAGGGTGGCATCTTCGTCACACACAAAAACTGTCTGTGGGTGCTGCTGGAATGCAGACACTGTCCACATGTGATTCACGCCATCCTCTATTGCCTTGTATAAAGCAAATGCCTTGTGTGCTCCGGTGATGAGAATCATGACCTGAGAATAGAACAGAATTCTAAATGTGACCTGTGACCTCTGAGACAGAAAGGATCAATCCTTACATAACATAAATGTGATATTTTGCAGAACCATGTAGCAATAGGCCTCTGACCTCTTTTGCATCCATGACAGTGCCCACTCCCACAGTCAGAGCCATGGTGGGCACCTTTGAGATATCCTTGTCGAAGAATCGGGCGTTAGCTATGATAGTATCCTTTGCCAGAGTCTTCACCCTGGTCCTGGAAACCAAGCTGGAACCAGGCTCATTAAAGGCAATGTGACCATCGGGTCCAATACCTAAAACAGGTCAGTAAGATCAGTTTCAGTTTTACTGTAGCTTCAAAAGTGACAGCATAATCTCTTGATACCAAAACTACTGTATATAGTTGTTTATGACATATTTGTCTGCACTATGACCTCCTGACCTCCAACAAAGAGCTCGATCCCCCCGGCAGCTGTTATCTTATTCTCGAAGGCCTCACACTCTGCTTGCAGGTCGGCAGCGTTGCCGTCGAGGATGTGCGTGTTCTCTGCTTTTATGTCTATGTGCTTGAAGAAGTTGTTCCACATGAAGGAGTGGTAGCTCTCGGGGTGATCTCTGGGAAGTCCTGTACAAGATGTTAGGACAGTTTGTTATGCTTTCATCAAATCCTCGGTGTGTAATCATTTAGTGTGAGGAGAGAGGATGACGATGCCTTACCTACATATTCGTCCATGTTGAAAGTCTTTACATACTGGAATGAGACTTCACCATTCTTGTAAAACTCAATCAGTTTCTTGTAACAACCCATAGGCGTGCTTCCTGATGGAAAGGTTTCGATTGTAATAATGAAAGAGAAAGCTTACAAAGTGACTCAAAAACACAGAGTCACACAATTTAATGTATAAACAATTACACAGTTTTTACAGATTTTAGCATAAATGTTTTACCTTTCTGCAAGAATATAAGTGCTTTTACTTTTCATTTGAGCAAATAATAATACCACTGAAACTTTATAAGAGAAAGTTAATTTATTTGACAATGAAAGTATGTGGTATCTACAAGGTTATTAAAGGTTATTATAGTTTTTATATTTTTTTTATTTTTAGTTTTAATCTTAGTTTTTCCAGGTATTAAGAGAAAGCCTTGACTTGTAGAAGCGAAAAAAGGATGAAACAATGTGTGACACCAAATATGGTTTATCAAGTCCTTTAATTTCATTCTTTAACCATCACCTGCAGGACAGGCAGTAATCGAGGGAGAAAACGAAACGACCACGAAAAAGAATTTATCTGCAATTCAGTTTAGTTTTAGTTAGTTTTGCATTGTTCATTGCAGTTTTTATTTTTTTATTCTATTGTTTTAATTCACTTAACTAAATTATTTTTTCATTGCTCGTTTTAGTTTAAGTCTTAGTTTTCGTTAACTATAATAACCCTTGGTATCTATTGCACCTCTGTCCGTCCCTCACATTTCTTTCCCTGTTAAAAAGGTTTTTTGGTAGTTTTTCCTAACTCTTGTTGAGGGTTAAGGGCAGAGGATGTCACAGCTTGTTAAAGCCCTATGAGGCAAATTGTGATTTGTAGATATGGGCAATACAGATAAAATTTGATTTGAATTGTATAAGATGAGTTTTTAAACACACAAGTATCTCCAGCACCACACATGTAAAACATTATATATGCACAGCTGTAAGGGAGGGTGGGCAGCTCCTTCTTACCAGTGGGGAGCCCCAGGGTGAAGTATCTGTCCGGGCCAGGTCTGAAGAGTACGATCTTGTTTCTGATGTACTTTGCAGCCCACTCGCTCGCCTGGTCGTAGTCATTGAGGATGATCAGCTTCATCGTCCTGCAGACAAGAAGAAGGAAGGAAACAATGGGAGCGCGTTGCTCGTCTGAAAGAGCTCAGACCTCAAAGTGAGTCAGGTCAGAAACACACCTAGAGCAGACTTTAGACTCATCTAACAAACTATATCAAGCAACAATAAAATGGCATCGCTGTTAAAAGGCTGCGGGCGAAAAGACGGTGGCAGCTTTTACGCAACTGCACCGCGTGACTAGAAACTTTTGAGTGTCCTTATAAAAACACGAATCACAGACCTGAATCACCCAGCTGCACCTCGGGGTGTCTGTTGATCATGTGATTCCTGCAGTCGGACGCAAGCAGCGTCCCATCGCGGACATGACGTAAACTTCCGTTAGTTTGAAAGCTAGGCTGTAGTTAGCTTCGACCCAGATGGAGGTTCGTGTAGCGTTTAGCCGGTCGAAGAGTGATCACCGGTTAATAAACACTACACCTCTATGTCTACATCCATGCAATCAATTCAATTCAATTATATAATGTCCCAAATGGTTTAACATATTATGATGGGATGTATGATTCAATGTGACCTAGCAACGATAGCAGGGTCACAGCTAACCTTGGCTTTAATCAAGCCAAAACACATTGACATTTTTCTAATACTCATCCCTTTACTTGTTTGACCATATGTACTAATTGTTTAATAGAGGACTGTACATTTCTGTCCATGTAGTCAAAACCAGATTGAAATAGACAGAAGCAATACCAGTGAGGAACCTTGACCAAGGAAACAAAGTCAGTGCAAGTGATTTTCAATAACTTTATTAAAACCGTTATTGTGACACAGACCAGAACACTTACAGAGCACACAACAGAAATAAATACCATCATGTGTACAGCGCTCATCGTCAAACAGGCTTATTGCGGCTGGCTTTTGATTTACGTCATCCAGAAAGGGAGAGGGCATGCTGTGTCATCAGACAGATACCACCAGGAGCTGGGCTCAGTGTGCTAATCACCCTGCCTACTTTTGACTGTGGTGTGCAGTCCCCCCCCCCCCTGAAAAATTCCTCACCTGCTCTGATTATAAACCCAGACTGCATCTCAATCTGAAGCAACAAGCTCCTGTTCCACTTTGCTTCAGGGAGGCGTAGGGCTTTACTTTAATCAAGGTCCATGTCAGGCTTGTTTTCTGTCGTTTCTGAGCTGGGGTTGCCTGTGCTCTCGCTCGTTCCCTTGTCTGCACTTTCTTCCTGGGGTTTCTCCTGTCCGTTGACGGGCCCGTTCTGCTCGGCAGGCGTCTCCTCCTTGGGAAGCTCCACCTTGGGTTTGGGCTTGGTCACAATGGGGTTACAAGCAGAGAACAGCTCCTACGGAATTTCACAAAACACAATGAAATAATGGAATTACTAAAAATATATATATATAGTGGTAGATTCTTGAACTTGCGCATGAAGGTGCAATAACAGTAACGAATGCGGTTTAAGTAGCATCAACAGTGTTCAGCAACTTTGTGTATTCACTTGATGTAACCGCTAATAGCAATATATGAATTTTCCAACCAATCACCAAATACAAATTTAATTAAATTGTATTTCCTCGACAAATCTAGCTGTCTTAAACAACTTGCATATTTATTTCCCATGTATGATTTTCTACTTTTCTCGGTGCTCTGGTCCTACGATTGTCTCATAGATAGTCTCACCTTGGTTTTCGCTTTAATGTCTGTAACTTTGACAGAGGGATCCAGAGTCAAGCTTTGTTTGCTTTGCTGGTTCATGGTGCTGTTCATCCAGATCATTGCATCATTGGTGAGTTTGTCAACTTTGGTGACATCTGCCTCATCTAAATGGTCATACTGCTCCTCCTGGAAATCAATGGGAAGTTACCACAGCCATTATTACTTTTATAAGTATTGGTGTATTCAGTATTAATATGGTGTTAAGACAAAGAGGAATAATATAGGATGTACATGAAAAATAAAGTCCTTTAAAAATGCCTTAATTTACCTTCATTTTGTACGCTTCAACAAATTTCATGTATTGCTGGATTTGTTTTCCCAGCTCGTCAAAAGCTTTAGGTCTCTCTTCAGCCTCTGTATACCTCTCCTGGATGGGCTGGCCAAGTTTCTTCACAGAACACAATACACACGTCAGGTTAAACTGATCAATATACAGATCCATCAATGGCTGAAGAAAAAAACTATTTCTAAAGTAATAATTACCTTTAACTCTGCCAGTTTGTCAATGTACACCTGTTTGGGTTGATCCTCTCCATCTTCATACAGCCAGGTTTCAGTGTCCTCCAGCTTTAATGACAGAGCATCCCGGTCCTACAAAAAAAAGAAAAGCAATTACTAAACATGTAACATTAAACAGTGACTATAAGGTGATAACTTTGATCCCAATTCTTTCTTTACAATGAGTCAGATGTGATTTTTAACTTACAGATTCACCAACGAACTTCTCCAGCATCCCGTGCAGTTTGTCCCTCATGTCGTACACATACTCTTCTACATTATTCTTGGCGTCGTTCCTCTCCTTCTCCAGCTTGTCCTGCATGATCATCTTACCCTGAGGAGAAACCGAAAAGTTAACCTAACAAACTACTCTCACTAAAGCTTTCCATCAAGCTGTCGTCTTTTACTTAATGTGCGTGTAACGTGACAGCTGAAAGCTGTTACCTCATTTTCTACAAAAAGATTGAGCATGTCATCTGCTAGCTGCCACTGTGGACTGTTTTCAATCGGAAGATCCAGCACTTTTGTTTTGACTTTGGGCTTTTTGGCTTGTGGGGGCTGGTCAGACTTCTTCTCGCCTTTGCCCTCCTCTGGGGTGGTCTGAAAGGTGAGGAAATAGACACTGGCATGTAAAACATCACGAATACATACATCCAACGATTCACAAGTTTATTCGAACATCTGTATTCTCATCCATTACATGTGTTTTGCTTTGAAAAAGTTAAGTTTATATTTGTGCATGAGGATGAACATTATTAGCTTCTGAAAGATATAGTTTATTGTGGGGTGTTTTCCCTTTATAAACAACCTTATAAAATGGTGTTTGTTTTAAACAATGCTTGAGCACCCTACCTCCATCTCTTCATTCTCACGTGGTGCCTTCTCCTCTGTTTCTTTCTGAGCATCTCCCTGTCCCTGCAGCTCATCCTGATCAGTCTGCATCTTGCTCTGTAGAAGAGTAACAAATAGCAGACATGTTTTTTCTCTGAAAACAAACGGTCAAATAGAAGCACATATACTCATCTGATTGATTTATAAAACTAAACTTAATGACACTTATTAGGTTAAGTACCTCTCCATCTTTCTCATTGGCCTGTTCTGTTTCCATGGGTTCCTCTGTCTCATCAGATTTCTGCAGTTCGACCAGGGAGGCGCTGGACACACTAAAGATACCATGGATGTTCACTCGCACCTTAACTTTAACCTTGGAGCTCTCTCCAGATGCTTGTGGGACAACCTTCTGGATCAAGAACTGACCTGAAAGAAAGAAAAAAAAATTGTGACCAAAAACAAACATAATAAGCTCATGTTGTACCAGCTATGTTTACACAATGAGTAGTTTGGAGTATTTCTGCTCCCTATTGGTGAGAAATAATTTAGGAAGCTTTATTTGTTTACCAATAGTGGGGTCAGGGTAGGGAAGCTCATTAGGGCAGTTGTAATAGGCCTCCAAAGAGAAAGGCTCTCTCCGATAGAAGGTCAACACTTTGGAGAAAGGTGCTGCATGGTTCTTGGGAAATACCTCACAATCACTGCAACACATGAACATAACAAAATAATCATTATAATAGTTCAAATTAGAGTCAGAAGAAAAAACATTCCATCGAGTTCTTTACCTCAAACCTTCTTCTGCAGCAGAATGCCACTTCAAGGAGACGGGATAGGGAACAATGTCTGTGATGGAAAACTCGCGCACTTTGAAGGCAGGTGACAGTATTGCACACTGAGGGGACAGAAACAGTATTTCAGTGAGAGCAGCATTGAAAGAACTCTGTAAGTCCAAAACATAATTTTCACATCATTGTTTATTCAAGCCACGTGCTGGTAAAGGACATGTGAGTGATAGGAAGGGTGGAGAACAGCCTTTGAGAACAAAAGTGGGATGTACCTGCAGGGCACATCCTCTGGCCACAGCTTCGTCAGCATTCAGCGTGGTGCTCAACTCCTTCCCGAAGTATTTGCTGATTCTCTCTTTGAGAGCTGGGATCCTGGAAGCTCCACCCACTATCTCAACTGCATAGATGTCTTCCTTCTTCAGTTCTTATGGAGCAAAAACATAAAAATATGAGTGATTGTCTTGCATACATTGCATGATATAAACCAAGTTATTGGAACAGAAATGTCAGGTTATTAAATTGAATTAAATAACAATTACTCACTGGCATGTTCCAGCAGGTTCTGCAGAGGAGGCTCTACTCGGGCGAAAATATCAGCACACATCTCTTCAAACTGACCCCTTGTGTAAGAGAAAAAGTGGATATTGCTTAAACTATGGAACTTAAAAGTAAGAGAGAAATCATATGTAGAAATGCTGCATCAAAAAAAAAAAGATTTCTTGTTGGGTTACCTATTCAGCTTTCCGGAGACATCAATGTCGTTCATAAAGCACTCGATGTTAAGCGGCAGGTCTGAGGAGTTGGCGCTCATCAGTTTTTTCAGTTTTTCACACTCCTGGTAGAGCCTGACCAGAGCCCTGGGCTTTGACTTGACATCGAGCTTGTACTTCTTGCCAAATTCCTCACAGAAATGCTTGACTAGTACTTCATCGAAGTCCTTTCCTCCCAACTCCGGGTCACATGCTGTAGCCAGGACCTGAGAGACACAGACAAGAGGCCAAAAGAGAGTTTGAGTTGTGCTCTCATAGATTGATAAAGAAAGTTCATGCAGATTTGGATCAGAGGGATGATCCAGGAATTTATTTTCACCTTCTTCAACATTAAGAAATTTAGCGGTTTTCAACATTTTTGATGATTTCTCAGAGAATAATTCATGGATAAAAAAATAAACCAGTCATGTAAGGGAACCCATATTTATGTGTGTGTGAAATTGGGTGCAGATCCACATCCAAGAAAATTCCAGATCTAGTGAATTCAAATGAGGTGGTACTGTTGTGCCTTGGCGGAGGTATGCCACTTTAGTTCATAATGCAACAAAATTAAGGATATTACGTATTCTCAGACAAGGAATCTTTTTTTTTCGTCCTGTTGATCATTTTGTGCTTCAAAGTTCTTGTGTAACATTACCAGCACTGATATGTGACAGGCTTGTGAGTGTCAGCAATGCTGAAGTAACTATATTTGTGACGATGACTCCTAGAATGCAACAGGAAACTGGTGTATTACAAATATTGAAAGAGTTTGCAAAATCTCCAGAAAACTAGCTTCTTAGCTGTCTTGTTCCTGCAGACGAACTATTTATAATGTTGAAGGCCACTATCCCTGTCAAACAACAAGCCTTCAAAATGGTATTCGGCACAACCGTAAAAGAATGTACAGTATGTTGATTTACACACACAGATACAAACGCACCACACACACACACACCTTGAGTTTGCCCTTATTGAAGGCACACACTGATGTCTGGTATCCAGAATGGCCCAGGTCCACAAACACCACATTTCTGGCCTTCTCCTCGGGAGCAGGGAGATCTTGTTTGTAGATACCATACGCTAATGCAACTGTAAGGAAAATTGATAAATTATTAATAAAGAGGACAAGTGCTGGGATGGCAGCAGAGAGCAGCAGAGAGCAGCAGACACAGTTAGAACAACAATCAGCAACATGCACATCCTTGCCCAAGCCCTACCCAAAAAACACCCTAGTACAGACCTGCAGTTGTCTCATTCATGAGCCTCAGGCAGTTCAGTCCAGCAATCTGAGCAGCATCCACAACTGATCTCCTCTCAGCGTCGGTGTAGTAGCAGGGAACCTGGTTACAACAAAGAAGCATTGAAATAATTCTTTTTTCACTTTTAAGGCCCTGCACACTCACATAGGTCAACTGTTCAGTGGTGTGTAAAGACTTACAGAGACAACACAGTCGGCCACAGGCTTCTTCAGAGCATTCTCTGCCGTCTCCTTCAGCTTGGTCATCAGCATGGCAGTGACTTGTTCAATGCTGAACACCTTCTCCTCCTCCATGTACATCACCTTCAAATTAACAGACAACGCTAAGTGATGTCAAACTGTTGTAAAGCATTTAAAGATATTATTATTTTATCACTGATAAGGTCAACCTGACTTTTATTTCAATTATGAACTCTTGTGTTCCTGTCAGAATCCTGTATTATAATGATTGGTTTTCCAGTTATCTGATTTGCATTTGATTTTGTGAACCATCTCCATAACACAGTTCAAACAGTTCATCGTTAAGTTACCTCATTAACCACTGACTGTTTATTCTTCTCTTACCTTAATGCCAGCTGTCCCCGTGGGCATTTGTGCAATATCATAGACCAAGCTGTTTTTGACGCGCTGCACATACGGGTCTGAAAACGCCCTGCCATGAAACCTCTTGAAACCTTGGACTGTGTTCTTGCAGTTCGTGACGACCTGTTCAACAGAAAAAAAGGAAAAAATCTTATCCATTAGAAAACATGCACACTAGGGCAGGGCGATACAACCATAGTAATAATTATTGCAATATAATTTCTATCAATAGCTTATAACAAGGGTCCAATATATATGGATACAATGGTGATGAATTCTGCAAGTGGCGTTCTTAAACTGCAAAGAACAGTTCAAAGCACTACCCTAATTCAGGAGCAAAAAAAACCCCTTAAAATATAAATGTGACATCTTTAGTGATAATTATATAAAAAATATGAAACCTTTTTTAATTCAAAC
This sequence comes from Paralichthys olivaceus, assembly GCF_024713975.1. NCBI lineage: Eukaryota > Metazoa > Chordata > Actinopteri > Pleuronectiformes > Paralichthyidae > Paralichthys > Paralichthys olivaceus. The sequence continues at coordinate 12,763,362 of NC_091101.1, forward strand.
CCAGGAGCCCCATTCCAATCAAAGTCAAATCATTAGTTGTAAATGCAGAAGACCTTATCTGATATTAAATCCTGACCTTTCCTATGAAACATACAATGACCTGTATAAGCACAGCCATTCCATCCACAATGAATCAGAGGCTTTTGAGTTAAATGCAGGCCTAAGGCCCCAGGAGAAGTTAATAAGTCATCCTAGGCTCACTACAATTTTGTCTTACTATTAACCTTTATTCATTTGCTACTTAAACTTACAGTGTGTAGAATTGTGTGATATGTAGTGTCGAAATTGCACGTTGCAGCTGAACACCCCTCACCTCACCCTCCCCTTCCCCTTCCAAACATGAAAAAGAACCTCTGGTAGCCTTCAGTTGTCTCAAAAGGTGTTTAGTTTGTCCAGTCTGGACTAATGTTAAAAAACATGGCGGTCTCCATAGAGAGGACCCTCTCGATGTAAATATTAAGTATTTAAATATAAAGGGCCATTTTTAGGGTAAAGAAAAGTACAATTCATACAATTTAGATGAACTGAACTACTGAAAACATCATGAGGATTATTCTACATTAAATTTCTGCCAAAAGTTCCCTTTCACCTAAATCTTACACACTGGACCTTTGAAATAAATAAGGAAATGTGTCCTTATATTCATCAACATCGGCTGCAACACTTTTGTCCTGGTATAATTTTTGGCCATGTCATCCAGCTGTACTGCACAGCTAAGCAGATAATGCATCCTTGACTTGAAAGTGTGTTCTGTGATGGTGCTGAATTCGATGTGTGCTGTAACCCTGCCTAGTATGAGTCTCATGTTCAGACACGGGTCCCTCCTCACTGTCAGGTTGGTGATCGTGTCCCCAGTGTCTCATGAAAACATACCTGGCTTTTTGCAGCTGCACCGATGGAGCGATTCCGAGGTCCAAAGGAAACACATGCTCTATAAGCAGAAAAAAAAAACACAATTCAGTCATTTCTTCTTAAGCAGTTTTTCGAAAGGGCTGATGTCACCAATTATAAAATAGTAATTGACAGTGATGGTTTCACGTCATCACAGTTTTCATGTTTTTGATTATTCACTCTACACTAAGTGACACTACGGGGTTCTTCTGGGGACTGAGGGTTTGGACGGTCGGGTACAATGGGCTGCAGGAGCCGTTCTGACAGCCTGGTTCCGGCCTCCTCCCATCATATGCGCTCATTCATGCACGCAGCACGGTAAAACTCACCACCTGACCTGGAGCTCAGTTATCACAACCTGTGCGCGAGCTCGACGGTGATACTGAAGTAACACACCACGAGGATCATTCAAGCAGGAGATGTGGATCCACGATTCCTTCTCTGCTCACAATGGTTTTACTCTCGGCTACAGCTAGCTTTAGCCCCTCACTCACCGCTTCCTGTTGTGACATCAGTTAGCACGCTAACTAGCCGGGTAGCTAGCCGCGTTAGCTTGGATCGGGATGAAGAAAAGTGGTTGGTTTTCTGCGCTCGCTATCGGCGCTAACGACACGACACGAATGAAACGCGGGGACGGGTGCAGCGGTACTTACGGTGTGCTTCGGTCGCTGTATTCATTGGCGACTGTTTCAATCCCTCCGGCTCTGGCTACCGCTACATAGCAGCTCATGAAGCCGACGTCAAACCCGACAACTGACATCTTCAGCGGCGAATCGACCAGCGCAGGGCAGCGGCGAGAACGAGGAGAAACGAGGCTCGGGGCTAAAAAACTAAACAAAAGTGACGGCGGCGGCTACGGTGGGTCTGGATCAGCGGACAGTGATACACCCTTGTTCTTGTTCCATGTAAGTGAGCAGCAGCAGCAGCAGCATGCGGTACGTTCACCGGCTCGATGCTCGTGAGGGTTCAGGAATCTTCTGTCTGCGCCGCTGACCAATAGCGTCGCACCGCGGAGACGCTGCGCCCGAGCACGGTGCGACGCCCACAGGCCAGAGGCTGTCACTGCAGCGGCATCGTCAGGTGTGGAGATGAGCCTCCATCCTGCACCACGACCAGCGGTACCGGTCTGAACCATGGTCTGAACCTTTCTACACAGCCTATGGTCTGAACCAGACTCACACACATGCTCTGCAGCTGCAGCAGTCTGGCTCCTGCACACTCTGGTGCAGCAGCATAGTAAATAAGTGCTGCTCTGCTTTCTCATGTCACAACTACTTATCATGACTTGCACTTTTTTTTTTTTTGACATTTTGCACTAAACCTATAGTTTCCCAGTTACATCGTTTCATAGTATATAATTCCACAAGCATGCCTCTTTTTATGAATTTTCACCCATTTATATATATATTTTTTATTCATATTATGTGGTACACTACATATTTATATACACATTTTAGTTGTAATATGAAAAAAATACTAGGATCTGGTGAACTTTAGTGAATTTATGCCCATGTATATACATATGTATATCTTTTTATACTCTTTTTGTATACCAAACTTGCTTATATACTTAACAGTCTAATATGCACATATATGGAAACGTCAACATCTCCTTTAGTAAAGCACAAACTTTGCATTTTCATTCAAGCACAAACAAATTCTGCAGTAAAAGGTGTATTTCTTGTACATTTTCTGTATTTTAATTTGTTTTACCATTGCCTTTAGTCTCTTGTTTTCCTCATTCTGCTGCACAATTAACATTATGTGCACACATTTTCTTAAGTATTCAACTTCTCTGAATCATGGGCAACTGGATTTTGTGCTAGGCTTCTTCAGTTCAAGATCCAATCATGATTGAGAATCTTCAGATATCAGTAAAATACCCAGCACATCTTCCCATGTCCCAAAGTGATGTCATTTTCTTGTTTTGTTCAACACAGTCTAAAACCCAAAGATCCCCCACTTTCAAAATTATAAAACATAAGGAAGAAGCACTTCCAATTGGAGACGGTAAATGACTGATATAATTACTTCAAACTGTAGCATTGATTTTACACCAACATGAACATCTGTGCAATCAAGACGGGATGATAGAATGAAACCAATAAAAACAGATTTCACATAAATATTTCTCATCTTTATTGGTTACAGTTTGAATTAACAACAGAGGGCAGCTTTCAGGAGGTGGCAGGTGCCTATTCATCGTTCTCATAGTCGGAAAGATTCTTTCTCTTGCCCTGCTGATGGACACTGTTGCCCCAGCTGTATGTCAGGTACATGAGGATCATCGCTGCAAAAAGGAAGATCATAAAACAACTTAGCACAAAAATTTAACACAAATGTTATTATAAATAAATTAAGTCTCACATAGTATGATTAATTATTATAATTCAAAGATTATGAAATAAAAATTCACGTCAAGCTCTTCCTGCTGAATTTTGAATGGACTCTACACAGTAAGATTGGGCAACAGTCCAACTAAAATCAAGGAGCAAAGACTCACGGGGGGCAACTTTGAAGAAAGATGTTGTGGTCCTTCTCCACACATTGGGGATTCCCTTGGAGAAGTAGTTAGGGAAAGCCTTCTGTTCAAATGGGGACAGGCTGTATGTGATTACATGCCTGACCTTGGCCAAGTCTCCAAAGTGGCGGCCCATGATCACCAGAGAGCTGATAGAAAAACATAATCAGAAATTTACAGACATATACCAGCATAAAAAATGCATTTTCTATGGTCATATTGGAATAAATCATACATAATACATTAATATACAACTATGTATCACACCAGCCTAGGGAACTTAGTAAACTCTTCACAGGGATTCTTTAAACCACTATGAATTTACTGTGTTCAATAAATACAAACTCATTTCCAGCTGAACTGAATTGGCCACAAGAGAATGAGAATAACTTTAAATGGAGTTCACTGTTTGTCAACACCTTAAAATATAAGGCAGAAAAGGAAAAATGTACATGATATATAAATCATCACAAATAAATCTGAGATGCAGCTCAAATATGTGTTCATGCATATATACACACACTCATACACACATGCCTTGATACATATGAGAAACGTTACAAACATACATATCAATAGTAAGATATGTTATTCAATCTATTTAAACACTGCACTTTTAATCAGTCAATTAAAGTAACAGTTAATTATGGCTTTAGAGACTTTTTCCATCATTTCCTTTTACCAATATTTATATCGTTCACTATTTCACTCATGTCATTACCAAACTGAATCAAATTCAATCACATGGTTGCAAAAGTTACTTAATCTCTTGTATTAAAGATGAAGTTAGTTTGAATACCGGATTTTAAATGTGAATAAATCCGCTTTGTGCTTTAAATGTCAACATACGAGAGAGGTAGGTTGTGACAAACTCGCAATGACGTCGTTAATAAACGCTTCCGATGATAATCGATGAGCTAAGACCACAGGAGGACCTACAGGGTTAGATGATTGTGAAATAACGATCTGAATAAAAGGAGCTAAGGACGTGTTCTTAGCTTGTTAGCCGCTGGTGTTAGCATTACCAGCTAGCCGCCTTGAGCTAGCTGTTAGCTCCCAAAGTACAAACAGGCGTTTGAACCGTTTCCCAGACAGCTACGCAAACGTGGTCGCAAAAATAAAAACACACCTTACTGCTCACACACCTTACTGCTCACACACTTAAGTAAACAGACTTCACGGTATTAAGTGATAGAAGCGAGTGGAAGTGTCGCATTTGAAGATGTGACATTGAAACTTACCGTGCTGCTTCTCAGCTATGTTTCCTAAAGACGACTCTGTGTCCTTCCTTTTTAACCAAGCGCCTGTTGTCCGCGGTCACTACCGCCACCTGTCGGCCCGGAGTATAGTCGGGTGACTCACTTCTATGTCAGGGCCCCAAAAGTATTATTCACGTGTTTTTTTTTAATTTGTTTTTTAAACAGAAAGTGACACAAGATAGATAAGATACACAGATATATGGACATGTTTCATTCGCCTGGACAAGCTGTTGTCTGAAGTGAGGAAAGGATGTGGTGTTTATACTGTTGTAATGATAAAAATATGTCAACATTGTTGCTGTCACCGTTATTGTATATGTTGCCAAAACAATAGGTAAACAAAAAGACTAAATAAATACATACACCCTATAATATACCTGAACATACCCTATAGTGTAATATAATAGTATATAATCAAAAAACACGACAATTAATATGTATCTCTTCAGCGGCGAGGTGTGGCACCTGACCAGGCAACCGGTGAAGTGAGCGAGGCCCCACATGTATATCAATTTTTTTGAAGGCCTAATATTTTTAACAACCACTGACAACCTGACAGGCTTAAGCTGATGATCATTCAGCACCTTTACCTGTAGCCCCAACAAGGAGGTTCTGTTTTCATCCCTGTCCATTTGTTGGTTGGTCACACAAAACTTTGTGCAAGTTGATGCAGTTTGACTGAATTTAAGATTATGAGACTATGTGTGGATGGATGCGCTTCACTGAGTTCATTCTAGTTGAAAGGTGAGTGCCTGTGTAGCCTAATGTGTATTTTGCAAGGTCATGTGGACTCAACACCTGGAGTAGAGAGCAAACACTCCAATGCAAGAGTCAAAATCTTTCTCGTTTCTTTACTCAGCATTTTCCCCTGTGATGTTTGAGTAATTCAGCCAGCTGTACCCAGACACAATTTAAGGTCTCAACCTTACTATGTAAAGTTCCTTGAGCTAATGTATGTTGTGATTTGGTGCTATACAAATAAAATTGAACTGAATCTATGCCTGCAAATTTTTATTTTCCAACTTTTCAGAGAATATGTCAACATATTTTCATTTCAGTTTTGAATGTCCTGAAACTGAGCACAGACACACAGTGAATTCATTCAATTTGTATAAATAGACATGACATGCAATTAGTCACATTCAACCAGTACAAAGTAAGATGAATGCAGTCAATTCATATGTATGCAGTCACTCAGTGACCAGAAGTAATAAATACACACTGAAACCTTGACAACTTTCATTCTGGACATTATGAAGACAGATGTCTGTAACCCCCAGGAATAAAACAATATGTAAAAGGTTTGAATAAGGGTTTGTAACTGTATTTTCAACTTTTATCCACAACAGGGCTACTTAAAACATGGCAACTGTGATAAATTAAAGAATAATGACAGACCATCCACCCAAAATAAGTTATCAAAAAATAACTTAAAAAAAAATTATATATCACACATTTTTTTCAAGTCTGTCGGAATCAATGCCGAACTGCAAGATGAACAAGAGGATGTATCCGCAGAATCTCTTCTCACACCTTGACAAAAAGGAAATAATTGTCACGTTTCCACATTTTTCATTAGGATAAAATACTTCTTGTTTAAGGAAACACACCTGCTCCAGATCATGCACAACTGTATAAATTCATGAAATCACTCAGCCTGGTCAGAATATCTGACTGTTGGAAGGCCTCTCTGGTGGTGTGCCAGCTTAGCGACACGTGCACCTCGTGGCAATCATGTCTTCAAGCTCCTTGTAGACGTAAGATCCGTCCTCCTCAAACATCATGACACTCAGTGGGCTGTAGCGGGAGGGAATACACGAGGGCCGGGGCACAGAGGAGTCAAGCTCCTCATAGATGATGTTTTGCACCATGGTGTGGACCGGTGAGCCGTAGATGAAACCCATGGCCCTCGGGCAGATGCCTCTGCAGTATCTGGGATTGTACTTTGGAGGAAAAACAATCCAGCTGTCCAGTTTAAGTTGGCTGAATCGCACTCTGAAGTCATACAAGGCACAGTAACTAGTTGGAAATACAGAGCTCGGGAGCAGCTCAGGCAGCTGCATATCCAGGGTTTTATCACCTCGTTTGCTCTTCAGAGATTGTCTCTTCCATCTCCTTTTACGCCCAAACCTTTGTTCTGGTTTGAGAACCATCTGCTTATGAAACGCGTTCGCTGCAGTGCTTGGCTTTTCACCCTCTTCCGCATCGACCAGTGACTTCTGTTGCTTGATTTTGCTTGCGTCATGGAGATAAAGAAGCAGACGAGGGGGCCTCAGGGTGAGCTCCAGTGGGCCTTTACTCCCATCGTCCCTGACTCTTTGTTCCTCTGGACAGGTGACGTTGATGAGCAGGTGTATGTTCTTCTTCTGAAACTTTAAGAGAGGCTGGACAAATGAGGTGACGTCCACCTCCACCCAGTCCTTCCTGCTCCTCCCGTCAGCGTCGGTTGTAAAGTTCACAGGATGGTGGATCACGGGACACAGCAGACAACTGTTTGACTGCTCCTGCTCCTTGACACTCAGGTAGCAAACAGAGTTTATGGGCACAGGGCCGTCATGGTCAAAATTGTACAGCAGAGCTGACTTGAGAAGCTGTTCTTTTGTTCTTACTTGATCTAGACTGTAGGAAAGATCCTGCATACAACTTTCTGGAGGGGGGAAAAAATGACATATTACTATTGTGCAGTCTGCGACTCATAAAAGAAGAGTCATAGTAAGTAGCATGAGATGAGGATTGCAGTTGAATTGTATATTTTCTTTCTCATTTACAGCATGTGTCCTGGTAGTTTCACCAGAACAGACACATAAATGTTGAAACAGCAGAGTGGCTGTTTTATGACATGATCCAAGGAAGTCTTTGCCAATTGGCTGAACTCTAAATCCATAAACATAGATTTATAAAACATAGCCTCTGCTGCAGAGGTCATGTTTTTACCCCGCGTCAGTTTGCTGGTTGTAAGCATGATAACACAACAACAATTGGATGGATTACCATGAAACTTGGTAGAAGGATGTAGTGTGGGCCAGGGAAGAACTATTAAAACATTGGTGGGGATCCATATTGGGAGGCAAATCCAGAATAATGTTTTGACCAACACACACATTTGGTAATTTTGGGACTATTGTTTCCTTCAGGTTTAAGTACACACACAACTAGGCTGCACATAATAGCCTCATTATGCAAAGCACAACCACAAGTCCAAAATAATACTACCAACTGGTTTACTCCTTGTCAGTCAAATTTGTGGAAATTACACTTATCATTTACTATCTATACAAATGTTCACAATATGATTTCATTATTAACAATAAAGCAAAAGTTCAATATATATCCATTTGTTGCTAATTTTTTTGTGCACAGAGAGGACTTATTACACAGTAGGTCTATGTGAGATTTGTATATCAAGTGTTAATCTTGACTAAAGTTGGTAGAATATTTGGCCGTATATTCAGTCCACAGTTCAACCCATTGCTCTCTGTGTTTGACTTCCTCACCTTTATTACTTCGCGCAAGGCATTCATCTTGGGGCTTGATCAGCCGCACCGTGTTGTAGATTGTGCTCCCGTCCAGACTCCTCTGCACCCTGGAGGACGGCTTGTAAACCTCGGTCAGATATTTCATGTACCGGTGCTCTGGCCTCGTCTTCTTCTTGAGGCCCCGGCTCCAGCTGGGCCCTCCGTGCTCTGACAGGGCTTTGAGCAGCGGGGAGTATATGCTGCTGTACGGGTAGCTCAGCTCGCCCAGGCTGCGCAGTGCAGCACCGGGGGCGGCCACAGAGGACCCGAGCAGCGGGCGGCTGCAGGTGAGCAGCAGCAGCAGGGGGACAACCGTGCGGAGTGAACGGAGGGCGGCTGACATCAGGATTGATTTCCCCATCTCGGACAACGACACCGGTGAAGAACCTGAGAGCGACTCTCCGCCGACAGCTCGAGGTCAACAACACCGAGCACGTGACGCCGCTGATCAACACGCGCAGGTGGCGGCAATCAAGTCCAAATGTTAAAATCCATTTCAAGAGTAAAGTCGCCATTTCACAAGAAGCTACTTCCACCAGCGAAGGCTTTCTCCACAGCGTGAAGTCTTCTTTAACGTGATGGATTCATGGTATTATCCACCTGGGCGTCAAACTTTAAAAAGTTACTGGCTTCACGCAGCTGGATCTAAATCCCCCACACTTCCGGTACAGGTGAGACCATCTCAATAAAGTGGCCGATTGTATTTTACAAATATATATCCACCAAGCTGTAAAGGAGGTTTTGTTGAAACCTTTGGAGTTCACTGTTGTCAATATAAGATAAGAGTGAAAGTGAAGAATCAATGTAAAACACTTAAGTTTCGTGGTGACCTCTGAAGTTCAGTTTTGTAAGGGATTTTAGAAAGGAGTTAGCTAGTTAGCTATCCACATATACCAAATGTTATAACTGCAGTGAAATGAAGTACAGGTACTATAGGATGATATTAATACATTTCCTGCTTTAGTCATTATAAGAAGAGTCAAACTTAAGTATCCATATAGAACGCGTTTGGTAAATTATTGCACGCTTTCTCCACCGAATAAAACAACATATTTAGCATCATAAATTCCCTGTATTGTGGATATAAGCCTAAAAATAGAAAAACCTTCTGGCTACGATAACTGGATGCATTAGGCCTATACTCTAAACGTCCAGTATAGGTGAGAATAACTTATCTTACTTTATATCTTAAGTGGCTAATTGTGTTTTACTAAATGTATCCATCAAGTTGTAAAGGAGGTTTTGTGACAACTTTTGGAATTGACTTATAGCGAGAAGGGGAAAACAGCACGAGCAAGCTTTAATTAAATGTAACTTTAAATATAACTGCAATGAAATTGAATATTGGTCATGTAGGAAGATAATACATTTATTGCTACAGCCACAATAAGATTCAAACAACCAGTAAAATTAAAGTAAACACTTAACAAAAGTGACATATATTAATGCACAGTTCCTCCATTGATAAAGTTTTATTTATCACATATGAGTTAAATGAGACTAACCAGCTACTCAACACTTCTCTACAGAAGAAAATAACCCTTTTGCTTATTAAATTAACAGAGTTATGCACATGTTCTTCAAAAATAAAAGACTAACTGGCTACACACTATTGGATACAAGAATCATAATAATGAGGCCCATTTTGAGTAATTTAACCCTGCTCAAGGTTAGGTTAAGTAGGTTATGCTTATTTGACTTTTAAAGTTAACAGGGGCTAACTAGCGTTTCTGTCAGCGAAATAAATAGTCTAATTTGTTCTACTGTAATAATTTCCACCAGATACAGTATTCAGTTTCATTTAAAACAGGCATCAAAAGTTATAATGGAATAATTTGTCACAACGCTTTTGTAACACTACTAGCCTGTAGTGGGCAGAAAGTACACACTACACGATACAGCACCCACCTTTCACCTTTTACTCAGGGTTTGAGGTATTTGTGCTGTGAAGGACTGACTGGGATTTTATGATGTGGCAGAAGTTACTTAAACACAGGGGAAAATGACACACAAATCATCAATATGGGCCCTGTCACAGAGAAGTGACAGAAGTTTTGTTGGTATTTTGGCTGATTATGAAGTTCCCCTCAGTAGAGAATGTTTTCCCTTCCCTGTTAATTGCTACATCTGTCAGTTTTGCTTGTTATATTTATTATGTATAATAATAATAATCTTAATCTTATGTAAAAGAGCACATTTCTTTATTTTACATACATTTGTTGCCAAAATAAATTATTTAGAGCAAACAGTATTTAAAAACTAAATTGCAAGTGAGGTACATATGATATAATGCACCCTGGACATAAAGTTGTTTATATTTGCAACACACAATTGAAAATATTCCTATTAATATTATACAACTACATCAATTTCCAGTAGAAGTTTCTTGTTTTACATGTAATTCTCATAATTTAATAAACAAGCTACATGTAAAACCCATGTTCCACATCATCTCTCGTAAACTGCTCCTAAACTCTAAAACAAATATGAACCCCCCTACTCAATTAGTATCAATACACACTTACAAAATCTTTGCATAACTAGTGAAATAAACATTTTAGACTGGGATGATGTTAGTATGCATTGCCCTCTAATGGCCTTAAATGTAAACTGCAACAAAAAGGACAACAGTGTCAACAACAGCTAACTTCATCTAAAATAGGAAATGATTTATTTTAAAAGTGCTATCTCAGAATGATTGAATAACCCAATAGAGATCTGCTCAGTAATAGTCAGTCCTCTTAAGTGTATGCAGTTTAAGAGACTTTAGACACAAGTTGCTGCTGCCTCTCAGTTCCACAACATGTACAATTACAAAATATCTATTAATCACTTTGTTGTTTTGTTTCACAGCAGCTTTTGGTGAACTAGAAATCACTGCATCGTGGCATTTTGCACAAAAAGGAAATGATACAACATCTGGGCAACACCACACTATTGTTGGAGAGACTTTCATGTTTGGAACATAACAGAAGAATAGATATAGGAAACACTTCTGAGGTAGACTTCCGTTCATAATCATCTAGTCCTGCGTCAGCATTAAAGAAAAACCTTTGGGGTGGGATAAAAACACAGTTCAGTCCACTATGAGTGCAGCCGGCCATTGTTGTTGAAAGCAGCTTCTTTTCCAGATAATGAGACAAAGCACATTGTTCTGGTTCTGTTTTGCTTTTGGCTTCATTCTCTGAGCTCGGGGTCAGTTGAGGATAGCGCTGACGCTAAATGTTTTTGAAATAGTAGTTAGTTTCAGTTCTTCACCATTTTATTAAGTTTCATTAAAGCAGTTATTAAGTGTTAATGTCGCAGAATGCTGTGCTTATGTTTGGGTGTCTTTTGAGTTATGTTAAATTGGTCAAAAATGACAAACTGAGTAATCTGAACAACTCTGGAAAAATGATTCTACACTTCCATAGTTTTTTATTTTTCACAGGTCAAATACTTTGTGTCCAATGTGAACTTTGCAAAATGCATATCAACAAATGAACAGTATGTGATTTCAGGGCCATGACTGATAATGCCTTTTACTTTTCTTTTTTTTTCAACAATCCAGAGAAGGGGCCCCATGTTGACCCACTAAAGGAATCTCATCTATTAGAACCTCATGTTCACAAAGAAATTGATTAATGAGACATTCCACCACCCTGACTACTTCCCTGCACTTGGCCCCACATATCTTGTTGCTTTTACTGAAGTAGAAAGGTGTGTTTCTTCCACTATTTTTCTACATCAGTATCAAGTGTTTTCTCTGGACAGTTTTATGTAAAGAACTTTAAATTATTTCATCTTGATGTTTAGAATATCAAACCTGTTGTGCACTGTGCCGACAGCAGCTGTTTCCCAAGTGAAGTCTGCTCTCATATTTCCTCCAACTCTGACTTCATGGATCAAGAATTTAAGGATTTATTACACCTTGGGTAGTGAGCATATTTACAGGGTATAGGGTTAGGGTTACTATTGCAGATAGTGCTATTAAAATAAGTTAAATTGGTGAAAAATACTTGTTAATTCACTAAAAGAAAAAAGATTATAAATACAATTCATAAATAGTACATCCAGTAGTGATATACTGTAAAGGAAAGCTAGAGCTTGTGATGAATACTGAGAGACTACACATTTATAAGCTGACTGATCTAAACCATATACTACAAATGCTTTTAGTTGTTTAATATTTACATAATTTACAAATTGATGTTGTATTGTCTTTTTCAATCTTGATATTGTTCATCTTACTGCTGGATATGAGCCATGTCTTTGTCACCAGTCCTGAGCAAACTTTGCAGTAGTCTTGTGTTTCCTCCCTATGTGAGGCTGGAACAGTTTACTTATAGTGTTGAAGCCTTTGGGGTGCTCTCTGTAGTCGTCTTCCTCTGTCCTCTCCCTAGCCTGCTGCAGTCCTCCCAGAAGTGCTCTGACCTCAGCTGACACATCTTCACCCAGGTAGTGAAAGGCCTTCTTTCCGGCATTATCTCTCTCATTAACTCTGGCTCCAAACCTCTGCACAAGCAGAACCATCACCTGAGTGTGGCCGTGCATGGCTGCGATGTGTAAAGGAGTGTATCCTCCATGTGATTTGCTGTTGACGTTAATGTAAGTGCCTCTCTTCCTGGAGATCTTCATGAGCTTGTGTATCATCTCGCTGTTGCCGTCCTTGGCGGCCCAGTGCAGTGCTGTGAAACCTGACATGAAGTCTTGTTTCTGTGCTAACCGTGTGTCCTGCAGCAGCAGAGCATGGATCTGCCCCCACAGTCCAGCAGCACACTTCACCAACCACTCATGAGCTAATGGCTCCAGAGGCACCGACTCAGTGTCCTTAGCCTCTTCTGATTGTCTCATCTTGTTTTGGGGCCTCACTTGGGGAAATCCTGGAGGGTGCATGTCCTCTGTTTGTCTGGTTTTCTGGACTTGCGGTTCCCTCACTGCATCCTTCTTGCATGCTTGGAAGTTAGAATGTAGAGTTACTGACGGTGCAGAAGCCTCAGTAACTGATGTGATTGTTTTGTCTGAAGATTGAAGCCCATGCACTTGGGAATGTGATCTATCTACTGCTGGTGCACGGTCTCTCTGTGGGGATTTCACTGCTATCACAGCAAATACAGCTCCAGATTTCCTTGCTTTGCTCTCATGATCTCCGGAGATATTTAAAACTTTGACAGTGGTCGCGTCAACACTGCTTACACTCCTGGATAAGGGTATTCTCTTCCGTACACTCCCTGCAGGCACATGCTTGCCATCACCACCATAATGATAATTGCAATTCGTGTTAAGTGGACAGTCTATGTTGTTGTTTTCAATGTCTGAATAAATCTTCCTGGCTGCCTCGGCTCGATGAGGAGATGTGCAGCCTGAGAAACTGAGGTCCATCTGAGGTTCGGGCGGTGCATCGTGCTCTTTAACAAAGTCCTGGTACCTTTTCTTCACGACCACAAACTTTACCTCGTCGATCTGTCTGACCACAGCGACGCTGTTCACCAGCCGCTTGAAAAGATCTCTATTGTGCTGCTTCTCCGCGGGATCACTGCAGTTGATTTGGCTCCTGAAATAGTTCACGAGCTCCGAGTTCTTCACCTTCCCTCCGTGTTCCAGTAAAAAGGACAGGACGGACTCCTGGGTCAGAGCCATTTTGTCCAGGGGAAGAAAATATGACAAGCTGCGGCAGACAGTTCACATAAAGCCCGAGGGATAATCTCCTCTCTATCCGCTCCCCCTCCTCCTCCTCCTCCTCCTCCTCCTCTGTCTCCTCTGTCCTCCACCAACCTGCTGCTGCTTCCGGCGCCTCCACATTCTCTCCCGGTTTTCATCACGACCCTCCAACACTTTAAAAGTTACTCTGTCATGAGTCGCGTTGCTTGGAGACAGTTTTAGTAAAAGTTCCTTAGACCTTGATCCGTCTGGAAATGTAACGTGTGATTCTCTAACTTCCACACTGACGCTCATCGTGTGTTCGTGTGGCGTCAGAACAATCTGAACTTTTACTTTCCGATTCTCGGAACAACTCGGGAAAGTTGGCAAAAAATGTTGGAACACGAGTTACTAACGTCAGCGGTTATAAATCAGCCATCGCCCCAATTTTTGAGTTTATTACATCGAAGAAAGTAATAGGACTGTAATACTATTTGATAATCTATTTAAGATGAATAGGCCTACTGTGAGGATTATAATTCATTCCATTTTGTAAAAATCGTTTTTGATTTATCTTCTATCGTCTCTTCTCTTTGTAATGCTTTCTGTAATTCATATATTTCGATTTTCATCTACCTATATGTAGAGGGCACGTGTCTGCTCTTTTGTAAATTTGCATTGGTTTGAATTCAAGGCAAAAAACTCTTATTGTGACTGAAGACACATCCACTTCTGTTTATACAGTTATTTTTTAACATAGTTGTGTTCATCATTTTTAAGGTCTTGACCCTCTTTGTAAAGTGCCTTGAGATAATGAATATTATGATTTTGTGCTATACAAATACAATTGAATTGAAATAGTTATTAACTTTAGTGAGTAGTTATTTAATTACCATATTTTTGTACTGCTGTAACACGGTACATGTCTCCCCATTGGGACCAATAAGGGGGGGGGGGGGGGGGGGGGGCAGAGCTTTAGAAATAAAAGTTAAGAGGAGCAGGTCTGTAGCTTCCTTTATATTGCATTCCTTCATTTTACCTTATTCTAGTTGTTCATATTTTAATGGGTGGTCTTGCATAAATGTTAGTGTTTTATCCTTTTATTAATTCTTAAATGACTGTGTTTGGACTAAAATCTTAATGTATTATATTTGTGAAGCAATATAATATTATTACTATTATTAGTATTGTTTCCGTGATCAACTCACTTTCCATCAAAGCTTACACTGAACTATTTAAGTTCAGAATAAAAAACAAACAAAAACACAGTGAGGAGTCTGGAGCTGTTGCAACATCGCCCCCTAGCATCGAGGGGGTGTTTCCTCCGAGTGGCCATATTGAGAGGAGTGTGTGATGTGGAGAGCAGTCCTGGCTGAAGAAGTCGTTCCTGCACACAGCCACTTGTGACGATGGCGGCCAGTGAGATGGATGCGTTCGCGGTAAGTGCGATGATTCACGATCCGGGGCTGTTTGTGTAGGAGTGGGTGTCAAACCCCGCTGGCCTGGAGGATGCAGGTGCATGTATAGAGTCTAGATCGGGGTGGCGGTGATGAGAGATGTGTCGGAGGATGCAGCGGGATCGCTGCGGTGGTGGCGGCGAGGAGGAGGAGGCTCGTTATGTCTAATGAATGAGATGAAGGCTGAGGAGGATTCAGCAGTAGCGATGCGTCGTGCGACCATTTTGACGGAACTGTTGCTTTGCAGCGTGAGGCAGCACAAAGCCTGAGCATCGACACTCACTGTCAGCGTGTGACAGGTGTGTGCTGACCAATGCACAGGTCGGAACCAAGGGCCAGTGAATGAGAGCAGGGACAGTAGGCAGCAAGAGAGCGAGTTAAGAGGATCGACATAAGTAGCAGTCAGGTGAGGGCTGTTCCAGCTCCTCAACACTCAGCAGGGCATTGCTCAGCGACTATCTCACCGTGCATCAGCCAGACATGCAATTCGTGCCAACGTGTTCATTAGGAATGTCGTCATATCTGACGTGTGTGCGTGTGACATGTCAGTGTTGTGTTTACAGGCTGAGCTGCAAATGATGGGAGTTTGTTAAAGTGGTTAAGGGGGGTGATGAGGGTACCAGCCAGCAGCTTGGATATCCTCCCACCCTGAGAAATAACATCACATAAAGAGCTCTTTGTGTGTTTGTGTGTGTGTGTGTGTGTGTGTGTGTGTGTGTGTGTGTTGAAGTGAACGCATTCTAGTCCTCTTGTTGAGCCTTTTGCAAGATGCCAGCATCCCAGGGTGTTTTTGGTATGTGAAGGATGAACCCCCCCGGCTTGGATCTAGATAGCGTTAAATATAGATGCAATTCTATAGTGTCAGCATTTTAACAAAGTTCCCCTTCAGACTGTCACATCTAAACCTTGCACGAGTTTACTGTATTGATAGTATATAATAGATGTTTAACTAATAGAAAGTATATATCACCCTACTTCTCTAAAAAAAAGAAGTAACATTTCTGTGTACTTGAAATGTCAAGTGTTCATGTAACAAAATCATCTCAGAAATATGCATGTTAAAATTCAAGTTTCAGGTTGCACAGGGAAACTTTCCATCTTTAGTCAGCCAATTTGAAAACCGGCTTTTAGTATGAAACTACACGATAAAGGGCAAACACCAAAGTGAAGTTGCAATGTGAGAAAACCATTTTTAAGTGGAGATGGACTTTAATGAATATGGAGATTTGTCACTGTCATTTTTACCCAGAACACAAGTAAAAGTAGGGCTAAATCAATTGTTAATTGACTCTAGAAAAATAAAACATGATCTCTCTAATTAACTTTGAATAAAATCTTTTATAATATGAGAATATTCTCTTACACTGATGCCTGTTAATATAGTTTATTAGATATAGATAATCCAGATGATTATTTGGATTAAATTTTTTTGCACATTTTTTGAATCTTTACAGAACACATTTGGTTTGTGATATTTGGACAGAAATGTTTAATAGGACGGATTATTTAGTGTTTTAACATGAAGACGTGACCTCATTTGAAAAGAATGCCTTTAAGCCTGAGAGTGTAATGTGGGCATAAATCCAGCAGAAGGATTTCATTAACCTCACCATCTTATTGTTTTGTCATCGTTTCCTGAGGTATTTCTGGTTTGAGGCTAAAATAATGAAATATTGATGATAATGTATTCTTTGTCCTGTCTGTTTCCAAATACCTCAGAATGAAGAAAAGCGAAACCTGGAGCTCGGAGGCCATGTGGGCTTTGACCGTCTTCCAGATCAGCTGGTCAGCAAATCAGTCGCTCAGGGGTTTTGCTTCAACATCCTCTGTGTAGGTGCGTTTAAGAGTCAGGGGACTTTCGTGTTCCAAAGTTAATGCTTTGGACATGACATGCATTCATTGTGATTATTGCACAAACATATTGCATGTTCTTCTCTGTATCTTGGCGTGTCATTATTTTCTACTCCTTAGGCGAGACAGGGATAGGCAAGTCAACGCTGATGAACACTCTTTTCAATACGACATTCGAAAACGAGGAAGCCAGCCACTATGAGAGTGATGTACATCTACGCCCACAGACCTACGATCTGCAGGAGAGCAATGTCAACCTCAAGCTGACCATTGTGCACACTGTCGGGTTTGGAGACCAGATCAACAAGGAGGAAAGGTACTAATTCTTCTAGATGTTTATTTATCAATTTGTTAGGGTGTCCATTCTGATAATTATGAAAGTGAACCCTGAATGAGAATTCAGAAAAATCTGAGAAAACTCAGACCTAACTTCAGAAGTTTTTTTTGCTTCTCAGCTTCAGTTATTAATCATTTCCACCTCTTGCTCTGGAAGTTCAGCCAACACACTGACACATTATGAAACTGAGAGATAGATCTGCATGGCTGTTGGCATGTGAATTTGGAGGCGAAGAAAAGGGAATGACTGGTAGAACGAATTCAATCTCAATAGGCATTTTGAGTGCTCCAACAGCAGGGAGTATAAAAGACTGTAGGATTCTTGGCTGTGAGATTTTAGTGTGTGAATTTGTAACCAGGATACTTACATTCCTTTTAAACAACCAAACCCTATTTAAAGTTTAATGTCCATAAAAGTAAGGATGAAATAACAATGCTTAATTTCTTTTCTTTGTAGCTATAAACCGATTCTTGAGTATATTGACACCCAGTTTGAAAAGTATCTGGAGGAAGAGCTGAAAATAAAGCGTTCCCTGTGCAACTACAACGACACAAGAATCCACATTTGCCTGTATTTCATCGCTCCCAACGGCCACTCCCTGAAGTCTCTGGATCTCGTCACAATGAAGAAACTGGACAGCAAGGTCACCACAGAATCCTGCACTGTGTGTTTCAAGAGTACGTTTTTCCTCATTTTCTAGTCTGTTACTCATATCATGTTTCTCCATGCAGGTGAACATCATCCCTGTCATTGCAAAGGCTGACACAGTTTCCAGGAGTGAACTGGATAAATTGAAGATCAAGATAATGAGCGAGCTGGTCAGCAACGGAGTTCAGATTTATCAGTTCCCCACAGAGGATGAGGCCGTTGCAGAGATCAACTCCTCCATGAACGTAAGTCCTAGAATTACAACCACATATACATAATGCAAAACATAGTATATTTTATATTATATTTATATGTTGTACATGGCAGTAGGAATACTGTTTTTGGTCACATTAGGAGACAGATTACAAGTTAATATTCATTCTCACTTCCCCCCACCACTGTACTATTTTTTGCTTCTTCCTATTTTAACATCCGCCATAGAGGTTATGTTGTCATCTGTGTTTGTTTGTTCCTTAGTAGGATTACACAAAAACGACTGCACGTATTACAACAAAAATTTTGTGGTATGGGTCAGGAAAGAACCCCCAGAGAATAATTATTGGATCCTGTGTGTCTGCAATGTGGTGCAGAGCCAAAAAATAATCTAGATCTAGTGAATTTAAATGTGGCTTCACAAGTAGACTGCTGGGCCTTGGCAGAGGAATGCACTCTGCTTCTGAATCACTGCCCACATATCTGGATCAGTGTTTTTTCAGCATTCCACAAAGAGAAATAATATAATATAGGTGTAGTAATATAGTAGAACTAGAATGGCACTTAGTTGACCCCTCCACCAAAATTGATCCTTTTTATACCTTTTAACTAACAAATGAAAACATAACCTCCTCGGCGCAGGTTTTATTGTGTCCGTCACATTATCATGAACATCATTTAATGATTGTTACAGCAAAGTTGGAGATTTTGTAGCACGATAAAAGCCAAACTTTGAATCCATACATGTTGTAATAGAAAAAATAGATCTTGAATATGAAAGAAGGTCTACAATGTTAACCACACCGTGTGATTGCTTTATGTTTCAGACACATCTTCCCTTTGCTATGGTTGGAAGTGTAGAAGACGTTAAAGTAGGAAATAAGATGGTGAAAGCGAGACTGTACCCCTGGGGAATAGTACAGGGTGAGTCCACTGAGTTGATTTGACAAGCATCATTAAATTCTCTCAGACGGTAGAGCTAATTAGTCCGAAGCCTGCTGCTGAACTATTATTAGTTTTCCAGATAAGATTTAAATATAATTGTCCTGATTCTTGTTGTTACGAGTGCAGTAAACTCAGAGTTGACAATTAAGATTTTCAGGAAAAGCAAAAGGTTAAATAAACAAGCCTTTTCTTTTCCAGTGGAGAATGAAAACCACTGTGATTTTGTGAAGCTGAGGGAGATGCTGCTGCGTGTGAACATGGAGGATCTCCGTGATCAAACGCATGCTCGGCACTATGAACTCTACCGTCGCTGCAAGCTGGAAGAGATGGGCTTCAAGGACACAGGGCCTGACAGCCAGTCCTTCAGGTGAATTTAGAGATAAATGCTGTTGAAATGCATTTGGGCAATTTACCTCAGTGGAGAGGCCACAACCGCTGCTGTGTTTTGATGTTCAAACTGTGCTGATAGATGAATATTTTTAAACAGCACATTGAAATCCATGTTTATGTAACTTGGTGAAATGTAAATGAATTAATTCAGATTAGATTCATTCCTGTAGTTTAACTTTGGTCACTCACATTCATGTCCTGATTGACCATATCTGTGTCCACAGAGAAATGAAGACAACAAATGTACCTTTATTTTATGTACAAATGCAGAACTATGTGCGTGGGAAATAGAGATGAAATGGTGTGAAAATGTTCTTTCACGATTGACCAAAATAATCAGTATTATTGCGATCATCACAGTACTGATATGTGCTGAAAATGTTTTTTAAAAGTACTGATACACAGACTAAAGTAATTTTCACCAAGTTATCTTATTTATTATAAACAATAATGATGATATTTTCATGATTCATTTGAGTGGAGGAGACAAGGTTGACAACATAAAGTGGAGACATGGACCACAAACTTCAGAGACAGAACACATTTTTGCCCAAAATATGCTTCAGATTGAATTTATTTGTATCCTTTCAATCATCAGCCTTCAGGAGACATACGAAGGAAAGAGGAAGGAGTTCATTGTGGAGCTGCAGCGCAAAGAGGAAGAAATGAGGCAGATGTTTGTCAACAAAGTGAAGGAGACAGAAGCAGAGCTGAAAGAAAAGGAAAAAGAGGTGAGACTGACATCATGAAATAAAATTGATGAAAACCTACCACAACTGGTTTGTCTCACATTGTGCACTGTCCAATCATTATCATCATCATCATCATCTCTAGCTTCATGAGAGGTTCGAGCAGCTCAAGCGGATGCACCAGGATGAAAAGAAGAATCTGGAAGAGAAAAGACGGGAACTAGAAGAAGAGATGAACGCCTTCAACAGAAGAAAGGTTGCAGCTGAGACACTGATGGGACAGGCACTGCAGGGCTGCTCACAACAGCCGTTCAAGAAGGACAAGGACAAGAAGAAGTAAGTCTGCTTTTCTGTATGTGTTTGATTTGCATTGCTTTATGGATTGAAAAGCAAGCGTTACTACTGCTAAGAAATTGAATCACGATGATCTCAAGCAGGTCAAGGATAACCGGTTATTTGTCGCACAAACATTATATTAATATAATCTTTAAGTCAGTCTGAACAGAGGAGGCAGGTGTACATTGTGATCAATGAAATATCATTATCTTCCCAGGAGCCATGTTGGCTCAGAAACTGATACAGGCACAGATTCAGACTGACACTGTGTGCCCAGACACAGTAAGAAGGCTCACAGCTTGCATGACACAGCCTGATGCTTACGTCTCTGCAGGCTGACCTGGCAGACTGTATCTCAGGCAGGGGCACTTCTGTTTACGTTTAACTGGTCACACTGATGCTCACGCAGATCATGCTCAGACATCTAGAATCATAGTCATTTCTGCAGGTGGAGACATTAAATATCAGGATCAGTTTAGTTACATAGACCCAAATATACACAAACACAGAGATGTCATAATGGTTATTAAGTATTATAAAATGAGAAGGAATGAAAGCCTGCTTGAGTTTTCACTTGCTTCAACAGCCGTTACACAGTAAGTGAAAATATGAATGCAGCCAGTGTAATGGCACGCTGAGCTCAAGATGTAATTTCAACTCTGTGCCTATGTCTACTTCTCAAATTCTGCAGCCAGTGATCCTTTACCTACAATATAGTCTTATAACCAGAAGTTAAGTATTACTTGAGAATAGATATGTATTTGATAATGCAAGTGTCAAAAACCTTTAAACCCACTGCTGCCTTATTTCATTCTGAATGTACATCTAGATTTAGATATTAGGTCAAGACCTAATATCTAATTCAGTGTTAAAAGAATACACTACAATACACTACAATTCTCTTTAACACGTTTTTAATCTTGAGCTAAAAAAAATTATGTTCAGGTGTTGAAATTTCTGGGGAACACATTTGCGTAAATTGCAAGTTAAAGACAAGTCTTTGCTCAGATTACAATAATTTATTGTCTTTCACATCTTTATATCTTGTGTCCACACTTAATGATTAGAAACTGGATTAAATGTGTTTGTTTTAATGAAATAAAGATGTGTTTTCCGACATGCAACTCAAACAGGAAGCTCCTCACACTTAATACAACAGAAATATCTAGTTGGACTTTCCAACCTCACGACATTTGTGACAGAGAATGAATGCTTAAAGAAGTTACAACCGAAACACTGTTACATCCCTGTCATTCATCTTTTCAATTAATTTCTACCATACTTCAAATCCTGCATTTTTTTCTTTGTTCCATATGTTGTCTTATTTCTTTTCCCCTTTCAGTTGAATTATGGATCAAACATCCAGGAATGTGTCTGCCGTCAGCATGGGAAAAACAGTCTGTTATAACTTACTGACACTGTATGTGTGGACTCAATGACACAGTGACTGTGCACGTATGTGAGCCTGAATAATGGGGTGGCTCTAAGCCACTGTGTACTTATGGATCAAAAAGGTAGCTTTGCTCAGTGTGTTTAATTTGTTCCTGGTGCTGACTCTGCGGGACACATGATAACAAATCTGTAGACTGTTTTCACAAGATGTAGCTTGTGTTTTTTCAATTTCTGCCCATGAATGTGTCCATCTCCTGAAGTCTATATTTCTCAGAGACACTGACAACACTTTATAGAATCAGGAGACTGAGCCAGAATTTCTTATTGTAATATATAATGTTTAATAATGGATATAAAAATACTGATGGTTGATCTTTTTAATTGTTGGTAGTTAGATCATTTGAGGTCAGATAATTTGGTAGTTAGATGATGAGGTAAGATTAACGTTGTTATAAAAATGAAAATAATTGAATTTATGTACAGTGAGTCTATTTTGCCTTCATTTACATTAAAATAAAAAATGTGGATTGAAAACACAGAGGATCAGTTTATCTGTCAGCTGAACTCCAACCCTTTTATTTTTTTCAGTCCTCACATCCCATCACATCTGTCATTTGTATGATTCATATTTTACCTGCTGTCATCACCCAAACTTGGTTTTCTGATCCATTTGGTTTATTAACAGTGTTTCTGTCCAAGTGTTTAATTCAAGCTTCAATTTTGCTTTTGACTTCAGTCAGTTGTAACAAACAGGATAAATAACAAAAATGCTGATTTAACTTTATCATTTGCACTAAATCTCACTTGTAAATCTGCTGTTGACCTTTGTCTTGTGCCGTTTATTAATCTATAGACTTGCTTGTTCATTAAAATGTTTTTTCTTTCCTTTCCATAGCTTCTTTAGTCTTCCATCTGCCTGCTCCTTAACCTCAGGAAGGAATTTGAATTAGAAGATTTTCTACCACAGCAAAATGATCACAGACTAACAATGAAGTGTATTATTTTCACAATGTGAAATAACAAGTTTTATAGAAATGCACTTAAAATCCCTGGAGGTGAGTCAGTCTGCAGTCTTCCCTGTCTACTAAACTCTCCTTGAAACTTTTAAGCAGCGCAGTAGCATGGTCTCCGCATGGCTCTTAACCTTCATTCCCATGATGATTCAAATGTCGTCATAGCCAAAATTTCCATTTTTGTACTAAATGTTCTACTTTCTCTCATCTGCCATGTTTTGCTTGTAGTTTTTGACTGATGACAGTTTACACTGTGAAGTATAAAGTATACTAAAAGGTGATGTAGAATTGCTGTTAAAGGTTGTACAGATTGAGCATTATATTATGATTTATATGCACTTTAAATCAATCATAGTACAAATATATTTACTCATTATAAAAGATACATTATCGTGTTTACATGTCAAACCCTTATTTTATGTCTAAAAGATATAGCTGGGAGTATTTCTTAGTTTTAAACGTGTATGTAATGCTGTTACATTAAAAAGCCTAGATGTAGACAAATTCAGGATTAAACCTCTGTCAGTAAATCTGTATGGTGGGTGTGAGTGGGCCCATTACAAGATTTGTATATCCTTGGTTAATAAAGAGTTACTTTATTGAAAATGTGTGTTGTTCTCTCTTTAACTGCTCTCACAGACAGAGAAGAAAACATGTTGTTGTAACCTGTCGTCTCAGCACTTTCCAGATTGTTCCAGAAACCTGCCAGTGGGTGTCCCTTTAAAAAGAAGAGGCAGCTTTGTGTGTGAATGCCTGCTCAATATATACAGTCAGTGTATTTCATTTTGAAGAAATCCTAAAAAAAACACTTGCTGTTTTTCTTCTGTGATGTGTTGTAAAGTACATCTTTTCATAGCCTTTATTTCATTGAATGCCAGAGTAAGAGCTCAGTAGTGTTTATATTGAATGTATTGTGTCACTTTATGGAAATACCAGTAACTTTGCTTCATTAGTTTATCATCATTTCATTCCACACCTCATTAAAAATAGACTTTATATAAAAGAGATCATTAATCAACAAACATACACCCGCCTCCCTAACTGTGATTGGCCCTCCTGTTTGTGAAGGGCGGGCTTTAATCGGGAACGGCTGGAAATGTAGCCAATAGACATTCAGCTGGATCAGCGTCATTGGTGGTGTGGCCAATAAGAGCTCAGCGTGTCCGGACATGGGCACGGATTTATGGCAACGCTGTTACGTCGGCTTCCCTTTTCCCCGTCGCCTCACACCAAGGGTAGGGGGTGTGCAGAGGCAGAAATCAACCTCGCTTAAAACTTTCTTTTCTCAAAGTTCATACCTACATTTTTGTGTGTTTTAAACTTATCTTCACTCGCTTGATTGAAGCGTGCGGAGGATTTTTTTCCCACTGTTGATTTTCCATAATATTGAAGGCAGCGTAACTCGAGACAAGGTAAGTTCTGTCTCCTTCTTCTCTTTCACGTTAACTAACATGTTTGACTCTTAAAGACATCGGACATGTCCGGGACCTCTCGTCCTGCTGCTGTGTGTTTGTCAGTAGCATGTAGCAAACTAGCTTCACTCTCCGATCGTTGAAAACTGATAGCCAGCGTTAGCAGCTGTAGCTAACAGCTACGTCCTTTACGTTAAAATTAGTTTGACCTTTTTCCGCCGCCTTCATTGAGTGTAACGTAAAACTGACACCGTCCCTGCAGTGTCGTGTGTTCGAGTCCCAGCCTCAGTTTCACAGTGTAACCCGTGTAAAGTCACCGGGGTTTGTTGTCATGCGTTAGCTCCCCATTAGTGTGTGCGGCAGGGACATGTCCAGACATGACGCTTGTCACCCCGACACACTCACACGGCCGGAAGCCTAACGTTGTGACCCGGCGTCCTAAAGCTGAGAAACAAGACACGATCATCGGTTTTATTCCCTAAAGTGACCGAGATATGTTAGTACAGATAGTGAGTAACTTTGTTGTGTGTGTTTGTGTGTTTGTGTGTGTGTGTGTGTGTGTGTGTGTGTGTGTGTGTGTGTGTGTTCCACAGCCTGTCTCGCCCAGTTCAATAGCAGCTGCTGTGCAAAGCCTTCAGGATTCTTATTACACTTACAACCTACATTCATTTCATATTCTGAATTTATTTCTATTCAAGTACAAGTGGATTAAGTAACACCTAGTATTTGATCCTAATGTTGTGTATAATATATCAATATAATTAAAGGTTAGATATTGGATTGGATTTAGTGATCTTGAAAGAACATTTCTGGTCTTGGATCACAGTTATCATTTAATTCACTGTCGCGTTTTGTATATGTGTATTTTTTTTTTCTTCTAGAGAACATATTCCCTAATAAACTCGCCATAAGACTATTAAGTGATTAATCAACTTAAAGTTTAATGTTTAGTTTATGTAGCTATGGGCATATATGATTGCCCAATATTACGTATTTTTATAGTCACACAATCAGCATGGCCACTTAACTAGCCCTGAGAAAAATGATAAAAACGTAGTAGAAATTACCAGAAGGGGACTCATGTGGTGCATACCTCTGCCAAGGCCCAACAGTCCCCTTATGAAACCACATTTAAATGGACTGGATATGGATTGTTATCTGGATCTGCACCAAATTGCACACACTCATAAATCAGCCCCCTAAGCATGGCTGATTTAAAACAAATGTAAATCCATGAATTATTCCCAGAGAAATCAATGAACATATGAAAAAAGACAAGTAGTTTTTGCACAATCCTACTAATTGTCTGGACAGACAATCAAACAAACCCAAATGGAAACTTAACGTCTTTGGTGGAGGTAATAATATTGATTGAATCATATATCTACTTTCAAGGTACAAATGGTGCCTTAGAAACGAGGATGAAAAATAAAACAAACAACAGGAAAACAGGAATTAACTAATCTAGTTGTATTTAGTCAGTATTAATCAGCTCTTCTTTCTTTTCTGCACAGATGATTGATACAGTAACAGGACCTGGAGCACAACCCTTTGCAGTTCAGCTGAAGGCTCTAACAGATCTGGAGGGCCGATACCAACCAAAGCTGAGCGGCTTGAGGTTCATCGACTGCGCCCAGGACAACGGCCTCAGGATGACCACCAGACTCCGGGAGCTGGAGGTGAAGGACTTGCTCTCTCTGACCAGGTTCTTTGGTTTCAGCTCAGAGAGCTTCTCACTGGCTGTCAGCTTACTGGATCGATTCCTCTCAGTAATGAAGGTTTGTACACAGCAAAGATCATTTTTATCTTGTTGATTAGACTGAATTTGTTAAACAATTTCCTGTAATCTTATTTTCTCTTCTGTGCTCCACAGATTCAGCCAAAACACCTTTCCTGTGTGGGCCTGTGCTGCTTCTATATTGCTGTGAAATCCTCTGAAGAGGAAAAGAACGTGCCTCTGGCCAACGACCTGATCCGCATCAGTCAGAATCGCTTCACAGTGTCTGACATGATGAGGATGGAGAAGATCATCATGGAGAAGCTTTACTGGAAGGTGAAGGGCCCCACAGCGCTCCGCTTTCTCCGCCTCTTTCACAGCCACATCCAGGAGCAGCTCGACGCTGAGAGGTAAGGACGGATGGTCACATCAACCTGCAGGCCTGAACCATGACTCAACAAGATTATATTTACGCTACTAAAATGTGTCTTCTCATATTTGGCTTTGAAGAGAACACTAGCCAGAAATATTCAAAGGCTAACAGGCACAGTCCTACTTTAAATCATGAAGATTATTCAGATGTTATATATTAAAAAGTGTTGTTAAGTCTTATTGTCGTTTTTGAGTTCACTGAGGCAGACAGATATCTAATCTAGTGGCCTCTGCCTCATATCCATTTTATATATAATATGGAGTCTTGACACTAAAAGAATTTTCCCTTTTCCAGCAAGAAGATCCTGAGTCTTGAGAGACTGGAAGCTCAGCTGAAAGCTTGTCACTGCTCATTCGTCTTCTCTAAAATGAAGGTAGACTAATATATCTGGTTTCTCCACATTTTAAGATGGCCTGTGTGCAGTTGAATTATGTTGTATTTACATTCAAGAAATAAGTTCTATCCAGCAGTTTCACTTTGCTAACAGTTTGACACAAACAGAACAGCTCAAACATAAAGTAGGTCATCCCTTACTGTTGTCGGATGGTGTCATGTTTTCTAGGCTGGATTTCTCAGACAAACCTGGTGACTGTTGAGTTTTTGGTTTTTAAGAATGTCTTCTCCCTTATCTGCAGCCATCTCTGCTTGCCATGGCTCTGCTGTGTTATGAGGCCCAGGAACAACATGACCCTGATCACACTGACAAAATATCAGAGGCCCTGAAAGGTCTGCAGCAGCAGCTAAGAGTAAGCACCCACTATTTTCATAATCATTCCTCTATGTGCTGCACAAAACTACTGAGAATTAATAATGATACAGCTCAGATGTGCTGCCATGACTGACTTCTTTTGTGTGTATTTCTTCTGTGCAGATCAAAGATGGGGACCTGGTTTGTGTTCGGGAGTTGGTCGGGAAATGTCTGTCTGACTACGCCACCACCAAGTGCTCCAGACCCAACAGCCAGAGACTTCGCTGGACCATCTCGGGTAGAACTGCCCGTCAGCTGAAGCATAGCTACTACAAGATCGCTCATCTTCCCACCATACCCGAGTCGGCTTGTTAAAACCTGGGGGTACAGATGGGTGACCTTACACGGGGAGAAAATATACAGCAAATTCTCTGTCTCCGATTGAATGTATCTTTGTGGTGTCTTGCTGTGAGGTCACCCAGGTACTACTCCTATTATTTTCCTTACAGATCTTCATTGCTGATGATGGATTTCTTTAAGGAAAAGTTATAAAAGGTTTTTCTCAAGTTTATCTTCCCCTAGAACGTGGAGTAATGCCCTGTCAGAAAGGTTATCCAATGCTGCAGGACATTAATCTGAAGTTTTACTTTCCAGATTTGAGTTTCTTGCACAAGTGTACAGTATGTTCTTGTTTTAATCCGTACCAAGATGTTTGGCGTTTCCTGGAACGGGTTGCTGGTTTTAAGCAAATAAGTATGGAACCACCTAGGTCCTCAGTCCACCATGTGGAAGAGGAGGGAGAAGGATTTTGTGAATAGCAAAAATGGAACCAAGAAATCGGGCCCAAAATCCTTAACTTCCACCCTAGGTCGCTAAACTGTCCTGAATGCACACTCCTACCCAAGGTGATTTTTTTGTTTTTTATGTTCACACAGCGAGGGGAACTCTGGTTTTCTCCAGTGAATTGAGGCTAGTGACAATCCTGTCACATATGGCTAAAAGTACAATTTGAGCCGAAGAAGAATGTCAGCAGAGGTTACAGATTAGTTGTTTTCACCGATTCTTAATTTGTGGACACAGACACATGTGTATTGATGATTTCAGTTGTCGATTATACAGAGAACACTAAAAAAAATTGGTTGTTGCAGTGGTAATGTGGATTGGAATTCGTATTGACTTTTCTTTGCCAGTTTCACTGTTTAGTATAAGATTCTTTTAGTGAGAAAAATAAAACGTGTTCTCAAATTCAAAATTGCTTATCGAATACAACATCTGGTTAACCAATGTCCTTGTACCTTTCAATAAAACTTTATTGAAAAGCTATTGCTGCATGAGTTTGTTTCATTATCGAAAGATTATCATTCTCAAAGGCTTTTTACAAACAGATCCAACATTTTCAATCAGCTGTTGTACCACATACACATTGCAACTTGCCAAAAAAACTCAGTTCTTTGCTGCGAAAGAGGCAGAAGAAAAATCTTTTTTTGTCTTGTTGACAGCTCGATGTGATAGTAGCAGCAGTAGAAGCAAAACGTCCAGCTTCTTGGACTTGACAGTCTGATGGATCCACTGTCATGGATGTCCTATAGTGTTCACTGAGTGTGAAATGTTTCTGACATCAAAGTGAGGGTCACTTCTGTAAATTGGAAAAGTCGGGACCACCGCCAGCAAAATTCCCAGAGATCTCTGCACCGCTGAAGTCGAATCCAGGATTCTGGCAAAAATGGATGATAAGTATTTAATTACCGGTAAGCCTGTTTCCACTCATCAGTACCAGCATACATTCATTCATTTTACAATGAAGGCTGAATAAGTAATTGAATCTGAGCATTTATTTCATATCTCATTTTCTCAAGCCTCTTACTGACTTTTTAATAGTTTAAAGTTGTATAAAACATTTTTATTTCTACAGTTACTTTCTAGTTTTTATATAGTTTCTGTATAGACGATTAGCACGGGTTAACTTAACACAGTTCTATATTTATTTTCTATGCACATTTTCTGCACATTTTTTAACTTTAATATTTTAAATCCTGCACATTTTTAATTCCTCTGTATATATAAATCCTATACAAATGCTTAATTTCTCTGCAAAAGTTAAATTTTGCTACAAATGTTTAATTTATTTTAATTTCCTTAATTTCTCTGTACACATTTAAATTTACATTCATCTCAGGCCAATTTCAACGTAAGTCAATTCTAATGTATGTCACTGCCACTGGACGCTTGAATTTCCTTCGGGATCAGTAAAGTATCTAGCTATCTAAACACCATGACCCTTCAAATAACACAACATCAAACTAACCTCCCGCTGGAACCTCTCCAGTGTGAGCTTTCTCTGCATCTGGTCCTGCACCCAGGCGTTTGCACAGTACTCCCCCTCCAGCAGAGAGGACCAGCAGTTCCCCGCCTCTCTGTTGGTCTTCATCAGAATGATGCGGATGAGACACTTGTCCTCTGAAGATGGAAAACAGACAAAACATGAAATGAGATAAATGTGTGGCTTTTCTCAATTTTCTGATTTCGGAGAGTAGTTCTTAAAGGTATGCAACCCACCTAGTGTCCATGTTGCCTCATCAGACATGGTTATGCCAAACAACTTTCCCTGAGGGAGCAGGATAAAAAATTGTGAGGTTAATGTATGTGTTCACAGTCAAACTTGATATGAAGAAGTGCTTTCACTTTACAGCAGGAGCCAATAGAAGAGGGATCACTGTGAGTTGGGTTAAATTCCAACCTTGACCATCACTTCCTTTACTCTTTTCCTTGCAGGATACTAATCTGTTCCAGGTGGAATATAAAGGAAGGACTTGTAACTGCTTGGTTTTAGTAAAGAATGGAGAAGAAACTGATTTTAAATCTGCCCAACAGATCCATTTCACACTGAGATTTTAATTCATCAATTCAGGTAATGAAAAGGTATAAGTCTAAACCACAGCCTATTTTTTCTTCGATTAAATTTAGGAATTATTTTGTATCAAATGTACATTTTCATTTTTGTAAATATTTTGATATTTGAAGAAATTATTTTCACTGTCAGATCATATTTTTTCAGTTTCAAACTTTTGGCCTGGGTCTGAATTCCAGCATTGAATCAAAATTATTACAGTTTTTTTTTTCCCTGCACTTGTTTTAAATTGGAATACACTGTTGTATTTGTTCAAGAACAAAATCTGAACTTTCAGTTTCCAAATTTTGTTTGTTTTTCAATACCAATACAATTTTTTGCAAATAAGCAAACGATTGGCCCTGATTCGACTCCATATTGAGCTGGACCAGCAAACACCAACAGCATTAGAGTTTGTGTTCCATGAAACAAAAAGCTTTTCCAGTGAGTCAGCATGTACAAGACTGAATCCTGGAACTGACTAACTTAAATAGTATTGATATGAGTTTTCTCACTCTTTCTTTTCCAGCTTCAACATGACATAATATCTGATGCTGCTCCAAACAACAACAACAACAAAGTACCTCCACTCTCAGAGTATAATTAACTCTCACTTTAAAGCTGACAGGTCTTCTTCTGTTTAATCACAATTCTTACTAACAACCTAAAGCAGAACATGTAAATAACACCAGCTCAGTTTAGATCACAACATCTTTGAATCACCTTGAATATCTCCTCTCCTTTCACTTGCAGCTCGATGTCTCTGGATCCCAGGCGGCACTTGACCTCTTTGGCCGTGGTCCCTTGCGGCACATGGACCTCGATGAACACCTCCTCCATGGTCTGGTACCAGGAGCCCCAGTGGGTCTTGCAGGGGACGACGCCGCTTCTCTCGTCGAAGTGCACCGACATGCTGCTGCTCCACTCCGGCTGACGGGTCGGCTGACAGGTCGGTTAGCTGTGCCCGGCTAGCAGAGAAGTTATGCTAACAGTTTGCTGCGGTCAGTCTTCACGAGACGACGGAACATGACGACACGAAGAACAGTTTGGTTCTGTTGGTTGAGTTGAATATGAAACTGGAAAACATGAAGTCAAACTAATTCACATGGAAAAGCTCAAAATGTGATTCGCTTGTTTTGCCCCTCTAGTTCTCGAAACTTCTTCTTCTTTCAATGGGTTTCATTTCCGGTTATAAACAACTATATGGCTGCAGCGCCATCTGCTGTCTCATAGACGAAACTACAACTAGAAAACAACATGAGACACTGTATGTCAGGCTTATTATTATTTTTATTATCTACAGTATTATAAACTGATGTGTTTGGTTGAAGTCAAGTTTTTATTTCTGCTATTATTATCTTAATATACACTAGAAACTAGAAGAATCCACTGTTTGTCTAAAAATGGAGCGGATTTACTAATCTGTTAATTAGATTACTGTTCCTGCTTTAGTGCCTTCTGCTTCCTTATGCATACCGACCAGCCACGGTAACGACACTCAACACACTACCTGAGCTGCTCTCACATCCGTCTTTTATTAAGTATGAGTTGATCAGACAGTTGAAGGTGAAGTTGGTGTTGAATGCGACCCAGGATGGCTGATCTGACACTGCCTTTGGTTACTTTTCTTTGCTGGATGAGGTAAGTTGTACCTAAACATGGGTCAGGGTACACTCAGTCTGGGAGTTCAACATTTTTTTTTCTTTGCAGCCTTGGTAGTGTAAGTGGAAACGAGAAGATTTACTCAGAGAACATCACTCGCATTTTGGATCGACTTTTGGATGGCTATGACAACAGACTGCGTCCTGGATCTGGAGGTAATTTCAATATCAAATCCTGAAGCCTTTTGTTCCTGAAGCCTCGCTTAGGAACAATACAGCATGACCCTTTAAATATTTAATACAAGTACACTGTGCCATGCTATTTTTGTGCGTCTTTTGCTGTAGCGTGCACTGTACAGCTGTTATTTATTATTGCAGGTGGGGTTACAGAGGTGAAAACAGACATCTTTGTCACCAGCTTCGGGCCTGTTTCAGATGTTAAGATGGTAAGACACTGCTCCTGTGAGGAGACGTGTGTGCGCTGACTGTGGGAGACGACAGCGCCTCAGTGACCACTGAATACCTACTTTATGGGCAATCTGCCATGAAACCATCTAATGAGCTTTAATCTGTTTGACCAGCTCTATAACTCTATTATTGATGGCCTCTAAATCAATATGACAACATGTCAGACAGAAGAAATGGCTGAATGGATTGATTAATGATCATCTGGGATGAGTGGCATCCATCATTACCTCATCATTTCTCCCCACCTTCCACTGCAAGTCGAAATGTATCTTCAGGATTACAGATGCTGATGAATTGTGTGGACTGCATCTTAGAAGTGATAATTTTACTGCAGCATGGTTACAGATATGATATGAAAGGGTTGTTGCTAATATCTGATGTTTGTGCATCAGGAGTACACGATGGACATGTTCTTCCGCCAGATGTGGGTCGATGAGCGTTTGAAGTTCGAGGGCCACACTGAGATCCTGCGGCTGAACAATCGCATGGTGGACAAGATCTGGACTCCTGATACTTTTTTCAGAAACTCCAAAAAGTCAATCTCCCATAACATGACCACACCGAACAAGCTCTTCCGCATCATGCAGAATGGGACTGTCCTCTACACAATGAGGTGATGTTAGATCCTACAGTTGGTGTTTTGTTGATAAAAGTGTATTTTTCATTGAAATGTATAACTCAGGCTGATTTGCATGTGTCATCTTTGTGTCAGACTGACGATCAGCGCGGAGTGTCCGATGAGTCTGATCAACTTCCCCATGGACGGTCACGCCTGTCCACTTAGATTTGGGAGCTGTAAGTCTGGAACAATGACTGATGTGTTCACAAACAGAGGCAACTAGAATGGCACTCAGTGGAGTGCATACAGTTCCCTTAAATTTAATCAAGCTGCACCAAATTGCACAACTAATATTATCAGTCCTCTAAATACGATTTTTCTTCCTCAAGATCAAGGAAATTGCTGATAATGTAAAAAAGAAATGCTCTATCTTGCAATGTTTAAGGATGAGAAAATAAAAACCCTGGATCCCCTTTTTTGTCCAATCCATACCAAAATATGTTGGGTTTTCTTTTGGCCTATGTCCCATCCTTCCACTTTGTCTCATGGAAGTTTTTTCATAATCTTGCTCACAAACAAACAGACAGAGGTAAACCTCCTTTGATAAGGCAACAATAATGTCCTGAAATGTGCAGATTCATAAAAGTGTGTTCTCAGATCTCTTTGCATTTGCAGATGCCTACACGAGGAATGAGATCATATTCACCTGGAGGAAGGGGCCAGTAGCATCTGTCGATTGTCCCAAAGAGTCCATAAGTCTTCTGCAGTACGACCTGGTGGGACAGACGTTGTCCAGTGAGATATTCAAATCAAATACAGGTAACACTCGTCAGTCGTTCCAGCACTTAACGTGTAATTAAATGATTCTCATGAGTTGAATCTGCCAGAAGAAAGAGGTCAAATGAGTTTTTTCAAACTCTGCACTGGTGCCCATTACTCTCCCGCGGCAGAGCCGATGTATAAAAGCAAAGACTTCCTTGAGCAGCCGTCTAAGATGCTTAAGTGGTCAAGGCCTAATGCGTGTGGTGTGCCTTAAAAAAGAACTACAGGGTTTAAAGCCCATGAATGCACTGGCAGAGTGCAGAGAAGATGGAGTAGTGTGCATGCGTGTGTGTGTGTGTGGGCGCATGTGCGCGTGTGTGCATTTTCTCCTTTCACCAAAAGAGGAAGAAGTGATCCCCTGCTGTGAACCCAGCATATTCCTGGACCAGAGAGGAAAAGGATGAGGCAGGCTCCAAAGCATAGAGATGATATCCATTTAGAAAACACAGAGAGCGAGAGAGACAGCCTCTGTGTGTGTGTGTGTGTGTGTGGGTGTGAGTGCATGTTGCAGCATGTTTCTTGCTCTGTGAATGTCTGCATGCATGTGTTAGACGGAGCAGGGCAGTGTTACGCATAGTGACACTGCATGCTCTCCCTCTGCCCCCTCCTCACTCGCTTCTCCTTCCTTCATCTCGACTTCATCCCATTTCCAAATGTCTGCGGTGCTCCCTCCTCCTCGCTTTTTTTTGTCCTGTTCTCTCTCTGCTTCCTTCTCCTCGTCCCTCACATGCAGTCTCGCAGTCAGCTGCATTGTTGTTCCAGTAACAGCAGCATTTGTATCTGTACGTCCCTCTCAGCAGCTCTTCAGTTTCAAGGGCAGGCAAGGGCATCCGCTCTGTGCTCCCCTGCTCTGTCCCTCGGGGTTTCTCTCTTCACACGTGCTGTTTATCTTGCAGGTCACTACTCTGTGCAGGTGATCCATTTCCACCTCCAGAGGAAGCTCGGTTACTACCTCATACAGACATACATCCCCCTCATAATGGTCGTCGTGTTGTCACAAGTGTCTTTTTGGATTAACAAGGAGTCCGTCCCTGCACGTACAGTGGCTGGTATGCCCCTCTGTCCACAATCCCACAATTAACATTCACTAATAATATCAAAATACGTCTGTGGCATGTGTCAGAGTACATTTATATGCTTGTCTTCCTCCAGGCATCACCACAGTGCTGACCATGACCACCTTGAGCATTAGCGCCCGTCAGTCACTTCCCAAAGTTGCCTATGCCACCGCCATGGATTGGTTCATTGCTGTGTGCTTTGCCTTCGTGGCATCGGCTCTGGTGGAGTTTGCGGCAGTAAACTACTTTGCCACGCTGCAGGCCAATCGTCTGAAGAAACGAAAAGCCAGACAAGACAAGCTGGAGGTGTTGGCGACCGGAAGCGACGATGACGACGCAGTTTCTGTGAGTATCTAACTTTATCTCATCAATAAATCCAGAAATGGTCTGTCTGTGTACAGGCAGAAACATCAGTGTCAATGATGAAGGACAACATTCCAGCTGAAAGTTCACCGTCATCATAAAAGCAGAGCGATCAGTTTATCATGTTGGATGACTGACGTCTCGTCATCTCTCTGTGCCAATTCTTTTATTGTACAATCTGAATTATAAGTCAACGTTAAGTTTGCATGATTGCTGCTCTTCCAGTTTGGATATTACTCATAGAACAACAGTAAAATATAAAATAACAATTCAACATTTTGGGAAATTGTGGGCTTTGTCATTTTCATTGAGAGAGTTAGATGAGATGTCCAGCAGCTACATTGCGAATAGCACAGCTGGGCTAGCGGTCCCCCCTCTTTCCCCTTTCTCTTTATGATAAGCTAAGCTTATTTAGTTTACAGACATGATAGTGGGTTTCTGATTAATGTCCTGAATTCCTGAACTTTTCTTTTATAATATTAAAATACATTTTTAGAAATTGTTCTTTTATATATTTTTGTCAGCAGTAATAGGATGTTCCAGAGGTCAGAAAAAACTCATCCGAGACTGGAATGTCACTCAGTTGAGCACATACCTCCATCACATCCCAAAAGTCCCCTCATGAAACCACATAAAAAATTCACAGGATACAGATTTGCCCGCTAACTTATATATATATATGAATCCCATAAACATGTATAATTTCTTTCATCAAGAACCATTCCATATCTCTGAGGAAATAACGAAAACATTGTACAACACTGTGTCTCCAAGTCAAAGAAAGAACCCAACAAACAGACAGAATAACAGTGTTGTAATAGTTATAACTGTTTTCCTAAACTTTGAGTCAAAGCAACGTGCTCAGCTTCTGCTATCACTTTAACAAGGTGTGTGATTTCCATTTCAGATGCCATGATTTTATATACACAGAGTTGCTAATGCATTTACATAGCTAATTTACATAGCTAATGGTGAATGGAGATCCAGAGTCTCCTGCGTGTTGCAGAGAGTTTGATGCAGTGATGCTGATAATGAACACTAAGCCGGCAGCTTCCGACTCAGAGCGAAAGAAATCAACGCCACAGATATGGAAGTCAGGTTTTTTTCTATGCATTTCCAAGTAGTCGCCCTGCCTTTCCTGTTCTTGCCATTCAGGGCACACCACCCATTAAATAATAATATGTGCTGTTGTAGTGCTCTCATCTCCTGCTATACGCTTTATGCTAATACAGTAAGCCACCACAGCATCCTCCTGGGATCTGTCTCACATGTAAGGCTCATGGTTAGATGCTTTAAAAATAGCCTCAGTGAGCGAGGGGAGAGCAACTCCAGCACTCCTCCCTGCATAATCTCCCAACCATCCTATGGGCAACCAGAAAACTACCTGCTGCGTTCTATAGGAACATTGGCATCCAATTGAGAGAAAACTCCAGTGGGAACAAATATAACTTGTAGCATTGTATGCATGACTCCATGTTAAAATGAACATGTACAGTGTGTACTTGCCGAGCAGAAATTCCTTGTTTTTCTAAAATTTCTTCCTCCCATGTTTCTCTCTCTCTCTCTGTGCACCACAAAACCCTCACTAACCCCACCTTACCCCATCCCGCTTCCCCTCCAAATCAACCCCGCCCCCCTCCCACCAGTCGGACAGCAGCCCTCGGGAAGGCCTGAAGAGGAGAAACCACTCAGTGTGCCGCAGTGAGCCGGGAGAAGCTCCGCCAGTGCCCATCTTCCTCCAGCAGGGCTCAGCTTTCCCTCAGATCCCGCAGTTGGCCGGCACCAGCCCCATCGACAAGCACGCTCGTATCCTCTTCCCCCTGACATTCGCCCTCTTCAACCTCGTCTACTGGTACATCTACTTGGGCCAAGACAACATGGAGAGTCCCAGGTACACAAACCTCATTCAGTTATCTTTGCACATCTGTCCTGACACTAGATTATCGTATTCCTTTTAAAAAACACAGCAATGAACTGAGTCTAATCAGGAATATTGTCTGTATCCTCCATTTTGTTCAAGCACATAATGAGCCACACAGTTGCACATCATTACGATAAGCTTGGGAACTGTAGTTTATTTCGAGTGGTTCCCACAGGCACATCCCACAACCATAGATACTAAATCACCATATGTTTTAATCCACGGCTGAAAATAGACCCCAACAAATGTATTATTTACTCCAGAGTAATGTTTGGTTGTGTCGGTCTGCAGTGCCCTGCCGTTTTTGGAAATGACTTCGGCTCAACTATATTTTACCTGAATATTGGGGACCCTTTTTTCTTATGATTTATGAATTTAAGTTGTAACAAATGAGTTCCACAGGCAGACCAAGACCATATATAAAGTATTGAAGAATGGACTAACACACGCAGACTAAAACTCACTTTATTAGTCTTTTTTATTGAATTTAAAATAATAACATTTGTAACAAGTGTTATATATAAATGATATTTATAAAATATAGATATAAATGACCCCCCCCCCCCCCTCTCCTCTAGAGTAAAAAAAAAAAGACAAAACGGTAAGTCATAAAAAGAACTTTATGTTTATCGACCTTTTTACATTACTCTTCCACTGTAGGTAATGGAGTTTGCAGCCTTTGTTTTTGACTTGTTACCTTGAATATTTTTAATTGTGATCACCAGGATTTTTTCTTGAGATGGTTTTCTCAGATGGTTGCACTTAAATAATATTTAGATTTAGATATCATACAAGAAAAACATTTAACTAGAGAAAAATAAACTATGATAAATATGTTGTATTTCCAAACACAAAATATTTTTAAAGACCGTTACATTTATTTCATAATCTTTGGGCGTCCAAAACATAAAAACAGATTACACCTCCATTGGAGAGTTTCCAGAATTTTTGTACAAATTAAAATAAACAAATCAGGGACGAAGGATGCTTATGCACATTTACTCACTTAGTATGTAAGAGCGACAAACCTGTCTTCTCACTCTTCTGTAATTATGGTGGCTTCAGTGGAACAGTAACTACCCACAGTTTTTTGTCAAAGACTTTTATCCAGGCAGTAAAAACATCAATAATTTCTAATGCTGAAACAGCCCCGGGACTTGTAGGCGAAGAAAAAGAGGAGAATGATGTTAGGTGGCGTTGTTGCTGCACTGACGCCCGTGCCGTGGCTTTTATCATCATCATAGATTTACAATACAAAAGAGGCTGAACGCTCAGTTCATTTGAGAGGCAGAAATATGCATCAGGCTCTCTCACCTATTTTTCTACACAAGGTTTACCTGAAGGATGGTAAAAGCCAGTTGTTTCAATGACAACGCTGTGTAAATGAGCAAAATAAACCAGAGCTTATACTTTGTACATTAACCACATGAAAAAAGTGACTATTCACTTTCCAGCTTATAAGTGAGCCACTTAGAACACAAAGCTCCATGTCCAAGAAAGAAAGAGAGATTCTGTGCAAAAAGACAGAGAGAGAGAGAGGGAGGGAGAGATGTGTTACGTAACACCGGGGAGTGCAAATCTGCTCATCATGCTTCTCATGTTCCTGTCAGAGAATTTTTATGGTTGTTTTGTTTATAACGGTTCTGCAGAATAATGAGAGAGACAAGATGGAGGGCCTGAGAACAGCTGCATCACATCTATTCCTTCACATATTTTCACCGCGTCTCTCTCTATCTTTGGTACTTTTGAAGAAGGCACTGAGAGGACAGGGAGCGCGGCAGATACAGAGCGTCGACTCTGAATGTGGAAACGTCTGTATGCTCCCCTCACATTTTCTGCTGTGATGTGTTTTACTCTTGCAGCGACATGGATCTTAAAAACTGAGTGGACCTGGAAAAGGGCACGTGCAGCCAGAGAGACCTTCAGCATCCAGCCAGCCTCACCTCACCCTCATCATCCCTCTCTCTCCCTCTCTCCCCCCCCCCCGTGTGTGTGTGAACAATCTCTCAGCATTCACTCTGCTCTCGTCTGACAGAGGAAATGAATCAGAAACTCATTTATTCTCCTGCCGCACATCTATTCATTTCACAGGCTGTGACCACTGCCCACTGTTCTGATCAGTAGCTGAAGAGCTGCCCTTCACGGGCCTCAATCACTTTAAACATGTACTGTACACACAACTACTTCTCAGGGCCCTGGACCGAGGCAGACATCACACACATACAAGTATGCATGACACACACACACTCACACACACACTCACACACACACACACACACACACACACACACACACACACACACACACACACACACACACACACACACACACACACACCAAGAAACACATCAAATAGAAGTGGATGATATAATCTATGATGGCTGTAACTGGTGGTGATGCAACAGTGAACCAATGCTTCCAGAAGCCTGCCCTCTACAGAAGTGCAGCTCCCACTACAACAAGATCAAAAGCAATTTAGAGGCGGCTCGCATCCCGCCTTGCGGCTTCAAAAAACGTACTCTCAAACCTGAGGAAAATGAGTTGTGGGATTGTGTTTTTCCATCCCACCTTTGTGCAGGGGCGCTCTGATGCTGCCTTTTGCATTTTCACATCTGCTGCATGCAGTCTTCTGGAAACATTACGGGGAA
The DNA here is from genome assembly GCF_024713975.1 of Paralichthys olivaceus. NCBI lineage: Eukaryota > Metazoa > Chordata > Actinopteri > Pleuronectiformes > Paralichthyidae > Paralichthys > Paralichthys olivaceus. The sequence goes on from NC_091101.1 coordinate 12,803,015, forward strand.
GAGTGGGATATAAAACCTCTGACTGAGTGCTGCTGACATTAAGATTCTATTTTTGTATGGATGACACATGACTGTTGGGCTCAGATGTTTGCATATAAAGTGATGGATTGAGGGTTGTTCGCTTTTTAGTCAATTAACATGTCTGATAACATGAACACAGAGGGAACAAAGTTGTTTTAAACTTGACACTCAGACACATATGTCCAGATGTTTGACCTTGTCAGGATACAGACAAACCCATCTGCCACGTGACAATAAAACAAGCTCAGAATTTAACACTCGTCGCTGTTCTCCTCACTCCTCGCTTTAAAAACGCCTGTTTCTTCATTACGCACATCCACTTGTCCCTTTAATATTTTCCTCTGCAATGGAAACTGCTCATCCACCATCATCAGTCCCCACACTTTGATGTTGGGCTGGCTGCACGCATGCGCCCCTCATTGGCTCCTCTGCGCTGTCTGGAGTAAGTTGGATGTGCGCTCTCCTCACTCGCATCCCGAAACCGCCTCAAAAACTGTTGCGATGGGGAGGATCAGGAAAAACCACTTTGGGATTTTGACTTTTTCCTTACTAGTGACTTTCGTCTGGGCTCAAAGGTAAGCGTTTATATCTCTGTTTTGTCTCACCCTGCATGTCACGTATATAGTGCCTGCATGGCGCGTGATTTTGATGAAGATATTTTGCATCACACCACCTTTTTTCCCTTCCTTCCCCATGCAGCGTGAAGGATCTCAAAGATCCGAGCAATATGCCTCTGGTCAAAGAAACAGTGGACAGACTGATGAAAGGATACGACATTCGGTTGAGGCCAGATTTCGGAGGTAAAGATTGAAAGAAAAAGGGGAATGCCATGTTTTCACGCCCTCCTTGACGCGCAATACATGTGTAATGAATCGCAAAAATCTGCTTTAATTTACATAATCATCCATTCACAAGCCAAATGGGCCTCTGTAATTAGGCTGTGAGCGATGCTGCTGTGCGTATTTCATTTGATGAGGAGGAGGCTCTTTAACGCGATCGATCAATGTTTGATTAGCTCACAGAAGATGACATTACAGCAGCATCTGCGGGTTAAAACATGATTATTATTTTTTTGCTCAGGGCTGAAGATGCTCAAGTCTCCTGTAGGTGGAGGCGAGCAGAGCGGAGAGGAACCTGCTTGTGTGCGCGTCACGAATTTGTTAAATTTTACATGATGGGAGAATGATCCACATCTGTTGTATTAACGCCTCCTTCTCCCCATTCACAGGTGCGCCGGTGGCTGTGGGGATGAATATTGACATAGCCAGCATAGACATGGTCTCTGAAGTCAATATGGTAGGTGCATCGCCATCATTATTATCATCATTATTATTATCCCGCTTCATGGTGCCAATTGCGCACGGCACAAGTGGGCTATGTGCTTCTTATCACGGGTCAATGTGTGTGCGTGACGGATCCGGGATAACCTGTGCCATGCAGGGTGGAGGAGGCATCTTTGTGAATATATAACATGAGAATAATTGAAGGTTTCCATTCCCCCCCAAAAAAAAAAACGCATCATCGCCATCCTCCTCCTCTCGAGTCTCCGCATTTGCGGCTCTGGTGTGTTTGCTGCATTTGAATTCAAAACACACACTCACTGGCGCACTCGGACGCACGGCCCCGGCTGTGCGCTCGGAGAGAGCTGCGCGCGCGTGTGTCTCTGCGTGCACGTGTGTGTGTGCGCGTGTCTTTGCGTGCATGTGTGTGTGTGTGACTGCTTCAAGCCTCGATGGTGTAATTTTGTTGACACGCACCCCTCTCTCTCTCTCTTTCTCTCCCCCCCCTCTCCTCTCTATCTCTCCATGCAATTACTTACAAATAAAAAAAACATCCTCTTCTCCAAACTGGCATCACTCGGAGTCTTTTAGCGTTTTTGTTTCGACCAATCACGTCCTCATCCTCATCATCATCATCATCATCATCTTCTTCTACGTAAATCATCAACCCCCTCTCATACTTGTCTGATGACGTAAGAGATTTGTTAATAATAAATGTCTGGGCACACAGCATTGCAACAGCAACAGAAATATACACAAACAGCAATTGGCTCTTGACGTGTGGTGCACAGGGATGAAGGAGTTGGAGAGGATGGGGTGGGGGGGCTTCAGCAGCCCATGCAAGAGCACCACCTATTGATCCGTGTGACAGTCAGACACACAGCTGAGGCTATGGCTACCCCAGTGGTGCATGCATTCACTCACACTGCATTAAAACACACACGCCGTTTCTTGTGTTTTTTGTTGCGATTGGGATTTTGGAGGAGAAGCATTGCAGAGGATTCAGTGTGAGGAAGAATCATTTACAAAGCCGCCTCTCCAATGAGCAACATAATAGAGATGTTATATAAGTGCTTGGAAAACAAGTTTCCCACTTGGAATGGAGGGAGATGTGTTTTCTATTATTAATTGAGACTTAAAAAAGTTGCAGTGTGATTAATTTTGCATGTCAGATTTAGATTTTTGAAATGTCCGCTGGTTGATTATCAGCAGACAGAGGCAGCAGCTGATGGGGGTTTGTTTTGGTGAGGCACTGAATGGTCAGAGCTTCTCCTTTGATGGAAATTATTTATTTTGGTGGACGACTGAGACAGAGCGGAAGTGCCTTGGGGGTCCGGGGAGATTTAAAATAGAATCCCCTCACTTGCTTTTGCTTTTGCCCCCCCCCCCTCCCTCGTTCCATGTTTTTCTCTCTTTCTGTCTGTCCGTCCATCCGTCCGTCTGTCTCTTCCCTCTTTCCCTCCCACCACTTTGACTGGATCCCTGGCTGTGACTCTGGGCTCAGCAGCCATGTAATCCACCTCTGCCTTGCTCCAAAGGGTTATCTCACTTAAGAACTAGGCATCTATGCAAGCATTCATCTGGAAAAAAACACTGCTTCATGCATCCGTGTGAGTGTGTGTGTGTGTGTGCGTAACAAAACTGTGCACAAACAGTGAATGGCAGCTGACGTCATGCAACTCCCTGTGGCTATAAGAGAGCATTTATCTCGCTCATTTCTCAGAAAAAAGCTCTCCTTGCCAGATCTGCACAGACATCCCTCTGACACGACGCACAAATTTAGACCAAAAGTTTAAAAAACAGGAAAAAACATCTCAACACCTCAGTGGACTTGTTTTCTACACATTGTTGTTACCTTGTGAAAAATCCTCCCTGCTACTTGCATAACTGGTCAACATCTTCTCCTCCTCCTCCTCCTTCTTTCTTCCTCTTTGGTACAATAGAGGAAGGAAAGGGGGGGGGGGTGTAACAGCAGTGGATGAGATTGATCTCAGAGAAATCAATAATATCACCATGCACCGTGTGCACGAGGATGAGGTTGGTGACCTGCGCTCGGTGCGGGGCGGCTTTGATCGTCCTCATCAGGGGCGGCCACTTTCAAGATTAAAGAGCTGAGAACAACGCGGAGAGAAGAGGCGAGGATTGGGCTGGTGGAGAGCAGGGTGGTGAGAGAGGTGAAGGTTATTGTGATCAGTTTCACCATCTCCTCTGATGATTACTAAAACTTGGTGGAAGCTGAGGAAGAGTCACTGCAGACCCCTGATTTACCACGAGGCCCGGAGGCAACCTTTAAATCCTGAACTCAAATATTTTGAAGCTGCACATTTTCATCGGGATACATTGTTTTCCCTCAAAACTCAGCCTGATATATTTGTTATTTGGAGTTTGGGTGTCCATGACACGTGATCACACTTCTAAAGAAAGTCATAACAATTCCTGGATCACTCTTTACCAAAAACACCAAGTTCTGTGATAATTTGTCCAGTGGGTTTTGGATAATTTGCTTGCAAACAAACCAACAAACAAATGGACAGAGGTAAAAATATCTAACCTCCTTGGAACAGATAATTTATGCGTGCATTTGAATTAGCATGTGCTTCTATTGGCTGCCTGACATGGTGCTTCTCTGAGGTCTGAGGGCCTACAGCAAATCTATATTACTACCCAGTCTATATGGCTGCACCTAGAATATTTCTTCAGTTACTCTATTGTGCTGAGACAATTTCGATGTGCGTGGTGCTGCTGAACACGACATAGCTGAAACGTTCTTTGGGGCAAGCTAAGGCAGAACAACGAGAGATGGTTGACTGAAAACTTTTTTTTTTTAAAGCATATATTGGCTAAAACATTGACCAGATTTGAGCTCAGAGGGTTTGATTGGAAATGAAAATGGAAATAAGACTGCCTTTCAAGTAAAAATAAAAATACATTTTTTAAAGAAAACCAAAACCTCTCATCTATAACACCAACCAACTCCGCTCCACGTTATTCCAAACGTTCACTGACTTTGAATGAATATTGATGAATCTGCTGTTAGAGGCAAAGGGATATATGTGTGTGTTTGGGATCTGTGTGTGTGTGTGTGCGGGCCTGCCATCGCGGCAGTGAGCAGGTTAGACAGCTGCTCGCTCCTCTAATTAAAGATAAAAATGCCTCTGGTGGAGAATGAACTCTGCATTTTGGTCGACGATGATTGGAGCCATTGTGGCATCTTCTTTCTTCCACGCTGACATGAAGCACGATGGTGTTTGAGCACCTAACAGGATTTGTAGATTTATTCTATGAAACACGTTTGAGGTCAGTTCACATGCGTACCTGCCACTTCTGGGTCTTTATTATTTTTCTTAGTGTGTTCTTGAGTTATCCACAACAACGGCCTGTCGGGGCCCCAAAGGTCAGCCATGTTGTCAGGCAATAAAAAAAATGTGCGGGTCAGTCAGCACCGTGGCACCAGCCTCGCCTGCCTGACATTACAAATGTTCTATTTTGAGAGGGAAGTGTCCTCCGAGTCTGAGGTGTGACCACACATCCTCGCTGAGGGTGGGCTCTGCTGACTCACATGGGTTAGTGCAAAATATGGCACAGATATGATATCAAGGTCGAGAGACACCCCCCCACCTCCCGGATTCATCCCTGTCTGTCTGTCTGTCCGTCGAGCGCTGACATCTCGCTCCATCACTCCATCTTCCACACTTGGCAGCTGAAACTGCATTTGCATAATGCTGTTTGTTTTCGCTGGAGTCACAGATCCAGAGGCCTGGTTACGGTGCATTAAAAAATTGTTTAGCTGCACGCAGACACCGCAGCTGATTAAATACAAGTGGAGTCCGTTGTCTCAGTAATGCATGGGTGCTGCATAATGACACCTTCAGCATGCCACCCATATGTTGAGTATACCTGCAGCAGCACGCGCTCTGACGCTGGAATATGGAGGGAGGCAAATGAGTATTTTCACTACTCGTCTTTTCCTCATCCTGCTCGTTAATTACATGTAAAATACCTGAGGTTGGTGGTTGTTAAGAGGCACTGCCTGTACTGTAATACTGCTCTCTGAATGTTAATTAGCTGGCTGTGAATTAAAAGATTCAAACAAACCAGCTGTGGTGGCTTCTGGGATGGAGGAATTAGTGGGGCGTGAGCGTTCCCTTTATTACGATCATTATCCTGACAAGCGCTGGGTTCTTTACATGAGTAAGGGGAGTTGGCCGTCAGATAACGGCAGCCGGTGACCAGAGGCAACGCGGCACAGGCCCCGGCGTTACACTGCACCCGTGTGAGGGAGATGCAGCTCCTTGTGTCTGTGAATTAGCAACCATTTTGATCTTGTTTGTCCAAACTGATCCTGTTCCATTTTATTTTCAGCTTGTGGAAAATAAGCTTGTGTTATTTTTACTCAGTGTTGCCATGACAACGCAGCCTTTTTTCTTTTTCTTTTGGCGGATCTAGGGAAGTCAAGCAAAAGCAAATAGGGCCTCTTTTTTTTCCAGGGAGTTTTTCCAGGTTTTTAACATGTATTTACAACTATATGCATGTTCACACACATATATACTGATAACCCATAACATTAAAACCAGGCTACAGGGTTGATCAGTGTATTTTGAGGATTTTGGGCATCTGCTGGCAGAACAGCAGGAACAGGGAAGAGAGAATGGGAGTCATTGGGGGAAGACTCACTGCAAAGACTCGGGTCAGAACCAAACTGTGGCTGCTGCAGGAGAAATCCAGGCTCCACATTTTTATCATTTAAATATAAGGAAACATTTCCTTTTGTGCTGCTTCGATTCTGCCCGCTCTGATGAGCTTTCCAAAAAGCTTAAGACAAGAATGCAGGTTGTCCTGAACGATGTCATTGGTTATGCTGAGTGGAACCACAGAGTAACAGATTAATATGGTCAGCTGCATAATTACAGCACAAGAACAACTCATAATCCTGCAGCTTTCTTGCATGCACGCTGTGTTCTTTGCATAATGTTTAGTCCGTGGAGACTGAGTTAATTTATAGATGAAACGCTGTCAGTGTCAGAATATGATCTAACTACAGAAAAACCTGGTTGATACAAACATGTTATCAGTGCACATGGTGGAATGTCTCAAATGCTTACATATCTTAAACATTCTGCAGCTCTGTATCATTTTATTAAATAATTCATGATTCATTACAGTTGTAAATCTAATGATGGTGTTGTGGAATTCATATCTGCTAATGCAGCTAATCAAAACTAATCAATCAGATTAAAAGTAATGAATCCGTATTAATTCGCAGAGCTCCAAGCTACAAGACGAAGTTTGGCCAAGTTCAAAGTGTTTGTGATGTTCTGTCATTATGGCCGGTAGGATGACAAAATAAAATCTGTCCGTGTTAAAAAAGGAGAAAGATCCAGATCCATTAAAAGCCTTTAATGTGATGATGGCTCCTTTAATGATTCTGTCAGGCTCTTTCCCGACTGAAGCTAAGTAGCAGAAAAATGACCCATTGGAAAGAGTCAAATTGTCACTTCCCTCAGGACGTGTACGGCCAGCGACTCACTCAGAATGCACTAACTCCCCCTTGACCCCTAACATTTAATTTGAAGCCTGTACTTAACCAGACTCAGTGAGAGCCCAACAAATGAATAGATTCAGCCTGACCGGCGGATGTTCCGCGGCACCTCCTCCAGCCTCTGGACGATGTCTGCAGACGAGCTTGTTATTGCCCAAATGTCGAATTGTCTCCTCGCAGCACAGTTGACGTTGCTATTATCAGCAGATCCTTCCCTGCTTCACCCGCACAACTCGGCAGCAGGACACAGCAGTTTAAAGTGTTGGCAATATGGCTGACGTCTGCCTGGTCCACTCAGGCTGCAGAGAGCCGAGGACAGTACACATAGCAACTGTCACACCAACAGTTCATGGTTATAATAATCTTTGACCCATTTGCGTTCCTGAATTTGGCTTTATTTAATAATTCTGTTAAGATATCAAGGTGATAAAACCACATGAATTTTTTTTTGATCTGTTAAAGTGGGTCTCAAAGACCCCAAACACAACATTGAGAATAAAAAGTACACAACATGCCTTTGTAAACCAGGAAAATGAAAATGCGCAGAAAGTAAAAAGAATGTCTGTATCAGTGGATCGCCATTCTTTTCACAAAAGACTTTTCAAGAGTCCACTCCACATAAAAAACAAGTGGGCGCGGTGGTTCCATTATGGAGGAAAAGCAGTTTGCTCAAATCTCAACCTGCGAACAGCAGCAGCGTGCCCTGTCTAAAGCTCGACTATTGGCAGTTCCCTCCCTGGTAGCTTGTGACGGCTGATGTAGTTGTAATGGAGGTCTTGTAGCAACCGCAGCTTGTCAGATTTCTCAGGGAAACACAAATGTACTCCCTGTCACTCTGTCAGTTTCTTAATGGGGGTTTGTTAGCCCAGAAACAGATCTGCAGTGAGACTCTGTCACTGTGAGATCGGCCTCGATGTTTTATACGTTGGCCGTTTCTTGTTTGTATCTACATTTGTATATTCATTGCTGTCATGCATTTTTTTTAAATGTTGGTGCTCTCCACAAGATGTCTCCCTCCCTGATGCCTGCTGGGTCGTGTGTGAGATGTTAATGGAGTTTGTGAGGGGTGCTGACAAGGAGAGTGAAGGTCGCTTATAGAGGCTGAAGCTCCGGCCTGGGACAAGCCTGTCTCTCAGTTATCTGCAGCTTTGTTTAGATGCTGCACATCCCCCTCACCTGCTGCATCTTTGGCATGAGGAGGAGGAGAGAAAGCTCTCAGTACATCGCACGTTAAATGTTATGTCTATTGCTCAGGAATTCATTTTAGTCCAGGTGTGAAATAAGACAAGAAGAAAGACTCCTCAACTTGCAGGATTCTGCTTTAATAAAGCCACTTGGACACAATGGTTTCACTCTCATGTCTCATGTAACATGCAAATCATTTTTTTGATCAGATTCTCTTCATTTACAGTTGAGCACAACATCAGAAAGAACATGCAGATTTAGGATTCGCTTCGCTTGCATGGAAATAACCTTCTTCTGTCTGATGTTGCTGCAGAACATTTTATTACCACAACAGCTTTCCCTGTCACAAAACAAAATGTACTCCCTGGCAGTGCAGAGGTGGTTTTCCTTGAACAGTAACTTTGACTGCAGTGAGAGTGATGGGAGGAGGCAGCCGTATTTTGCGTGCATCCCCTGTTTAAATCGAGTGATGTCCGAGCGAACCATAAACAGAACCATCTGCGAGGCCATAATTATGCTCCCACTTTACAGAACAGCCAGGAGGCAGCACGCAGGCCCAGGTGTTCTCTGTGCATCTGCATACTCTTAAACCCCCCCGACATACACACACACACGCATGCACTCACGTACACAGAAGACATTTTACATGTCACTATAGGAAAAGCTCAGGTATAATTAAAAAAAGGATGATGGCTGAATTCTATTTAGCTGCTTTAGTATCAGGGTCCTGGTACCGTGCACGCTGCTGCACTGTCACACTGTTGTGACTGACTGGGACACTTCAATACCATTGTACTAAGACAAATCAAAATGAATGTGAGTCTCCAGAATTTTCTGAGATATAATAAAACGCTATGTTTAAAGATGCAAACATAATTTGCTGCAGTTGTGGGAAACTATAAAAATGACATCGGCAACTATTGTCCAAAATCTCTCTTTCCCTGCCTATTATAGTGTAAATTACTGAAAGTTCCCCAAAATATAGAGACATGTGTGAGTGAATGAAGGAGTGATTTCTATCAATCTGTAACTTGACATTCAACTGGTGATTAAATAATTCATAGGTCACTTTTTACTTTTTGTATTGATCCAAATTCATCATTATATTAGGTTGATAATTACTCATTCATATAAGTAATTTCTCAAGCAAAAATAAAATCTAGTTTCAGCTTTTCCTGTGTTTTGTAAAAATTGGGGTTTTCAATCGTTGGACAAATCGAACAATTTCCAGTGTCCTGAGATCTTCACAATTCAGTAATTTGTCAAAAGAAATAGTTTTTTCATAATTTTATCAACATCTGGCAAATGGAAAGTTGTTGATTAATGTAGATTGTCCATTTTTTAATAAAGAATACTGAAAATCATGTGATAAACAGTTTAAGAGCTATGAACGCAGACATGAAGAATCCATGTGTGGCACACCAATCTCCCTTGTTACCAGAATGTCAAAGGATGTTTCTCTGCAGCAGCATCAAATCAAGTGGTGAGCAAGAGGAAAAATACAGAAAGGCTGTGGCAGAAACTCCGTTTACACCAAACTGATGAATTAACTCAGCTTTAAAACAATAATGTAGCTCAGATTGTTCACACAGGCAGAGTTGGCCCGAGCCTTTGCTGGGCCCTAAGCAGAATTTGTTTTGGGGACTCCCATCGCTTTAGTGCCACCAATATTGTTGACCATTGTCAATACTTGATCATTAACACTGAAAATGTGACCCAGCCATTTTATTAGTTGCAGCTTATACCAACAACAGCCTTTCTGCTTCTGTGGTTTATGCACACACAGACACACATGATTACTGTCAGACGATAGTAAAAAAGAAATAGTGTCGATCCTAAATGACTAAATCAGCCTTTTATTACTTTAATGGTACAAATATTTAATCTCACTCTACCCATAGTCATAAAAAACATAAAGTAGATGAAATGAAAATGACTATTTAATAAAGATCCATTGGCTATGCTTGAAGATAGTGCTTTGGTTGTTACGGCTATCATGAATCCAAAATGACATAAACTCTGTGTTTAGTGACTTAGCGAATACTTACATCAGGAGAAGTTGGGCTTTTGTCTTAAATGCACGACCAATGTGCTTCAGTCAATCCACGGCTGCCTTAGAAAATGTTAATAAAAATGGTGTAGCCCAGGATATTTTATGTACTTTACCCAGTTACAGATGTTCCTTAAATGCATCGCCTGAAGCTATTGGTAGTTACGTAGCTTCCTAAAGTCCATTAAATGCATCACCTGCAAACTGTGGGCAGGTGCTTCACACAGTAACACACAGTAACACACTGTAAAACACAGTAATACACAGTAAAACAGTAACACACTGTAAAACACAGTAATACACAGTAACACACAGTAACTCACAGTAACACACAGTAACTCACAGTAACAAACAGTAATACACAGTAATACACAGTAACTCACAGTAATACACAGTAACTCACAGTAACACACAGTAACACACAGTAATACACAGTAACTCACAGTAATACACAGTAATACACAGTAACTCACAGTAACACACAGTAATACACAGTAACTCACAGTAACTCACAGTAACACACAGTAACACACAGTACACAGTAACTCACAGTAATACACAGTAACTCACAGTAACACACAGTAATACACAGTACACAGTAACTCACAGTAATACACAGTAACACACAGTAACTCACAGTAACACACAGTAACACACAGTAACTCACAGTAACACACAGTAATACACAGTACACAGTAACTCACAGTAATACACAGTAATACACAGTAACACACAGTAACTCACAGTAATACACAGTAACACACAGTAATACACAGTAATTCACAGTAATACACAGTAACACACAGTAACTCACAGTAACACACAGTAATAAACAGTAATACACAGTAACTCGCAGTAACACACAGTACGCAGTAACACACAGTAACTCACAGTAACTCACAGTAACTCACAGTAACTCACAGTAACTCACAGTAAAAACATACTCATAATAACTGTTTGTGCAGTAACTGCGTATCCTTGCGCATGCGTGCATGATTATAAACGTGAGTCACGTCCTGCTCCCGCTGTCAGAAGCTGCTCTCACGTTACGTCACTGAAGACGGGTGCAAAGACAAGTTTCTTTCTTTCTTATTTGTTCCATCCAGTCAGAAAATTAGGAACGGCACTCAGCAAATATTTTGGATTAATTATTGTTTTGGTTTGAGGGCAAACAGCGCCCACCAGAAGGTGGCGCCCTACACAACCACCTAGATGGCCTAAGCCTTTGGCCTCTGCCCAACGGGCTCAATCTAACATCAGTTAATCAGAGAGAGTGACGGTATCCTCCCCTCAGACTGTTTCTCTGTTCCTTCATCAACATGGCGAAGGACACTGCTAAAGATGGGGACGTACTGCAGGAGAGGATGCTGCCTCAGTGGGTTGGACACTGAGCCTGCAGGCAGCGGCTAACGATCCCAAAGGTGATAGAGATATCCGATCAACAGGCTGATAATGAGACAGAGAGGGAGCGAGTGTGAGAGGAGGGTTCAGCGGGAACTCTTGTAAAACAGGAGGAGGATGCGGTCGTCCTCGCTTGACTCTTCACTCCTGAAAAAAAATCAACATGGCAGCAGCTCATGTATTTTTAGATGCCCTTTTTGCACAGTGTTTCTGTTGTGCACACTGCATGCAATGAATGATAAGACTTGAAGAATGTGGCAATTGCTGTGCAGTGTCACGCCAATGTGTGGTGATAAAAAAAAAAAAAGACATGGGCTTAGAAACATAGAAGCACGACGATAAGTACAGAGGATGGCTGTTTGGAGTAAAAGCTCAAGGGCCTTGTTTCATGGACCGTATTTTTTAATTTGTTTTCCCACTCATTGATTACACTGCAATACACTGTAACAGAGCAGATCCAACTGCTGTGCTGTGTTTTACTGTGGCTGTGTGGGTGTGAGGCTTTTTTTCTTCGGAGTGAGAACCAGAGAAAAGAGACAGAGCGTTACAGAGAGAGAGAGAGGAGGTGGTGAGGTTTGCAGCGACATCACTGAGCATGTGAAAAAGCAAACTGTTCAGTATAAATGCAGCTTTTATATCCACCAAGGTTTCATCTGGAAAACTCTCTCCTTACTCTCAGCACTTGCGTTCGCTTATTACACAGAATTAGAAGCGAAACAGAGTAAAACAGAGTGAGTGAGGGAGGAAGCCCCAGCTGCAGAGATCCACTGGCTCTTTGCATTAGAGGCTGCATTGTCTCTTAAGCAGAAAGTGGCTTCACTCGCTCCAGTGGAAGCAGATATTTTTAGCTTGAGACAATAGTCAGCCAGCTGAGAAAGTTCCCCTCTGGTTATGTTCTTAAAATGAAGTAGTTGAATATTAACCCCCCAACCCCAGCCATCATGGGCCCTAATGCAGGCCGTGGCCTTTCAGACCACATGTAACCTTTTGGCCGACCTTCTCACTATGCTGAGTCCGTACAGCGTGCCATCACACAGCCATGGAGTCATGCTCACATATTAACGTGGAACATATTAGCGTCTGAGATGAGAGAGGAAATAAAACATATATTTTAGTCAGAAAGTGTTTGATTAAAGGAGAAATATTCAGCTTTATAAATAGATTTTGATTTATTACTTGAAATGGTTTACATGCTTGGAAAACACTTTCCTCATACTGTCCATTGCTGCAGCTCCTCTTGTCAGCATCTGTCTGAAACACTTGGATTTAGCGTCTGTCTCTTAAACACCCTCCTTCTGATGAAGCCCAGTCTGCTCTGATTGGCTAGCTGGGCCACTCTGTTGTGAATGGTCAAGCCCTCCAACATGTGCACGAACTGTTAGCCTCTGCTCTTTCTTCACCTGGGTTTGTCAGGGTAGTAGCAGACTAGCAACTGGCGGTGCATGAGGCAAACATGGGGAATTGTGATATTATGTGACATCACGGATCCCAGGAAGTATCGGCCAGACAAGGCGTTTCAGGGGCAGTGTTTTCAGAGAAGGAAAGCTAAAAACTGAAAAAGAACAATATGTCTCCTTTAAAGCACAATCAACTCCAGCATTGCTGATCCTTAGTTTCTCATTGTCGTAGTCCTGCACTATGATCTTCACTAAACGTTCTCTCCTTCTCTGTCCTCCAGGACTACACCTTGACGATGTACTTCCAGCAAGCATGGCGGGACAAGCGTCTGTCCTACTCTGAGATCGCCTACAACCTGACTCTGGATAACAGAGTGGCGGATCAGCTGTGGGTCCCTGACACCTACTTCCTCAACGACAAGAAGTCCTTCGTCCACGGGGTCACGGTCAAGAACAGGATGATCCGTCTCCACCCTGACGGCACGGTGCTTTACGGACTCAGGTAAGTCTTTTACATCTGCCCTTCCTATGATGTCAAGTTGGACATGATGCATAGTTAAGTAATGTGATCGCATTTAATGCATTATATTTGACCCAGGCTTTATTTAAAAATTTAATTAAGAATAAGAACAATCAGTGCTCTTAGTTTTTATGACACAGTTTCCTTTAAACTAGATGATTGTGTTGCATTGGAGGAGGAGCATTTAAGATCTGAACACAACTGACATTGATAAAATGACCCTAATGGAAAATGTGCAGTCAGGTTGACATTAAACAAATCCAGGTTTGCCAAGAAAAATAAAGATGAGCAAGAAAATCAAGTTAAGTGTTGGCTCGAAAAAACTGACAACAGAAGAGATGGAATTTCAAGAAGGGACAATTATAGACAAAGGTGCATTTAAAACTAATGTAGTTTATATCAGGGTTTTATAGCCAAAGGTTTTGGAAGGTAGAAAACAGGACAAGGCAGAGAAGGTTTCTTTGTGTAGCACCTTTAAACAACATGGACATTTACAGTGTAGATAAAAGAGGCATCATGACAACATAAGGCCCAATGCAATATAAAGGAAAACACATAAATAGGATTTAAAAAGAGTAAAAGCAAATAAAACTGTAATAATTGAGTAATATATGTTTAACAGAAGAATGCATTTACAATGCTGTTTAAGTCTAATGCAATATATAAATAAAAAAGTTTTATTTAAAGCTACAGTATGTCACTTTTTTCCCACAAAACATTTTATTTTATATACGGACTTAAAATACAGAGATTCTGTCAAAGACTTGTCAGCTCAACTTCTTATTGAGCGGTCTGTCTGTCTAACCAACCAGACCCATCAACTGTCTCCTTCCCTGATTCGCCACACTACAATCAAATACAACATGGATGGCGAGTTAGACCTTGTTGACTTTGCTATCAGCTGTTATGCATTTAAATACTATATGTTATAAAGCTACAAAATGCACAGGCCCAGTTAACATGCATGTTGATGTGTCAGTTGTGTTAGTATGCACAGAGAATACTGGTGATGGCTTAACGCTCACCTGGATGCAGATCGTTTTCATTTTAAAGGACCAGTGTGTTAGATTAAGAGGGAGCTAGAGGCAGAAACAGATAATAATAATTATAATAATAATAATTATTGTGTTCTCATTGGTTCAGAGGTCTTGTATCTACATAGGGGGTTTTCTCCAGTAGCCCAGAGCACATAAATCAAAGCCTGGCTCAAGATAGAGGCCTTTTGTGTTTTTTTGTTACTTGTCAATGTGGTTTTTACTACTAACGTGTATAGGGAGGATCAAGGAGCTCACTCTTTTGCTAGATGCCACTTAAACCTTCATATTTGTCCTTTGCAGGAAATAAAAATGTATTATTAAGGATGTAGTCTGAATTTCGTGCTTGTGTAAGTTCTCAGATCCAGGATCGGGTGCTAGTTAATGCTAGTGCTTGGTCTTGGATCTAGGATAAGAATGCAAGTATTTCCAGAGCTTAGCATCTTTTGCTCATTAAAGACAAACGAAACAAAAAATACCACGAGTCTTTGGTTATAGCTGTGAAACACATGAGACTTGTGACAGTTAATAGTCAGGAATCAGCGCAGTTTCTTTTTTGCTTTTCCGCAATGTTCCCATTTCCAGAAGTGACTTTGGTGCATGCAACAAAGCCAGTTTGTCTTTAATGGCTGTGTATAGGAGGTCTATACCTTCATATTTAAGTCTTTCACGTTCCCTCATCTGCGGCAATAATTGATTGGCTGTGATCAATAATGAAGCAGGGCGGTACCAACAGCCAAACTGAGTGTGATTCTGCAGGATGGTTCAGCCCGTCTACAAGACATCTCTTTGTGCTGTTGGACTGTGATGCCTCTGAGGAGACTGTCATCCATAATTGATATCTTATAATCAATAATGTAGCAGTTCAATACAAACACTGAATCTGTATTTGCACTGCACAGGCTAGCACAGCTCGTCCATCACTGTACTGCTGCCTCCTCTGATCTGTCGCCTCCTCTTTGTGTGTGTGTGTGTGCATGCGCATGCTAATGATCTCAGATTAGTGTCCGTATTTAAAAGATGAGATTATTGTTGCTAATTCAAGATGTTGCAGCATTCACTCATTCTCTCTCTAGACTGAAATGTCCGTCTTGCGCAAAGACTGCTTAAAAAATTTAAGTATCTGCACTGCACCAGATTATTCATCACTACATTTTGTTTCAACACTTACAAAATGTCATTTATAATGCTCTGACTCAAGCCCAACACACACACACACAAAGCAATGGGGGCTGTAGGAGGGTTGTTGTAAAATTTGAGGGTGTGCGTGCAGCAGAGAGATGTGGTTGTTACCTCCAATACGTTGTCCTTGTCTGTGCCGGTGCCTGCCGGCTCCTCCATTATTTGGTTCGTGGGTTTGGTCAAGGTTTTATTTGATGCTAGCAAGTCCAGACACAAGCTGCTGTCAGAGTCAGCCCGGCCAGATGCCTGTGCACTGTGAGCACGCTGACACATACGTGTAGAGACGGGCCGGCTGGTTGCAACAGCAGGGCTTTAGTGGAAGTGGAGGAGATGGCTAAGTGAGAGAAGACACAGCGTCCTCAACGGGACAACAAGATGTGTGTGAACGCACACATGTCCTTTCAGAGACCCATCCTGAGTGCCCGCCTGCATCATTATCTGCTGGGCTATGAATTTATTTACAGTCATTATCATCAGTGGACATACATAGAATAACCCCTGTCAAAGTTAGAATTTTTAATTGTTATTACCACTGCCAGGGAGGTTATGTTTTCACCCCTGTCTGTTTGTGTGTTGATTGGTTTGTTTGTTAGTCTGCGGAATTACACAAAAACTACCGGGTGGATTTCCACACAACTTGGGCGAAGAATGTGATTTGAGTCAGGGAGAACCAAAACAATTTTGGTGCGGATACAGGAATTTGTTTTCAATTTCTTTAACACTGTGAAATATTTCAGTGTTTTCAGAGAATAATCAAGGGATCTTAATGGGAAAAATGGGCATGTTAAGGAGACTGATATTTACGAGTGTGTGAAATTTGGTGCAGATCCAAATAAAAATCTGGATCTAGTGAATTTAAATGTGGTTTCACAAGGGGGCTAAGTGAAAGTATGAGCTCTGTGAGTACCATTCTAGTCACTGATTTAGTGATATTCATATCATATATAAATAGTATTAACTGTTGCTTGAGCTGGAACAGAATGAATCACATTAATTGCATTCATTCTGTTTGTAGCCAAGCAGACAATCATGATTTGTATTCTATTCTATTCTTGATCATATGTTTTACATGTGAGATCTGTACACAGGGCTGTTGAGTTTAAAATACAATATTTTCCTCCGAAAAGTAATGAAATCATTAAAATTCCTCCAGTTCAGAATTGATATATTTTTTATTGTATTCATTTTCATGGAGACAAAAATTACAGCACCACGCTAACTTTATGTCAGGCTAAAGTCAGGATATGTTGGACTAAACTTTGAATCACAAGCCAAGACACACTGTTCTCAAACCAGACTAATGTCTTGTCTTTTAACAATATACAATCACTTTAAATTTGATGTTTTTAACAACATGAAAAACCATGAATGAATGAAGTCTTCTGCATTGTTTCACGGGTTGTTTTCCTTCTTTTGAACCTTAAATGCTGGTGAATATCTGGAACCATAAGAGCGTTGTTGTCTCACTAAATTGTTGCATAATATGTGATAAAAGTAAACATATTATTGGCCTCAGAGGTGAAAGTGGATTTGTACTGAACTAACTGAAATCAGCTAACACTGTACCTGGGGAGCACCAATAGATGAGAGCGTTGTTTAGTTTGCAAGAGGCTTTAGATGTGTGTGTGTGTGTGTGTGTGTGTGTGTGTGTGTGTAGGATCTGTGTCTGTGGGTGGGTGTTTGCAAGTGGGCGAGTGTTATTTTTGGGGTGCACGTGGAGGAGGAAGGGTGAGGGTGTTGTTTACTCCTTGTTCCCTGGATATGCAGTGCATCCCGGTCCTGCCAAAATCCACGGTCTTCAATTATCAGGAGGAGCAGAAAATTACAACAGTGCTCCCAACTGTCACTTTAGAGCTCGGTTTGACTCTCGGGGAGAGGCAGTCTGATCTAATTACCCAGCCCCTGAAAAGGCTCAGCCAATAACACACATACCACCCGGCTGCAGTAACACACACACGCTCACATACACACTCACACACAACAGGAAAAAACACAAACCCCACTTAGCTTTTCATTTTATGCCGGGAGACAGAGAGAGAGAGAGAGACATTCAGTGCATGACTCCTGATGCATGTCGCTCAAAATTCACAGAGAGGGACTGAGGGAAGAGGGAGAACCAGAAAGAAAAGAAAGAGACGTGAAGGTCAGACTTCATTCAAAATGGAGAAATTATTAGGATTCTCCCTCATCCCTCCCCTCCCTCTCTCTCTCGCTCTCTCTCGCTCTCTCTCCCCTCTCCATCTCTCTTTGAGTATTGTGGCTCCTTTCGTGAGAGGACACATCTTTGTGCTTCGGAGACTGACGTCCTCCTTTGTCAGGGCGAGGAGTGTTCCACTATGCAGCTCAATAGATGACATCGCATGGCCAGGAGGAGAAAGCTGCTGAGTGGAGGGAGAGAGGGATTTAAATAAGCCCCCCTTTTTTCTGTCAATACCATCAATACGGGCTTTAGCATCACCTACAATGTTATCCATCTTCCCCTCAAAGCTCTGATCAGGCAGGGCGCTTTGTGTGTAAGTTGTTTGAATGCACCTGCATGTTGGAATGAAGAAACTTCTCTGATTTGGAGGCTACACAGGAGCCTCTTTGTTAACACAATTGCAGTCATTTGATTTTTTTCAAATTTGGCAACAGTGCCTGAGCAGAGAGAGAGACAGTCCTTCGTGCCATGTTTCCTCAGCTCAACACGGCCTCTCGATCCAAAATGGAGGGAGCCTCTCCATCTTAATTTAACTTCTAACTTCACTCCAATGTCTACTTACTAACGTGTGAGTTTAATTAAAGGCTGCACAGGTTTTTAACCTGCTTGCAAAAAAAACACAAAAAAAACCTATCGGGTCTCTGCAGAGAAGCTCCCTCGAAATGAGATTCTGTCTGGGAACTCGTGGTGGTTGTGTTATGTCCGTAAACAAGGTCATTTGGAATAAAGGTGCACAGGCTGCCCTTAGGGGGGGTCCACATACACACACACACACACACACACACACACACACACACAGCCTGACCTGAACTGTGAGGGAACATGCACGGGGAGAGTGAGAGTGAAAAAAACCCCAAAACAGCCTCTATTTTTTTAGAACTCTGTGTCCTATTAGCTTCGGCGCAAAGCAAATGTAGCGTGTTTGAATCTGCGTGATCTGCCAGAGCGTGGCCTCTCCTCCGGCAGGTTGGGATGAGAGAGAGGGACTTGCCCCTGACGAAGAGCAAGCAAGCCTATGCTTCATGATCATTGCTGCTAATGCTGCTGCTGCTGCTGCAGAGGACCTCGGCAGAATTTAGCTGCAGCGAAGATGACGATGAGGAGGAGGAGGAGGAGGAGGAGAGGTGAAGACAGGGAGGGAATCATGCAGGAAAATCCTCACCCATCTCTCCTCCTTGCTCCTCATTGGCTGTTTATTTGTTGTTATGCGTGGGTATCGGACACATTAGGCCGGCCGGCGGATGCAGTGTAGCTGCTCTTGATCAGTGATGCGGAGTTTCAGACAAAAAAGCTCGGAGACTTCTGCTGATGATGTAGGTGGGCTATAAATAGGCTGTTATTTTTACCCCTGCCATTTTGGCCTCATTTCCACTCTTCCCCTGTGCTTCCTCTGCCACCGCCATGATTTAGTGGTGGTGATGACGGTGAGTGATGAGTGACTTTCTGGGCGAGCGCAACATCCCCAGTAAGTTGGGGCCATAGAAGAGGTAAACTAGGACAGAAATTAGACTCCTGTGTTAATCCCCCAGTGCACCATGGCCTTGCTAACTGGCGCTTACATAAGAGCCCAGAGAAAAAGAAAAAGAAGAGGCAGAGAGACAGAGAGAGAGAGAGAGAGAGAGAGACTCTGCATCTCCACATCTCAAAAAATGAAATCCCCAACTTGCCAGGCTGGGCCCAGGGGAACTGCAAGTCTTATGTAGAAGGATTTCAAATAAACTTTGCTCTCAATTATTAAAGACAAAGCACTCTTCAGGATGAGCTGAAGCTACGAGAGGAACGATATTGTGATTTAGTTTTTACTGCTCAATGAACAGTTTATTCTGATTTGCTAAGTATAGATTGAATCATTTCTCAAATGCACACAGAGCAAAAAAAAACACCAGCACAAACATATCACATAACACACACACACAGGTGCATATATATATATTATAGTATACAGTAGTCCTTGGGGGTTATAAGATCACTGTGTTAAATAATAATAATAAACAATATTACTTTTTTCTGAAAGCCCAAACTGTTCCCATTAGCACCAAGTTGTTTTTGTATCATCTTACAAAAGAGAGATTTTCATAATAAAGACACAATTCTTTTAACAAGTTGATTGTTAATAGAAACAAGTTAAACTGATGCCGTAGCAGAATTCTTTTACTTAAATTAAAGACTTGTCGGGATCAAAATAAGTAAAAACGATGGGGTTAATTTTTGTTATTTTATATTTGGTGTCATCTATTTTACTATTAATAACTTCCAGTGGTTGGTCGAGGTCAGAGTGCTCACAATCTCATATATGAATGGGTGTACCACTAAAGCAGTAAACTGATGAGCTGACAGTAACCAGCAATGACAAGAGAGAACCCAAGGTCACGACAAATACTTCTTATATATCAATCAGTGTGTGTGTGTGTGTGTGTGTGTGTGTGTGTGTGTGTGTGTGTGTGTGTGTGTGTGTGTGTGTGTGTGTGTGTGTGTGTACGTGTACTGGTTTGTCTTACCAGTCTTGGATGTTATAGATTTAGTCCCTGTCTCTCTCAGATGGCCTCAGGGGTTTGGCATGACCGGGTGCCAGTCTGTCTCAGCTCATGCCAACTTGTCGTGTGTAGCACAAAGTGCGTTGCTCTGGGTGAACCTGTCTGTCGTGACCGACTCACACTCGGTTGCTCTTTGAACCCTGTTATTTATTCTATCTACTTATGAGTGGAAATAGTTATTATTTATTTTGATTTTTATGAATATTTATTTTGTTTTCTGTTTGGACCCTGGGATTAAAATGCAGCAAATTCATGACCAAAGGCAGATTATATATCACAATTTGTGTTTTGATGGAAAAGAAAATATTTTGCTTGTAGAAATACAAAAACAGCTGGCAAGTAAATTCATATTATTTTCTATTCTTTAACCCTTTATTTGAAACAGTGATAAAGTCTTGGTCAGTATGTCTTTTCTACTTGTGAGCAGAGCACAATAGAAGCAAAAATCCAACATTTAGAACCAAACGAAATAGAAGAAAAAACAGGGTGAGGATAAAAATGATAAAACTGTGAGGGGGGGCATCAAACCAACAATAAACTGGTCTCTGAGGCTGAATGTGAGGGAAGACGGACCATTTTTTTTCTTTGCAGTTTTGGAGGCCAGCAGTGCCAAGAGCTGGAGTGAGGGTACAGTAGAGAGGGGTTTTAACATAAAATGGGGAATGTTAAGGAAAAGCAGGGATCAGCAGGACGTCTCTTTTAAGATCCTTAGAACAAGAAATACATATTAAATCTTCCATCTTTCTAAGATTTGAAAAATGGCATTTGATTAGATTAAGTTTCTCTATTTAACCCTGTTGTTCTCATAGTTTCATGTTTGGTCTTTAATATCATGCTTTGACGTGTGTATCGAATAAAATGAATGGGGCAGTTCCTGGCGTCCTCAACCGGCTCTCTGATGGTAAATCCTGTATTTTCTCATCCCACTCTGCGTCTGTAGGATCACCACTACTGCAGCCTGCATGATGGACCTGCGTCGCTACCCTCTAGACGAGCAAAACTGCACCCTGGAGATCGAAAGCTGTAAGTACCGTTGTCCCTGACAACCAGCTCTCACGCCCACACATGAACGTAGAATTAAACAGATCCCACATACACATGCAGCCCTGGAGTCTGGTCTGAAAACAGTCTGCTGGTCCAGTGGCGGCGAGGTAGAGGGAAGGTAGATAAGGCTGCATGTAAAATGCTGAGAAAGGCTGATGAGACATCAAGAGATACACATCAAGAAGAGGAACATCACTAATGGCTCACTGACTGATAACATCCCGCCTAATTAATTCAACTCCAGCTGCAACAGCTTCCCAAGGCATGGAGGAGCCTGATTAGGTCCAGCGTTTCAGGGCCGTGCTGATTGTGGCTGTTGTGTGCCGCTTTCTCCTGAATCTGCCTCCATGTTTGCGCGCTACAAAGAGCTCATTTCACACGGAGTTTGTAATTGTACGTGATCCGGTGTTCTCGAGTCAAGGGAGGGAGGGAGCGTGGAGGAACATGAGAGAAAAAGATGAGGTCCTCTGCGTGTTTTATCTGGGTCCCCAGAGAAAAGGATTATGGGGCTGGGATGTGGTGTAGGGCTGAGTCTTTCTGGGTTTGATCACACTATTGCCAGCAGCGTTAAGCGGCACAAAAACAGTGCGGGTCAGAACCACCTCTCGCTGCTCCTCTCTCTTCATTCCTCCTCCTGTTTCTTTGCACAGTCTCATCCTCTTCTGTTTTTCTCCAAGTCTTTTTTATCTCTCTCACCATCACTCATACTCTCTTTTTTTCTCCTCCTTCTTGCTAAGGCAGCACACACACACACACACACACACACACACACACACACACACACACTAACACGCACGGACACACACACAGCTCCAGTTTTGATCACCAAGCAGTATCTGCTCTCATATGGATTAACTGGCAACGGTTTTGACGCTGGAATCGCTACATGCCAGAGCATGCTATTTTATTCAGACTAATGAGCCCAGAGAACTCTCACTTCCCTTAATAAACTTGATGCATTTTTAACAGACACAAGTCTTAAAACCCCAGATCCTCTGATACATCAGCAGCTCACTGCTGTGACTCAGGCCACTGGCCTCATATTGCTCAGGCTGAGCAATAATTGAATCTTCTACCCCTCTAATACCAGGGATCCGTTGCACACATACACATGCACACCGATCAGGTAATTGGTTTTAATGTTGTGGCCGATCAGTGAAAATCTTTATATATAGATCTCATTCAATTTGTTTTGTCTATATTTTATAAAAAGGCTAAATAATTTACTAAAACACTTAAGCTGAAGCTTTTAGCAACTTAAATATTTTATTGTGCAACCATTCTAAATTAAAATGTCTAACAGCTATATCTATGTTATATATTTATATGACTTGTGTACTGACATGATCCAAAATGTTTCCAACAATGTTACAATTTCAAGGTAATGGGATAATTAATTTTTTTCGCCTTTTAGTTCAGTCATATCTGCTTTAACGTCCGGGGGAAACAGAGTATGACCGAGGAAAAACACAGCTAGCCAGTTGTTTGTCAATGGATCACAGTTATTCATTGCTGTTTGCTGCGTAACATGAATAAAATGTAGAATTCTTAAATATATGAACATCAACAAGAGTGTTGTCAGGAGTTGGCAATGGTGGGGAAAACAATAACTGCCTTGATCCCACACTGCTACATGGTGTCATCAAACTAGGTCTTTTGTTAGTGTTTTGATTGGGAGACCCCGAGCAGCTGAAGTTACATATTGTTCATGTACTGCACATTGGTCAATGTAATGGATATTCACACCAGCAGGATGACGTATGTGTTCTTAATGCGAAATAAAACTACAGTATTTGTGTTCAAACCATAGACTTTATATAAAGATGGACGACACCTCCTCAGTGCAGTAGTGATCGCGCCAATATTAGCTGTCAATCACCCTGTTATTATTTACAACTTAAATAACTAATTAAAACCAAGATGACCAGAAACACTTTAACATACATCAGTGTGATAAGAATGTCCTGAAATGACAGAAACCATCTTTGAGAAAGATTTGTACTTTGACTATTTAGTTTGGTCCATGTCCCAACCGTTCACCAGGGGGCGATACCGATGTGTTAGATTCTCATTTTGGGGTGCAGTCCTCCATCATTATACACACTGCAGGGGTGAAAGCAATGATGGAATATGCACAGACTGCACTGCTGTAGCTCATTAATGTAGTTCTAATAGTTTTCTATCAACAGTGGAGCTCCATCACACAAGCAAACACTGTCAATGATTTCCAAATCATCACTCTTTCAGTTTTGCATTTTCCTGCTAGTGTGAAATAAAACACATAAACTGAATCACTGGTGCAGCTGTGGAGCGTAACATGGTTGATGCTGAAAATGTTCACCGGTAGATACAGTTAGCATTGTGATCATCCTCGCCTTGTGCAACCCCACGTCACCCCAATTAAAGCCGAGTCCACCGGGCTGCTGTTATGAAGTGCAGCTCAGTTCAGCGCTGATCAACCATGACGAGCCCAGATCAGGACGTGTTTGAGAAAGGGAGGTTCTGCCAGAGTGGAACATTTTATGGCCTCTACATAACTGGTCAGTCATGTTTTATAGCTCCCTTAGTTCTTCACCATTGTCTCTTTATGATTTCAGGAAGATGTCATCAGTGCACTCCTCCTGGGCTGAGTGAGTGACAGAAATAAAGTATGAGCTTTAAGATATAAATATATACACGATCAGTCACAACATTAAAAGCAGTTATTGGTTTTATTGTTATTGCCCATTGGTGTACATATATATCAATTTATGGGCACTGAGCAGAGAGCCACAGTTTAAATCAGACATTATAGGGAGATAGGATAACACAATGATGCTACATGTGATTTGTTGTAAATATAAAAATAACTCAAACCCTCAATATCATTGATGCAAGATGGAGCTTACATTACCGGACCAACATCAGCAAAAGAATGACAGCAATGGTGGATCTAGGATTTTTCTAAATCAGGGGCCATCAAGGGGCCACAATTTATACATGGGGACCATGTTCATGCACAATTCCTGATTCAGTTATAGGCACATTTGAGTTGTTCCATTTTTACTGTTGGCTCAATCACTTTTTCAAAGACACACATTATTGGAAATATTCTGAAAACTGTTTCTTGTTCCAGCACATTGTGTTCTTCAAAAAAAGCTTGTAAAAAAAATGTCATATTTAGTGTTAGTATTGCTAGTGAGCGATAAAAAAAATAAAGGTTATTGATAGAAACGGGGGATTTCAGGGGCCAATAATACTTCAGCTTGGACCAGTCCCCCCTTGGCGGCAACCCGTCCCTGCTTTATGGGCCGTTTTTATTGTCATGGTCCTTGTAGTTAGCCTCCCGTCCAACCAGTAAAAACCCAACATTAACATCGTGTACAGCTTCACTTTTAATGTCAACGCCACGACAGCGAAGAATTATGTGTTAATTTTTAAAAATCAAAGCCTCTGAATTTAATTATTTATCACATCTGAATAGGTTACTGTCTCTATTTGGAGTGTGAGGCAGACACTGTAGAACCCAGCGGAGGAAGAACACTGGAGTCCCCTGACTGCAACTTTCCAAACACATCATGTTTGGGCACCAAACACATCATGCTCCAAATCTCTGCTGCTCGCAGTGGTGTGTAGCTTTAAAGCAGCATGTGTTTGTCCCGACTTAAACGTGCTTCAAGATGGAAGAATGACCTGATTTTGCAGAGTGATGCAGCTGCTCTTCACATTTGTTGGACTTTTGTATTCATTACAGTTACTTCTTTTTTTCTTGCAGATATTCTGCTTCAGCATACATAACATATGGTTTATGACACACCATACATAATGTCATAATTTAATGGTCTCTAATTACATTAGTAGAAACCATTCCCCAGAACACACAAAGATACGGGACGGGAGGTTACATCCTGGACTCCAGTGTATCCCAGGGCTGATATATAAGGACAATCAACACTCACATTCACACCTATGGACAATTTAGAGTCTCCCATTAACAAACTCTCCTCTGAATGTCTTTGGACTCTGGGAGAAGGTGGACTATCCAAAGAAAACTCCAACAGACACAGGGAGAACATGCAAACTCCACACATATTCTATATTACAAGGTTGTCAAAACAATCCAGCTTGGCATGCTGATCCATCACAATGAACATGTGGCTAAAATGTTTGGTTATGTGAATCGTTTGTATTGATGATGTAGCAAAGAAGAGAAAAGACTCCAACATACGACACACACACACACACACACACACACACACACACACACACACACACACAGTGAGAGAGAAAACAATACCAGCCACACTATCCCAGCTGCTAACATCCTTAATATATATATATATTTTTTCTTATATGCTTTATGTTTGACAGTCATCTGTTATCATCTAATGATGAATATCTGGCACAATTCCATTCACCGTACAAGATTTACAGTCTGACGAGTTTCGAATGTCCAACCTTTCTTTGCACAAAACAAACATTGTTACCTTTTGTTGTTGTTTTATCTCAGGCAACATTTTAGCTAATCTCTATTAACAGCTACTATCTGAATATGACTGCAGATGCATTTCTGTCAATGTGTTCTGCCCTTTTTGGGACAACCAAAGTCCTCTCAAACGTGATTGGTTGAAATAGAAACTGAAACCAGAAGACCCACAGATTCTCTGTATTCCAATGCAGAATCCGTTTATAGAGATTAACAGCCAAGTCATTAATGTTTCCAAAGCTTCAAGCAAACACTTAAACACATCAATGGCAAAACATTATACAATTTTAAATTACCTACTCAGGACTGTTTTATTTTGCATTTATAATTTAATGACAGAAATGTGAAGCAGGTGTCAAGTCACAAACTCATTGGCTATCTATTTGAGGAGGAAAGTCAGTGAATGTATGTTTGCTTTAAAACGTGATTTACAACCTTTTTTAAAGTTCAAGTATTTCCTCTTCCATTTAACATCTCCAGATTTTGGGATTCTTCACATCTCAGATTAATTATTTTTAGAGGCCCTACATGGTAAAACTCTTTTTCAGGGGAAATAGACCAATATTCAATAGACCAAGATGCAAACCTTATAACTTTTCTTTTTTCTTTTTCTCCAAACGTCTTCATTGTCCTGTGCCCTCTCAGATCGACTTTGTTCTGGGAAATACTCCAAAGAAAAGGCCCATTTGTAGTGAATGGGCTAAAACTACTGGCATTGATATCTAACACTGCTGCACTAAGTTATGATGTATTACAGACCATTAATGGACCATGATAATGTTTCTCTAAGTGTCCTGGATATGGGTTCTCCTCTGCAGATGGCTACACCACAGATGATATTGAGTTTTACTGGCGCGGAGGAGACGGAGCTGTGTCCGGAGTTGACAGAATAGAGCTGCCTCAGTTTTCTATCGTCGACTATAAACTCATCTCAAAGAACGTGGTCTTCTCTACAGGTAAATGACAGTGATCTTTGTCATTTGTCCTTTTCATTTGTATTAGCAGGTGTTCATGTTGCATTAGTAACTGTTTATTTGGAAAGGGGACATTTATTTTAAACAATGCACATGATCTGCTCTTTTTTTCAAAACATTGAAATACATGCAAAAAGACGTCAGTATTTGAGACGGATATGTCAGGCTCCCTCGTGTCAAGGAAAATATAGCTTTTAGTGGGTGTCATTGAGGAAAATCTATTTCTATCCCATTTTTCTATCTCTGTGTGCTTCCTTCAGGTTCCTACCCCCGCCTGTCCCTCAGCTTCAAACTGAAGAGGAACATTGGTTACTTCATCCTGCAGACATACATGCCTTCCATCCTGATTACCATCCTATCCTGGGTCTCCTTCTGGATCAACTACGATGCCTCAGCTGCCAGAGTGGCCCTGGGTAGGATTGCCTCGCCACTGCTGAACAGTGACCCAGGGAAATAACCCAAAGCCAAATGATAACAGACCATAAAAAGAGCCATTTAATGTTCACAGGGCCTTTCACATGTATAATGGCTTCACATCCACATGTTACTGTGTCTTGTCGTGTGCCTGGTCTCTATTTTGACTCTTTATTTTCACAGCATTTACTATTTTTCTCATTAGCTCTGAATGATAGCAGTGTGTGATAGGCTGCCTGGCTAAATGTCTGTTGTTCAGAGATGACTATATGCATGACTCATGCAGAGCGGGAGCCGCTGCAGCTCGACCTTGAAGCGTCTTTCTCTCTGGCTGTCTGTCTATCGGAGGCTCTCATTGGCCGGAGATCCCAGCTTATCAGAGCCGCATCCCAGTAAATTACAGCCAGATGAAAAGTGGCAACATTTGCCTAAATGCACCTTAAACATTAGAGTCAATGCTTTTCACCAATGTCAAACTACCACTGATACTAAAATGAGATGCCACAAAGCTCCCTTTAACTACGGTATGACAGCACAGAGCAGCAGAGGAAATGGCTCTGAGCTTTATGTGTGTCGTTGTTGTCACACACCATTTGTTTTGTGAAGTGGGACACATGCGGGTTGGAGCCCCAGACGGTGCATTCGCAGTATAACGTGATTTAAAGATATGCCCTCTCTCAGCGTCCTGAGAACGTGCAGCAAGTGAGTGCAGCCAGTGAGAGATGAGGCTCCATGCTACAGTGACACTGCTGGCTGCTGGGTTATTTATAATACGTGTGAATCTGACCAAATGCATATTGTGCATGCAGATGACTAATGTATCAAACACAATGTGTGCATGTCAAAAAAAAAAGAAAAACAGGTGAATCGTGCTGTGACTAATAGCAGATGTTAACAGTGACACTGTGCTTTTTTATATCGCCTACAGTTTGTTCTGTGTCCATTTGAATTCATGATCGGATACAAACCTTACTCATGAAGCAAACATAAACACACACACACAGTTTCAGTCTCAGGAGGCGTCGAGTGTTCTTTTTATCCATATGGGTCCACAGTGTTTGTTGTAAGCTCACATGTGCTGTATATGTCAAGGGTACTGGACAATATCTTTCCACTAAAATTGACATGATTCATCCTCAGGGGGACATGAATGTTCGTTCAACATTCAACAAGCAATCAGTTTCTAAAAAACTGAAAATGTCAACCAAATGTGACGCAAGTGGAAAAGTCAGTTGATCACCAAGATCATCTGGATCCATCCTTTGAAGACCATGAATGTCTGAACATGAATTTCATCAACATTTCTAAAGCCATATAATATATGCTTTTTACAGGCAAACTTTTTAACATACAGATGATGTTAAAAATGCACAGGGTCTAAAAATTGGACTTTCTCTCTAAACATGTGACTCCGCTGACCTCCAGGGATCACTACGGTGCTGACCATGACCACCATCAACACCCACTTGCGAGAGACGCTCCCAAAGATCCCCTACGTGAAGGCCATTGACATGTACCTGATGGGCTGCTTTGTGTTTGTCTTCCTGGCCCTGCTGGAGTACGCCTTCGTCAACTACATCTTCTTCGGTCAGGGCCCCCAGCGGCAGAAGAAGGCAGCTGAGAAAGCGGCCACGGCCAATAACGAGAAGCTGAGACCCGACCCCAACAAGGTACATGTGCAGGGGAACTTCCTCTAAAGGTATCTGTGCTGTGTCGGTAAATGTGTCTGTTTGTTTCTGTGGCAGGAAATAACTTCTTCTCCTCTCAAGGTCAATGTGATGCTGTGATCAATGCTTGATTACCTTTATCAGCACTCTTTACTCCTGCTCTAGCTCTCCGTTTCTCACTGGTTTAGCCTTTTGTATCAACTTTATTACTCCGACTAGGATCTGAAAGAGTGAATGCAGAAGCAATGACTGGCTTTTATTTTATCTCCATATTTCTGTGTCTCTCAAAGGGCAAGGCGCCTGGGAAAATTCTCTGGCTGCGGTGCCACAGCCTTCCCTTTAAATCTGACTCAGCTGCTAAAGTTGCAGGAACAACAGCAACATAAAAATAAAACACCCTTTTCTTCTAAGTGTGGCAAGCTACGATTTCCCCAAAGTAACAGTGCTGATTTTGTATGCTTGCAGTGGCTGGTGGGAAATGTAGTTCAGAGAGATGATGCTCTGTATGCCAGAATGAAACAGAGGGAAATTGACGCATATGACTCGATGTGGGATCCCATCTTTGTGGACGATGCCGCATTAGGACTAGGCGAGCAAAGAAATAAGGTACTGGAGGTTTTGAAAGTCAAAACTAACAATGTCATCAATCTGAATCAACCCAGATCAGAGGAAAATGCTGTAGTTTTTGTGCATTTCTTTGATTTCTATAGATTTTTAAGGCAACTTTGATCATCACTCCCACCATTGTGTTTTTCCCTCTCTTGGTTTGCTCTTCATGCATTTTCCTGACAAACATGGCTTAGCAGTTTGATTTCTGCAGGCATTAATTTTAATCTTGACTTGGGCTGTGCATCTAAATTACTGGGAACTGACAAATATGGCAAAAAAGGAAAAAAAGAAAATATCAGTTGCTTCTCTTAAGATAATATAATTTAGACAAAAATATTGCACATCTCAAAGGCAATTGATGAATCTCTTACAACTAAGTGAAGAAATTGAAAAAAAGGATCGTGAGATAAGCGAAAGAGATCATTTATAGTTTGATGAATAGTGCCAACAAAGTGGCCTCGCTTCATAAACCCAACAAAATACAAATGGGCTCCATTTGCAGCAGGACAGGATTGGATTTAAGGCTGGTTTTTCCTCAGAAGTCAGGCTATGGATGAAGAAATGTTGATCCGAATTCACTTCCCACAACGTCTTTCCTGACCTGCCCCGAACCTTTTTAGCCTCTCCTCCATCTTTGCAAAGTCCTTTACTATTTCTCTCAACCTTCTCCTGTCACATTTTGTTTCCTTTGCTTTCTTCTTTTTTATTCAGTTTGTCTTGTGAATCGACAGAATTTTAACCAAACCCTGGTTGAAATTCTGAGATGACAATGAAGATTTCTCCATGAGAATTAGTTTGTGGAGTGCGTTGTGCTCTTCCAGGAATGTTACCTCATAGTCTTGTGGTCGTATTTTCACTCAGATATCTATTGACAGATGATCAATAATCTGTTTAGTGCTTTTAAAGTGCTTAAAATATTCTTCATGTAAGTAACACTTTTTGACTCATTTACATTGCCCATTCTAGCACCTCATCAGTATTTTTTACACAGTGAATAATTATTAAGATCATCATAGCTATACTTGTTTATAGTTTTACTAGAATTTGAAGACACTCTAAGATTTCCCTTTGGCAGTAACTTCTCATGGCTCCACCTGTTTTTACATCCAGATGACTCCTGATGACAACATCCTGTTCAGCACCTTGGAAATGAAGAATGAGATGGGTGGTGCCGGGGATCTTTCCCGGGGCCTGGGAGCACCCGGCGACCCCCGCAACACCATGCTGGCCTATGATAGCTCGACGCTGCAGTACCGCAGGGCAGCCATGGCCCGCCAGAACTATGGCCACAGCGCCTTGGAGCGCCACGCCCAGAAGAAGTCTCGCCTACGGAGACGGGCCTCCCAGCTCAAGGTGAACATCCCAGACCTGTCCGACGTGAACTCTATTGACAAGTGGTCCAGGATGATCTTCCCCACCGTCTTCTCCTTCTTCAACGTGGTCTACTGGCTCTACTACGTCCATTAAACCCGGCAGCGTCCAGGTGGCCAGCTAATGGCGGCAATGCAAAGAAGGGGGGAGGGGAAGGGAGACAGGGTTTTAGGGGACATGAGAGAAATAAAGAAAGAGCGGTGAGAGATGTGAGTGAGAGAATGAGAGATGAACAGTGCACCAACGTTTTTAGCTGGTTCATTTTAGAAAAAAGTAAGGAGAATGCAAAAGACTTTTGGATGGACTGCAGCAGCACCCAACATTTCAGTCAGCAGTGACTTTTTTAGGAACTGGGAAACACCTTAAAACGACTGACAAACACTCGAAAAAGAAGAGCAAGTTTTAAAAAGACAGAAATGGTGCCTGTTCCAGAATTTCAATATATCACTAATATTTGTCATTTGTAGCTTACTCTCTGTGGATCAAATATTTATGCTTGTGTTTGCATATACTTTAAGGATTTGTTTTGTTTAGTATCTATTTACTTCGTAGCCGAGCTGTCTGCATCCAGGAAAGCTTTATAAATGATTTTAAAGGAGTCATCCTTGATAGTCTATTTTCCTATAATTACTGTATATCAAAAACATCCTTTAAAAGCATGCTTATGTTTGATTTCATTTGCATCTCGGTCATAATGACGATGGAGCGCAAAAGCCTTTTAGTTTTACTCTTTGAGCTTAGTGTGACAGTTACCATTCTGCAGCTTTGGTTTGGCACAGCCCAACTGGGTGAGTGGTTTTGAGCATCGCTGGATGACACCAGGTGGACAGCAGGGGGCGCTCTACTCTCTGGACATCCCTGTGGGCTAATGCTGAACATAATATGCTTCCTCGTTTTGTTGAAGGTCCTTTATTATCCAGTGAAAGAGCGGGACTGTTGGACACTGACACTTTGGTCAAGTTTATGTTTTGCTTTTTGCTGTGCTGACAGAATCAAGTCCATTTCACCATGTGATTTTTTTTTTTTTTAAGAGAACATTTGACTCCTCTGTACTTTCTGCCATCGTGTGAGGAGCTTTCGAGGTGGAGAAATGCTTTAACACAACTTAAGCTGGTGTAAGAACATTGCTGATAGATGAGCTGAGTTTCATTGCAACCAGAGTTGCTGCATAAATATGGTAATCCACAATCATCATCAGTAGAATTGAATGATAGAAGTATGATGCGTTCCATTGTGATTAGGTTTCTGTTTTGAAAAAACTGTAGATAAACATAAATCATGTTTAAAGAAAAAGAGAAGATTCATTTTTATAAATCAATACTCACATTATTGTGTAAATATTACAAATTTATTCTATTTAAATGGTTCTCTGTTGTTGTTTTTGCAGTTGAATTACAGATCAAATGTTCCATTCAGACAAAAAAAAGAGAAAAGAGCAATTTAACTGAGGAAAAAAAAGAAAACACAATTCACAACTTTGCTGACTCTGTACTTTTTGGACTTTTCTCTCTTTTCTTTCTTTTTAAAGGACTTTAAAAGCATCTACTTGCTGATACTAAAGCACTTCCAGACACCAGTGACTTTTGGGTCAATGTTTTGTTCTCCAGAAACAACTTAACAAGGACCCCGATATCCAGGCATTGAAGTCAGGCATATTTTGTACAAAGTTTCTGTAAATTCCAATTGTAATATTTCATAATGACTGTAAATATCTTGTGTAATGATTGTCAGCAATTATGAGGATGTATCTAAATTCAATTAAAACTCAATTCAGTCTATCACTTAAATAACAGAGTACACGGCTGGCGGTTTTATGTGTTCTGCATGACTGTGAGGCTGATGGCTGACTGTCGAGCTCATGGCTGATTAAGTGTCTGAACGAGCGAGTGAACAACTAAACCAGACACAGGGAGAGAGAGCAGGCGAGTGAAGGAAGCAAATGTAGGGGTGAATAGAGATATGTGAGGGCTGCAGCTGGGGACAATTTGATGCATATTAGATGGAGAGGCGGTGGAGTCGTAGTCAGAGGCCACAGTAGTGGTCTGGGCTGGGATGGACTCGGATAGGGTCTGAGCAGGGTCGAGCGCTTGCCCTGGCCTCAAGGGACATTAATGCAGAGGGTCATAGATATGGACACACTCAGTGGACTCAACTCTGTGCCACTGGCACCAGGAGTCAGAAAATAAGGTCAGGAAGAAGAAGAAAATAAATGGCAAGAAAGAGAACGATCCATCGACGCCTCAAATTTTCCATGTGTCCTCCCCTCGCTCTGCATAGTAACGGCACTCTGCACTCGCTTCCTGACCTGACCACTGTTACAGCCTTTAAATGGATGCTATTGAATATTTGATGGTGCAAAACACTGAATATTTAATATTTAAAGTGGGATTTTGTTCTTACGAGGGAATAATGTGCAGCTAATGTTTGGTTTTGAACAAATAAAAGGAACGAAAGAACACAAAAGAGCAGATACCAATGCAGGGAAAATGTTTTAGCTGTGGAAAAAGCTGATGGACATATATGAATTAGAAATGTGAGACACAGAAAACCTTGAATATGCCACAGTGGAATTTACTCATTAGCTCAGAAAGAAATGGAGGGCAACATAACACGTAACACAGAGAGGGATGTGTGTGTGAAAGAGAGAGAGAGAGAGAGAGAGAGAGAGAGAGAGAGAGAGACGCTTATTGGAGAAAGTACTTTGAGTGCAAATAAAAAAAGCAAAGTGGTGTGAAAATGGATGTAACGCAACATGTAATCTTGTTCCAAGTTCCTCAAGAATTATCATATCTACATTACTGTTCCCCCTCAGTATAACAGATGTATTATCTCACTGTGGTAGACAGATGGTTTGTGCTAAATTGGTTCTCTCTCTTTTCCTCTTCTCAAAAAGGGCATTAGTGTTGACATGTGAGAGAGGGGGGGAAAGGCAGATGCTTTTTATTTTGTAGTGTTTCCATGTCACTGGAGTAATTAGGAATGTACAGACCTCTGCTCTATGGAATCATGTGTGTGTGTGTGTTGTTTGCAAGAGTGTTTTTTTGTTTCCCTGTGAGTGTGTGTGCGCAGTGTGGACTCACAGCTGCGCCACTGTGCAGTCGGCGTGCCAGCCAAACCAAACCCAGCCAAAGCTGACTGGGACGAGTGAGAGGGTGAGTCTAGCACACACGTGTCACGCTGCTCCCCTGCCGTACACGTCGCTGATGGAAAAACATGCCGAGCTGCCAGGAGAGATGAACCCGTGTCATCTGTTCAAGGACTAAAAGCGGAAACTTGATAAGTCACCTGCAATTCTGTGCATGGCGTCCTTAAAATGTCCATCACATGTCCATCCATCTCCATTTGAAAACCATTTCTCCAAAGCTGTTTCTGTTCGGTATCAAACACAAATCATGTGCATGTAGTTACATAATTATGACTTTAAATGAGTACATTTGAATCCAAGCACAATTAGTGAGCAACCCAGTACAAATCAGTCCTGTTTAAACTGGTTCAGCAGCCTGCTCTGGAAAAGACAACATATGTCAACATGAGGAAGTGGAAGGCATCCTACATGCATACCATCTGTGTAAGAAGCTGCTTTGTTGGGGTGCATCACACAGAAGAGTCTCACGTACATGCATGCAAGCACATCCATTCACCCAGAGAGCATCAGCGGTTCCTAAGTGTCCTTGGGAAAGATACTGGATCAGGCTGTGCTGACATGTTTGAATGGTCTCTGATAGAAAAAGTGCTGCATATTGAAGCGCTGTAAGAATGATTGAATGTGACTTGTACTCATGCTTTGAGAAATCGATAAGAATGGAACAATTACATAAATGCAGTCTATTTACCATCAACCCAATTCTGTGGAGGTAGCAGGCTCATAGGTTTTTACCCTCAGTGTGTAAATATGAACATTTTGCACCTGCTCTGCTGGAGTGTCCATTAGCAAGAAATCCTCCTAGCCCACTGCGTAGGCTTCTGTCCCTGACCTCTGACCTCTCAGTATGTAGGTGGGACAGGATTTTCTTATGCACATAAATGAAGAAACTAATCTCTTCCTTATTTATCAACATTGTGGACTCAGTTCAGATCTCCTCATTCCCAACTGCTCCAATTATCAGCTGTAAATATTGGACCGTCAGCTCATTTGAGTCTTTTTTTCAGTGTATCAGCACATTTTGAGTATTTAATTTCATGCGCAACATCAACATGAAGTATCAATGGCAGTTAAGACTCTTATCAGGTATCACTGACTCACATTTCTGCGGCTTGAGGGACTACTAAGGATAGGTTGAAATCGTGTTACTGGTTCAATCTTTCTACTGAAATGAAATTATTGATGGAAAAATTTAATTGAGCTGAGTCACTGCAGAACTCACAGCTTATGAGTGAGTGTAATTAGCTGCCTTTATTTCCCTCCTCCATGAGGACAGTCAACAGCTTCACTCAAGGAATGCAAACATACCTGTCAACGCAAGAGGCGGACTCAGACGAGGGCTTGGTGTGCAGTTTTAACTTGGCATTAGGCCTCGCACTCTCACACAGAAGTTGTAACACTGAGGAAGAGGATGAACCAGAGACGAGTCTCTTCGACCCACAGTGATTGATATTGAGAGGATGGGAAGGAGAAGTTGGTGAGAGGAGGCAAAAGGAAAACAGACGGAGCAGCCATGACGTGGAGGAGCCCCCTGGCTGTGGTCAGGGATGCTCTGGAAGGTCAGAGGGCAAGGCAGAAGGACCTCCGCAACTTGGTGTCCAATCTGCCTTATGAGGGACTAGAGAAGGCAAAGCAACCCAACCGCTACTTTCTTGGAAACGCCATCAAGACCACCAAATACACCCTGCTCCTCTTCATCCCCATGAACCTCTTTGAGCAGTTCCATCGTCTGGCCAACCTCTACTTCGTGGGCCTAGCTATTCTGAACTTTGTCCCTGTGGTGAATGCGTTTCAGCCCGAGGTAGCTCTTATTCCTATTTGTGTCATCCTGTCTCTGACGGCCTTGAAGGATGCCTGGGAGGACTTCAGGAGGTACAAGTCAGACAGGAAGCTCAACAACACACCGTGCTTCATCTATAGCAGGTAAACGACTCAAAGGCCGTCACGAACTGAGTATAGTGTGTGCTGCCACATGCATAGTGTGGCGAGTGGAAGCACTGTTGGTGCATTAACAGTTCCTCCACATTTGTGTTTGTGATTCTTATCACCCAGCGTGTTGATGTCTGTGTGAGTGTGTAGATCC
This sequence comes from Paralichthys olivaceus, assembly GCF_024713975.1. Classification (NCBI taxonomy): domain Eukaryota; kingdom Metazoa; phylum Chordata; class Actinopteri; order Pleuronectiformes; family Paralichthyidae; genus Paralichthys; species Paralichthys olivaceus. The sequence continues at coordinate 12,839,127 of NC_091101.1, forward strand.
CGCACGGTTGTGTGTGTTTTACCTCCTCTGCATTCCAGCACCCGTGGGAATTTTTGACTTAGAAATAGAAAATGTGTGGGAGATTATTCCTCTTTTGAAGAGCTGCACAACAATATCTCTCTCCATCGCATTGTGCACATTTGATGAAACCCTCATCTGGGTGTTACATCAGCAAAGACAGTAAGGTTAGCGGTTATCTATTTTTGAATTACTGGTGAGAAAATGAATAATTCACAACAAGGATGAACAGTGTCATTTTCAACCCTTTCACTGCTGGGATATTGGAGATGAGATAGAAGGGAGGGGATTTTGTTTTTCTGAATATGACGTGATGGAGACTCCTCTGATGATGACTCGTCACAGATCAAACCTCTGGAAGGCTTCATCATCATTAACCAGCAGCTGCTTCCTGTCACATAAAGTGCCCACTGAGGGTCAACAGCAGGGATGCAGTCTCAGCTCAGGGCGATAAAAGCCTGCGTCGTGTGTATGTGTGTGTTTATGTGTGAGTGTGTTTGTGGCGATAGGGTCCAGGTGGCCTGAAGTGCAGACTCCAGAAGCAGCTTCGGACACTTCAGCGAACACGTCAGTCCCTCCGGGCCTGTTAGCGGACACTAGTCGTCTCTGCCTCACGCAATCAGATAAACAGCAGTTGAGTCATGAGCATGCTCTCGCCATCTCTCGCTGTCTCTCGTGGCTCGATCGCTGGGTGGGCATGCTAAAGCTTCATTTTGGGCTTGTAAAGATTAGAGCAAAATCGATTGGCTGGGATTTCTTTGAAGTATACAAATGTTTCAAGAGGAGGCTCGAGAATACATTTTGGGTTTTCCACACAGACTAGTTCACATGTCTTTCTCTCTACGTAGGTGAAGTTTATCTGTCTGACAGCAACAGGAAACCACTTTGAACACACATGATGGACGAGTGCTCGTAAATCTGCCACTTAACCTTGCAGTTCATGTGAAAGCTCACATGGAAAACAGTCAGAACAGAGGGATTTAACTCTTAGTCATGCCACGCATGTATATTTCTCATCACCGACCACCCACGTTACTTTTACAGAGGTGTGAAGTGTGTTTGAGCATGACGGGCCTTATCTTCAGTGTCATCGTATCTATCTCGTCTCAATCTCAAACTCTTGTCAGTCCACCTGAGCTCAAGCGCACTGAACACGAAACACGCCAGCTGTTAATCACGCTGTTGTATGTCATTGTCAGTTTTAAAACCAGTCTCCACATCTCACTGACAGACTGCTCCTGTCTGTTGTCCTTAAAGGTTGTTTCTCCTCCACCATGTATGAATGTCACTATATCAATACTTGTTTTGTATGGAAATTCTGCATATTATCAGGTTTAAAAGGTCCATTAAGAAGGATCTGTCTATCCATCATCACTTTTGTGTTCAACTTAATATACAAAATATTAATCTGATGGAAGAATCGGATGATAAGACAAAGAGAAATATTGCTGTGCAATGCAGGTGGGATACAAGGAAATACTTTTATTTGGTTTCTTGCAAATAGTTGAGATGAAAAGATAATACCTGTTTTATATCTATGCATTTAAATATGAAGCAGCTAGTTCGTTTAGCTAAAGAAATAGCAAGGCCATAAAATGCAAACAACATTTAGCTATCAACACCTCTTAAGCTCATTAATTAACACATACTATCCCATTTGTTTATTTATATCAAAATGTTATGTTCATTAGATAGAGCAGTATATCTTGATAACCACAGAAACCAAAACTAACTCGATCAAATGTGAACAATGTAACAAAGACATGGACTTTCAGATGTGGAAAAGCCTTTAGACAGGAATTATACAGAGATGTGAGTGGAATTAATTTAAATCTCAGCCGTGCCTGGGGTGTACCTGAGACTGTGACGTGAAAGCACACAACACACTTTTAAGAAATGGATCTTTCCTGTCAGCAGAAAAAATATTTGTACAACCTCACACGTATATAGTCAAAATACAATGCTCTAAAAATACACACACACCCACTTACTGCATTGCTTGGGTCGAGGTGTGGTGTTATGTGGCCGCCACCCAATAATCAGGTCCTACATGCAGGACAGCATACCTGCAGCTCTCTGTCACTGGTGGTGAGGCAGCTTGATGTAAAAGTTCAAACCAAAAAGCATGTGTTCGACTCTGGAACAGTTTATTCCTGTAAAAGTTACCTCGCTGTAAAACGTATTTACCACACCTGAAGCACTGATATTTTCATTTCATCGCTCAAGTTTTTGCAGAGATTTTTCTTTTAATATTTCATTTGACCGCATGAAGGCAAGGCAGTTTTATTTATAAAGCACATTTCATACACAGAGGTAGATTCAAGATGCTGTACAGGGACATTAAAACAACACAGAGACAAGATTAAAACAGATCAACTTGAAAATGAAAAAGTCAAGTTTAAAACAATTCTCAAGCTAAATAAAAGAGATTTTTCAAAGTGGAAGAAAAGAGGTAAATTAGACGAGGGAAAAAAAAGGAAAAATCTGAATGGAAATTTAAAAATAATTTGAGGGGGGAAAATTAATGAACTCGATAGAAATTTGTAAAATAATTTTTTTTAAATACAATAAAATACAATGATGGGTCCAGAGTCCATTACCAGTGCTGGTATGATCTTGCAGAATAGTTTTATTAAATGCAATTTCAAAAATTACACTGGATGGAGCATTCCTAAGACCATCAGGCAGTGGCTTCCAGGGCTGAGATGAATAGTGATCGAAAGCCTCTTCTTCATGTTTTGATTTTACCCTGCGCATCACGAGCAGACCACCAGTGATCTCAGGGGTCTCGCAGAGTTGTATTGGTCTGTACTGTGGCTCCCAAGCAGCCAGTGTAAAGATTTAAGAACAGTGGGGATGTGGGCTGTTGAGATTTGATTAAAAGTCTTTCATCTGAATTTTGGATGAGTTGTAAGTGCACGAACACTGACCAAATACACCAATAATGCTGATATTGCTATGGACTTCGTCTTTGGACAACGCTGCCTGTAATGACTGTTGGTATCTGACACCTCTGAACTCAGGACAGAGAAAGAGTTTATGGAGAGGCGTTGGAAGGACGTACGAGTGGGAGATTTTGTGAAGATCGTCTGCAACGAGATCGTCCCAGCAGACCTCCTGCTCCTGTACACATCGGACCCCAATGGCGTTTGTCTCATAGAAACGGCCAATCTGGACGGAGAGACCAATCTGAAGCAGAGGAGGGTGGTGCCTGGCGTCTGCATCTCAGTGAGGCATATTTACCATAACTTGCTTTCATTTGGTCTTTCCTCACAGCTGCTTCACCTTTTCTCCGCCTCCTTACTGCATTTAACACACATTAGCGGTAACTGTGACATGCACCTATTATGACTTAGTGTAACTGCAGTTCCTTTTCATATGTTGAAGACAGCTGTGACACATAGAGAACATTCCTGACCGTTTACGTCCTGTAAATGAATATTTTTGAGCCATAGCTGTCACTGCTGCATGAAATAATCATTATGTCATTCTTGAAATTCAGGTTACGTTCCGTTACATTCAAAAACTTTCTGTCTGTCTTGTGGTGACTTCATCTTCTCACCTCCCAGGATCCTGAATTTGAACCTGAAAGCTTCAACAGCATCATAGTGTGCGAGAAGCCCAACATCAATCTGAATCATTTCAAGTGTTATGTGTGAGTATCAAATACACAGATCACGCCGACCCCCAAACAGTTTCTTTGAGCCTTTCAGAGCAGCTGAGCAAAACTAATTCCAACCCACTCGATGCACTTTCTGATGCTACCAGAGGCATTATTGTGGCTGTAATAGACTATAATCGATTTCCTCAGGCACCACATGCCTACAGATGGTCTACCCATGCTGTTCAAGCATGGCCGTAAAGCAGGAGAATTGCTAATGGGCTGTATATATAAGAAGTAATGAATATCTAACACGATCTGACAGTACAAAGGAGGTTTCTCACTTTCTCTTGCTGCAGAGAGAAACCTGATAAACAGAAGGTGGGTGCTGGACTGGAGAGTCTGCTGCTTCGAGGCTGCACAGTGAGAAACACGGACCATGCTGTGGGCTTTGTGGTGTATGCAGGTATATTCTCTACTTTCCAGCTGCTGTTAAATTGAGCTATGTTTTTGTTCAGGGCCATAGCCTGCATGGGCTGACGTCATGAATCAAAGTTTCCTTAACACAACCCCAACCTCCCTACAACAAATGTTTAAAAAAAAATCAAATATGCTATAAGTGTTTTTACAAATTCAGTCATGGCAAACAATGAAACAAGTCTTACCTTTGGCCTCGCTAACAGTTATTAAGTCATAAACAAAGTTTTGGGCAAACTGAACTTTTGACCTTTCAATCAAATTAAATAAAAGTTATAGGAACACCTATTACTTGGATTACTATGACTCATCCTCATCACTGATGTTGAGATACAGTCATTCATTGGATATGTGTAAACTTTAAGCTGCTGGAGTTATTTGATAAAAAGTAGATGATCACTGAAGTCACGTGAAGGATTCATCCCCTGGGGACCATGACTGCACAAAGTTTGTGACAATCCATCCCAATAATGTTAAGATACATTTGTTAATTTCATTTAAATTCAACTTTGATCTGCTGGAAATATAAGATGAAAAGTAAGAGAATCATTAAAGTCACAAGGATTCATCCTCTGGGGACCATGGAAGTCTGTATAGAATATTATTCCATGGCTGGACCAAAGTGGTGGACCAACCTAATATCAAAACATCAGGCCATCAGATCTGCCTGAATGTTACAGAGGACATGACCTCAGCGTCTATAATCAAAGCTACAGCTCTGCTCTTTTGTCATGTTTGAAGATAAATTGGAATTCATTTCTCTGTGTGTTCACTGACCATGTAACATGCCTGCTGGTAATTGAATCAACACCTTCTGAACCCACCTTTAGGACACGAAGCCAAGTCCATGCTCAACAACAACGGGCCGAGGTACAAGCGCAGCAAACTAGAGCGGAAGCTGAACATAGACGTCATCTTCTGCGTCATTCTTCTATTCGTCATGTGTCTCATCGGGGCAGTAGGTCAGTGATGAAGTGCATAACTTAACTATAAAACCACCTTGCTGACTGGTTCATGATTAATGCTCTCACATTTATGAGGGGATGTTTAATTTTCAATCCAGAAAAAAACTCTTTGGCCACAGGCCCAAACTCAGGGAGGAGACGGGGGAAGGTGTGGCGCCAAAAATAGCTCTCCTCCCTGCGTGTTGCTCGCTGTGATTAATCCCTCTGTCCTCCCACATGCAGGTCACTTCTTATGGCTGCAGGCGCTGCCCGCTGTGCCCCCTTACCTGGTCCCCCAAAGCACGGGTCACCTGGACAGTCCTGCTCTGTCTGGCTTCTACATGTTCTTCACCATGATCATCCTGCTGCAGGTGGAGGAGTCTGACTGTGTGTCACAGAGTAATCAGGACTAAAGGCAGTGTGTTTTTATTAATATGAAAATCATTAAATGACTCCTCTCCCTCCTCCTGTCTCCATTACTTCCCCCTCTTTTCTCATCCATCTTCTTTTTTCCTCTTCATTCTCTTCTTTTTTAATCCCACCTGGCAATCTCTTCTCCTCGCATTTCCCCGACATACTTCCTTTTTCTTATCTTTGCCCTTTGTCTTTTGCGTTTGTTACTTCCCATCACTCCTCTCCTTTCCTCTCCTTTCCTCTCCTCTCCTCTCCTCTCCTCTCCTCTCCTCTCCTCTCCAGGTCCTGATACCCATCTCCCTGTACGTGTCCATTGAGCTGGTGAAGATCGGTCAGATTTTCTTCATCACCAATGACGTTGATCTGTACGATGAGGAGACTGACAGTCGCATGCAGTGTAAGGCCCTGAACATCACAGAGGACCTGGGACAGATTGAATACATCTTCTCAGACAAGACTGGCACCCTCACTGAAAACAAAATGGTGTTTCGCCGATGCTCCATCATGGGCACCGAGTACTCACACAAAGAGAACGGTAAAACTTCAATTAAAGACTTTTTTTTAAAAAATAAAAAAGCGCGGTTAAAGAACCGTGTACTGCTTTGCACTCAGGCCATTATGTATTAACTCTGTTTGTCTGTTGGTTTGTTTGCTTTTAAAATTATACAAAAACCTGAAGGATTTCCATGAAACTTTACGTTTTATTTTATTTCACATAGATTATTTGGTGCAGATCCAAGGTTTCCACATTTGAACATAACCTGACATAGAGGCCATAGACAGTGTCTATTCTACGTATCAACATGGTTTTGGGGATTTTTGCAGCAATACGTCTAACTGTCCTTGATGAACCGGAGTCAGAGGAGGAGATCATCTTCAACCAGCGGCCACAACCCTCACGCACTGGATGGTCACTGAATTCAGAGGACAACAACCCTGAAGACAAACAACATCAAGCCTGCAGCAGACACAAGAGCAGGTTCTTTGGAAATGCCCAGACAAATGCAGCCTTCAGTAGTCCGCTGGTAAGATGACCGCTCAGGAAGGGAAGAAGACGCCGATTATTTCATTCACAGTGGGGTGTGGTTATGGTTTAATGGTCATCAGCTCACCTGACAGCTCATGAGCTCAGACATTGTCCATTCATTCCCCTGGGAGACAAACTTGACAGGTTGCTAGTTGATCACAAAGCTAACAAAAAATATTTCAATATAGATGAAGACAAAATCCATTTGTCACAGATTTTCATTGTAGATTTACCAAGGTGTACTCCCACCTGATGGAATATTGGTTCTGTTTCTTTCCTTCAAATTGTCTCCACTTATTGGGTCATTAGGATAAATACTAATTTATTTAATTTGATATTTAAAACTTGCCCGGTCCAGTTTCAAAATAAGAGCCCCCTCCTTACGTGTTATTATTTCATGTCTGACTCCACACATAAAGGACCTCAAGCTGCCACTTGTTTACCCAAATCTGTCCCCTCCTTGTGTCAGAAGGCCTCGTGGTCCCAGTGCCCATTGCAGATGGCCGAGCTGCTAGGTGTCTGTGATGAGCACATGCATTTTGGCCCAAAGCTGCCCCTATGTCTGTGACGGGACATATGGTCCTGCTGGGCGCCATTTGGCACGAAGCACTGATGTCACATTAACTGTAAACGTGCACTATAGATTAGTCATTGTTAGTATACAGGTACAGTATCTCTGTGTCTATTTTTGTCCGCAAAGTCCTGGAAGAACCAACTGAGACAGAAGACGGCAGCACAGGGCTCATCTTTAGTTCTCCTCATGCTGTGTCTCTAACAGAGCAGAAATGTTCTATGAATGAAAACGTCCTATTTTCCTTTTCTTTCGTTCCGTCTGTGCTTCGACAAAACAAAACCAGAGGAAAAGGTTAAAAGCTTAAAACTTTCTCCCAGTCCTGTCGCATCAAATCAGTGAAAGGCGAGTGTAAGCAAGAACAAGTTTATCAGCGTGAGCTTTTAATTAACAAAGTGATTAACTTTCTACTCCAACAGGAAACTGAGGTGATTCCAGACAGGAAGCTGCTTCAGCAGATTAGCGGGGCAGAGTGCAGCAGCGGCCGGCTGATAGATCCCTACATGGACTTCTTTCTGGCTCTCGCCATTTGCAACACTGTGGTGGTTTCCATGGCAACAGCTCCGAGACAGAGGGTGAGGGCTCAGTTTGCTGTGACTGTGGATGGGTTGTACAGACGAAGTGCAGTCAGGAACAAAAAGATGGACGAAGGATTTGTTCTGACGAAATTCTCAACGTGCAAACTTAAACTGCAATCTATGAAATCTTTTTGACCTCAGATATTTTGTTTAATTGTGACAGTTTTGATAAATGATTTGGTTCCTCTATGATCAGCTGCACAAATATCCATCATTTTTAAAGCCCGGTTGTAAATGATCTGAGTCTTCACTAAATTAGCCACAGTATTAATCTGAGCCCTGGTTTCTCCTGACTGTGCTGCTCTGAGCTCTGGCAGATCGGAGAAATCAGTGTGTTTTCCCTTGAGTTTGAAATTAACGAGTGGAAAATAGCTGACAGTGGTTTTTAAGAGGTCTGCTGTGTTTTCATATGTGTGTGTGTGTAGGTAAAAATAATCTCATGACAAAAATATTCCTTGTTTCAGGTGAGTGGGCTCCCACACCACAGACACACAAGCAACCCTCTGGACACTATATCCAGCCTGGTGAAAAGAGCCGGCTCTCTCTGCCACATTTTCACCTCGAGGCAGCGCAAACCAAAGCAAAAGCGTTTCTTCTCAGAGGACTTAGTTGTAGAGGAGGATTTTAATCCACCTTTAAAGAATGAGAAGACTGGAAACACCAATGGGCTCCAAACACTTGCGGTCCATGCTCTGTCCTCAGATAATCTCAGCTACGAGGCGGAGAGTCCGGATGAGGCCGCCCTGGTGTACGCAGCCAATGCATATGGCTTCACTCTGTTGGCCCGCACCCCTGACAGTGTGACAGTGAGGCTCCCGTCTGGGGAGGACCTGGTGTTTGAGGTGCTGGACACCTTAGCCTTTGACTCCAACAGGAAGAGAATGTCTGTGTTGGTGCGTCACCCAATCACCAGAGAGTGTGTGCTGTACACTAAAGGTGCAGACTATGCTATCATGGAGCTGCTCGGCACACCGTATGCAGGTGTGTACCAGTGGAAGCACATTCACTCACTTTCATTACATTTTTCACATGCATTAAGCAACACTGAGACTCCCGGGGCCTCTTCATAACTCAAAATGAAATGATATAAATACACCTGTCTTATTACTTCCAGAGCACCTCCGTGGGACCAAGAGGAATATAGCAGCTGATACTCAGCATCACCTTGACTGCTACGCTAAAGAAGGGCTGCGAACACTTTGCATCACAAAGAAGGTGCATAATCATATACGTTATATTCACCAGCATCATGTTCTTATACAACTCGAGCTCTGTTTAGTGTTTTCTCTGTGTGTGCTGCAGGTTGTGAGTGACAAAGCATATGCAAGCTGGTCACTGAACAGACAGAGAGCTCAGGCTGCAATAGAAAACAGAGAGGAGCTCATCATGGACAATGCTGTGCAGCTGGAGACAAACCTCTCCCTGCTGGGTAACATACATCAGTTATTCATTTAAGGAACAAGTAAAAACATATTGCAAGTTTGTGTGATGAGCACAGCAGATGACTATGGACATATCTCCTCCTGTAGGGGCGACGGGCATCGAGGACCGTCTCCAGGAGAGCGCCGCAGACACCATTGTGGCGCTGCGGGAGGCAGGGATCCAGGTGTGGGTGCTGACCGGTGACAAGCCGGAGACAGCTGTCAACATCGGCTATGCCTGCAGGCTGCTGGAAGATGAGGACCTGGTGATTAACATGAGCTGCAAAAACAAGGTGAGGAGGACGCTGTCTGCATCTCTGAAGGTTGACTGGTGGATTCAGAGCTGCTGCTTGCAACCAATGATAAATGTTAGTGTGTCGCTGATATATTTCTTACGACATAAACTCAATGTGCTTCAAGATAAAAAACAAAATACATTTAAATATTTGTATCATATATCAATAATAATAAATAAGTGAATATTTTAAATACATTAAGTACAATAGAAACAAATAAGACACAACATATTATAATACAAATATAACTAAGTTATTAAAAAGAAAAGTGACAATAATATTGATTCAGCAATATATAAAATAGAAGGAGACAGATTTAATAGATTTCAAATTAATAAGAAGTCAAATCAACTCTTTGTTCTTTGGGGTCAGTGTAGAGAAGTTAAGAAAGGGCTGAGATCTAACAGGTCAAAGGGCAAAATATCTTTTCCAAGGTTAAATTTCAGACACATGAAATTATAGAGATGGGTGAATTTAGCAAATCAAAGAAAACAAGAAACACAAATGCAGCCTTTTTAAATATGTTGAAGTAAGACGTGATTTATATTTCAGGGCAGGCTTTTTTTTTTTTTTGATGGGCTATTCAAGACAAACCACGTGTTTTCCAAGCAGCAAGTTCAAGAGGTTTTAACTCGGAGCTCGTCTCATTTCAGTTTAAGTGGCCACATCTTTTTGACCACTTTAACTTAAAGGTCAAAGCCTCACATTTGGATCGGAGAGAGATCAGGTGTCAGGTGTGGGGGGTCCCCCGGCTTCTCTGAGGTCATTAAAGACTTGGTCGCACAGGAATGAGCCCTTCATAACAACCTGACCATGTCTAATCATCCCCGGCCTCAAATAGACCAATATTACCTGTCAGCTCTAACGGATACAGGGGGATTTTTCTGGAACAAAGGGGCCGCTGCACTACTCTCAGATGGGACCAGTCATTGATGATGAATGGAGCGGTCTACCCTCCACACAATGCCTCATGCTTTCATATCTAATTGCCAGTCTAATATTCAATCCTCAGAGGAAATACCCCTTCTCTCATGATCCAGAGTGAAGGCATATTGGTAATGAACTTTTTTTTTACCACTGTAACTCCAGACCACCTGAGGGCTGCTCTCCCACCATTATCACCCAACCACACCTAATGAAATTTAGTCAGCATTAGAAAGATCAGATGGATAAAAACAGGATGTGACCCATTTTTTAAATCTTGTTAGTTTTTCCTTTTGGCTGAGAGGCAGGAGTTATTTACAGACAACAGCGATGGGTGTGAAGGGACCAGAGCCTGGCAACTGCCTACACTCAGACATCATGAACATGACTCCACAGCATAAGTGATGTCTTTTACCAGCAAACTCCACAACCTGCAGAGGAAGAGACTCAGATTTATTCAGTTAACTGTCACAAAACACCAATAAAACCAACTAAACTTTATATCTGTATTTCTCTCTCGATTTCCTCTAAATGATCAAATCCTTTCCAAATAAAGCTCTGCATTATAAAGCTTTGTGAAAATGAAGATGTTGTTTTCCAGATCATTTGTACATCCATCCTGGACTGTACTCTGGAGGAGGTGAGGCGGTACGGAGAAGACCCTCGCAACGTGGACACGACCCCAGACATCTCTCTGGTGATCGACGGACGCACCCTGGCCATGGTCCTGTCCTCGGACCTGCAGGACCGCTTCGTGGACCTGGCGAAACGCTGCCGCTCTGTGCTCTGCTGCCGAGTCACACCCTTACAGAAGAGCAGCGTGGTGAAGCTAGTGCGGGAGAAGCTCAAGGTCATGACCCTCGCTGTTGGTGAGAAACTTGTGTGGAGCTAATCGTTTAAAGCAAGGGTTGGTAATCCTGGAAAAGCTAGCTGGGTGGATGATATGATTTATGAAACATCTGCGGCCAATTTTCAGCAAAAATCTATTACTCACTACTGGATGTTAAAAAATATTAGATTTCTTGGAAACAACTTTTGTTGTGCGTCTTCTGAGTCGTGGAAATCATGAGAAAGTGAAAAGAGTTCTGGATACCTCCACCAAGGAGGTTTTGTTTTCACCCCCATGCAGAGTTTTCCATAAACCTCATATTAAATTCCCAAATAAATGCATTTGGAAAAAGTGAAATAGTGAATGTAACTGCAGTTTAAAAGACTAACATATTATTGAACTGATATCCTCTTTGTTGCTTCAGGTGATGGTGCAAATGACGTCAACATGATCCAAGCAGCTGATATCGGCATTGGGATATCGGGTCAGGAGGGCATGCAGGTCTGGGGCTTTGAAAATGTGTTTTCTTCCACTCCTCTCACTGTCCAAGACATATAATGATCCTGTTTGTCACCCAAAGGCTGTCATGGCAAGTGACTTCGCTATATCTCGCTTCAAACACCTGAAAAAACTCCTCCTGGTTCATGGGCACTGGTGCCACACACGACTGGCCAACATGATCATTTACTTCTTCTATAAGAATGTGGTGAGTCTTGTCACTGTGCATCTGAAGGCTCTGCTGCTGATTAAACGTACTTTCCATCTAATCACGTGCAGCTCTGTGTGTTCCTCAGGCCTATGTGAACCTCCTGTTCTGGTATCAGTTCTACTGCGGCTTCTCCGGCACGGCCATGATCGACTACTGGCTGATGATTTTCTTTAACCTCTTCTTCACCTCCGTACCGCCCATCATGTTCGGGATAATGGACAAAGACATCTCTGCAGAGATGCTGATAGGTGTTCCTGAACTGTACAGGACTGGACAGGGTGAAGGGGTCAGTGACACTTGTATACCTCCGCCAAGGCCCAACAGTTCTTTTTAGGCCAATCAAAAAATCCCATTAAAGAAATAAATAAAAACTTCCTTGATCTGCCCCCTGATCCTGTTTCACTTCAAATTTTAATGGGTTCTTTTCTAACCCATACTACATCTTTCCACCTAATTCCCTGGTAATCGGTCAAGTAGTTTTTGCATAATCTTGCCTCTAAACAAAGATGACATCACCTCATTAAATGGTGGAGATAAAAATCTGATCAATAGCTACATGTTTATATCATTATGCTCCTGATTGATTGGTTGTTGTTCTGTTTTGTGTTTCATACTAATATGTATGTCTTTTTATAGGAATACAACATAAAGACTTTCTGGATCTCCATTCTCGATGCTTTCTATCAGAGTCTGATCTGCTTCTTCATTCCATACTTGGTGAGAGAAACAGTTTCACTTGATGCGTCTGTCATGGTTCATCCTCTGAGTTATTTTATTCCATTTTCTGTTTCACATTTGACAACATGTGTTTATGTTTTTTCTCCCTCAGGCTTACCAGGACTCAGACATTGATGTTTTTACCTTTGGAACTCCTTTGAACACAATCTCTCTATTTACCATCCTGCTACATCTGTCAATAGAGATCAAAACCTGGGTGAGTGCTGACCTGATGGATATCTATTTCTAGATAGGATCACAACAAACCCCCAGTGAGCCAAAACTCTCATTGAATACATTCCGTCAGTCTGCATTTGTAGGCTATTACACAGTCGTTTGTATAACATCTTAAAACATTATCCACCTTTTTCAAAGAAATGCACCAGAACCACTGAAAGGATTGTTATTGGTTCAATTTACCTTATTGCCGCTCTATGCATCTGATCTGCAGACGGTGGTTCATTGGGTGATCATGCTGGGCAGTGTGGCGGTGTACTTCATCGTGACGCTGGCCTACAGCGCCATCTGCATCACCTGTAACCCTCCGTCCAACCCATACTGGATCCTCCAGCGCCAGATGGCCGACCCCATGTTCTACCTTATCTGTATCATCACCACTGTGGTGGCTCTGCTTCCCAGGTACGATCAGTCCGTCGCTCTGGAAACAGAGGGGGGATCAACATGGTCTTGTCACTGTCACTGTCACAGAATCTATAATATGTGATTCCTTAATGTTCTATGGAGAATATACTCTCTAATAATTCTTTTACCCCCAAGGACATACTGTTTTTGTCAGTGTTTTTTTGTGTGTTAGCGGGATTGTGCAAAACAACTCAACAGATTACTATAAAATTTTGTGGAGGGGGGGGGGCATGACCCAAGCAAGAATTTGTTTTATTTTGGTGTGGATCCAGATAAGGAAGCAGATGCAGGAATCTTTTGTACTTTGTTTAACATTGTGAGAAAGGGCATTTTTAAACATATTCCTTGATTTCTCAGAGAATAATTCATTGATCGTGATGAATCAGACATGTGAAGGGGACTGTTATTAATGAGTGTGTGTAATTTGGCATAGTTCCTAATAGATATCTGGATCCTGTGAATTTAAATGTAGTTTCATAAGGGGAGTGTTAGACCTTGCACTCAATTTTTTCACATACATACCGTCATACATACCGTCCCCCATCACACATCTTTCAAGGGCATGTAAGCAGCAGTTCCTTCAGTTTTCCTTATTTTCTCCTCACTTTTCTCCCCTGGTATATGTACAAATTATGAAATAAATAGCTGCCAGCCTACACATTTAATTCACAGCCAAGATATTCAATTTATTAGACAAAATGTGAGAGATCTCACTGATAGAGGAAACAAGTAAGATATGTCAGAGTGGTGCTTTTTTAAGTTGACCATATGTAACTAAAGCAGCAACTAATGATTATTTTGTCTTAAAATTTCTCAAAAGAATCCATCGATCACTTTTACAAAGCTAGTGACTTCAGATGCTTTGCTTTGTCATATAAACCGCACAAAACATCGGTTTCTAGACAAAAACAGCATCTCCCCACATCAGAGAAGCTGGTACAAGTGAAGGGTTTTGCAAATTGACTCAAACAATTAACTGATGAAATGAAAACAGTTGGTCAACCAATCAATTAATCTGAATATTGTTTTTGCACACTGAGCAGTTTGCAATTTGAAAAAAAAAAACTCTGTTTAATACAAGTTCACCTGTTTTTTAATTATCAGAGGATTTAATTATTTAGGACGCTAAAGGTCATTCGGGAAAAGCACGCAAAAATATGTCTCAAAACACAGATAATAACCAATGATGAGGGATCAGAATAGTAAATATCTAAGGGATTAAGTCAGAAAGATTGGGAGACACGCTCTGCCCCTGTTTAAACCTATTTACCCTTATAATCATATCATTTATGTATTATTTAGGAATACACGTTGACTTGTGCAGATCATTAAATTCTGAGATAGTAGGTGCAAAGACAGCGGAGGCTGATTTTAATAAATAATGTTAATTGTGAAGGTCAGGAATGACTGCACCACGGCTCTGTCTTCCTCTCGCTTGGTGATGCGTCTGAAAGTGCTGATATTTAGAGGGAATGCTCTGATTTACATCAAAGGGCCGCATATTTTTCACTGGCCTACTTTCTCACCACCATGCTCTCTCCCCCAGGTACGTGTTTCACGTGCTGAGGAACTCTATCGCCCCCTCCCCGCTCATGCAAGCCAAGCATCTGGACCGGCTGGACCCGTCCTCGAGGGACCAGTGGATCAAGGAGTGGAGGGGCTTCAGGGGCGGAGGGTATGTCAAACGCTCCAGGCTGTCTACCCCACCCTCTCCCACCCTGGAGACCCCTGTGGACATTTATCCCCAGTCTCCTACTGCCTCTGAAATCACGGAGGATGAATTTGCACTGAATGTCATCACAAACTATCAGAGGCCTGAACACACAAGTAACAAAAATGTGCTGGTAACTTGACGGGGGACAGCAGTATGATTATTTATTTAGAAAATTGTAAATAATCTGCATTGGCTCATAAGTGGAGATATCCCAGTGTAATGTTTCCTTTTGTGGGGGGGGGAGAGGTGGTCTTACATAAATGCAGTTAGAAAGAATCACTCCTCCTCTTCTTCTTCGACTTCTTAATCATCGATTAAGGTGATGCGTTCATTTTGTAATAAACCGCTCGACAAAAAGCAGGCAGGCCCTCTCCTCTTTACACTCATCATAACAAGCTGCCACAGTGAACACATAAGCCTGTTACTTTCCTGATGGGTTTTCTGAGAGCGGTGGTAACCCAATTAGTTATGCCACCCACCCCTCCAAAAAAGTGCCACTTTCCCAGAACAAAATGCTTAGCTGGTTTAATGTATTCCGCTCACCTAGATACCCTAAACAGTCACAATGCATCCTGTCACTGAGGCAGACATGTGCTTCACAGATTTTTCAATTTAATTTGCCTGAATGAAAAAATATGTCTTTTTATAGGCTGGGCCTGTGATTAGTTTGGTTGTAAGACTCATAGATTTGAGGAATAGATGAAGAAATAATGTTGTTTCCTTCCAATGTGCCTGTGAGTGTATGTCTGTGACATGTAACAAGTAAAAAGGTAAATTCAAAAGAAAGTGAAGGCTCCTGAGCTGCAGAGTCTGATGCTTTTTTTATGGAAATGGAGTGTGCACAAGCCGAATCCACTTGTTAAAAGGGCTGACTTATCATTGGCATGCTGGTACTTCATTATACAGCAGCAGCAGCAGCTCTGCTTATATAACGTCCCACTGCCTCTAGTAAGACCACTGCTGCCCTCTACTGCTGGAAACGACGAGCTGCAGAAAGGTCAAATGGGACAAAGTCAGAAAAACACATCAGACCAGGCTTCATTGCATCTGATCCACGAGAACACACAAGTGAATCAACCACATTTTTACTGCGGATTAAAAGCATGAGTAAAAAAAAGTGGCAGTGACACTGAAGCAGACCTGAGCGAACCTATCACTGCTGCACACACAGGAAAACCATGTAAACATACATGATACATATCTTACATTTAATGCATAAATACAACCTTTACAGTTTTAATGTTCCACGTAGCACAATGCAGCACCACATACTGTAGGCCTGTTTTTTAGGTAGTATTTTGCTTAAAATACATTTGGGTTAATATGGTTTCTACAATATGGTAGAAAAAAATAATGCAACAAGAAAATATGACTAACAGATATTTGGCACAATAAAATATAAAAACAACACAAAAATATGAAGTCTTGAGATTGTCACCTGTTGCAGCCAGGATTCCTCGATTAACAGGAAGGTTAAAAAATAAAGAACACCAGAAACAATCATTTTGAAAAAAGGCTTAAAATGGCTCTTCAATAAATATCAATGTCATTAATTTCATGTCCTGCATATTAATGATGATCACCTCTAATAACAACTTAGAAGAAAGAACAGTTTCATTTTTGTTGTTTAATTGGGTTTTATCTCATTCTGGAGAATAACTGGACATATTTAGTGGACTGACATTAACTTCAGTCTATAAGCGTAGAGAATAAGCTGTGAATGTAAGTTTCAATGGATATAAAGTCAATGTCAATTGTGAAAAAAGGTTCATAGTAATACTGATTCTCGTCTGTTCAGATAGAATCAGACACTTGAATGTCTCAAACTGAGTTCAGCGCATTATAACACCATGTAAAGCCTTCAAAAGAAATAACAACCGGCCCAGCATTTGAAAGGTGAATAGAAATGTTGTAGGTCAGGATGAAATAGTTATGTCTCCACTCATGCAAACACAAATAGACAAGAATGTGTAATGCTTGTTCTGACAGTGACAACAGCAACTGGAAACTCTTGTTCTCTCTCTATTGTCCAGGCGAGGTGTCTGGCTCTCAAACTGAGAGTAAATAACATAAGATAAGATAAGATCTGGTATGAGATGCTGTTCAGGATAAATGATACAGTTTGATTCTTTTAGCATGAGCAGCCAGCAGATGGCAGATCCATGTCCTTCACACACAATGGTTGGCAGGTTGCTGTGACCGACTGCAAATTCAGACCTTCCTTCACGACATGAAAGAGTTTAACAACACGTCCAAAAGTTCACATCAAGACATCTATGTGTCAAAGAAAGCTGAGTGCTTGCGAGAAAGACAGACAGAAATAAAAAATAGAAGTGACAGTATCAGAACGAGCCAGTGATCCATTTTCTAGAAAGCCCGCCAAGAACACTGATGACAGAGAACCTGTGTCTCACCTGCTTATCATCCAAAAAGAGCACAACACAAGCTTTACAACAGTTCCACAGTACACTGTGTAACTGTGGACACACTGTTAGTCCATGAAAGTCATTATTTCATTACCAGGTGGGCATCATATCAGGGAACCACATGCGGCCCAGGTGCTTGGACACTTCGCTGTGGATCTGCTCCATGTTGTAGCTGCTGTCTGGGATCAGCACCTCCTCCATGATTGACAGCTGAGTCAGCCTGCCGCCGCACATCTTCACAAATTCCACAAAGCCACTGCAGGTCACCTCGCACTCCCTGAGCCCCATGGCCGTCAAGCTCTTGCAGCGCTCTGCGATCAGGATCAGCTCCTCGTCCAGGGGCTCCAGCCCGTTGGCACACACGACCAGCTCCACCAGCCGAGGGCAGTTCAGCCCAATGCGGCCCAGCAACTCTTTGCTGACGGCTCTGCCAAAGTACAGGTGGGTGACGGGAGTCTCCTCGTGGAAGAAGGGCTCGAACTCCTCCACGTTGAGGAAGAAGTACATGACGATGTTCACCTTGGGCGAGTGTCGGACCAGAGCCTCCCAGCTGCTCCTCTTGATGGTGTGAAAGTGCGTCTGGTTGCGGTTTTCACTTGCCACATCAACGCGCAGGTGCTCCAGGTGGACGTGTTTTTTAGAGGAGAGAGCAAGCAGGAGCTCATCACTGAGGAGGTGGTAGTTCAATGCCAGCTCCCTTAGGCCATGGCACTGATCTGCCACACAGAGGATACCTGTGGAGAGAAAGAGAGAATAGGAACATATCCTTTTAAAAATAAATGATCAGAAATGAATGAGAATTCAAATAAGAACTGTGATTTCAGTGGGTCAGTCCATCAGCTGTTCGTGATCCGTGTAGGATGAATCCTACTGGCTTTTCTTCCAGGGAAATGAGTATTGATGAAAATTATTATGTTGAAAAAAAGAATTTTATTTCATTATTGTTTGAGCCTTTTTCTAATTTCTTCTATTGTGTTAATATATGTGTTGAAGTAAATGAAATATCTTGACTGCAACTTTATGTTTTCACTTTCACTTTCCGCAGTCATCGTCACATCAAAGTTTCAACATGTTTGTTGTTTGACCACATATCTGAACGACATTCACATCAGCCTCAGTCATGTTTCATTACAATTAGCAAATGTTAGCATGCTACACACAATATCAACTTGTTAGCGTCATCACTGATACAATGTTTGTGTTAACATTAATATTTTAGCTCAAAGCATGGCATGATTGACTCTCACTCTTTTTTATAAATGTATTTGTCTTGCATTTGCTATTAGAAGGTCACAATGTAAAACTACATGGGTCCCTCTTGTGGCCTACAAATCTAAGACACTTACCTTACATCAGTGTCCCAGTTCAAGCCCTGCATGAGACATCTGCCACGTATCATTGCAGATCTCTCTCTCTCTTCGTTCCCTGTACTCTCTATGCTGACTCATAAAAGCCCAACAAAAAAAATCCTTTAAAAATATATATATATATATTGACCTGCAGGGGAGACATGAGGACAGCTGCTCATCTTCAGCAACTTGAGCGTTTCACTGTTGTTGGCAACCAGCACCTTCAAGGACGGATCATCCACTGGGGTGTCATTAATCTTGATAGAGGACAGGGACTTGGAGTTGACAAACAACACGGTTAGTGCAGACACAAAGTGAGCCTGAGGAGGAGCAAGCAGACAGGTCAGAAGATTTCTTTTGCAAAAAGCAAAAAATAAATCCATTAAGATACAGTCGACGACAGGGGGGAGTACAAAACAATCTGCGGTTGTACATGCAACTGAAAATACCTGATGTGACTCACCCAGCTCCTTGGGTGCAACAAATAGAGCAGCGGTAAAAGAAGCAGCATCTTACCTGAGACACATCCATGAAGCTGGGCCTTGCTGTGGAAATCAGCCCCAGGGTCTTAATGGTACAGTTCACCAGCTGGGAGAGAATGTCACAGGCCGCCTCTGCAGACTCTATGCAGCTGTCCACCTGATTTACCAGCAGTGATTCACCATTCACACGGAGAGAAAAAAAAAATAAAATAAAGGAGAGATGGGAAAGATAGACGTCTTAGAATAATTTCAGCCTCGATGTGTAAATCTGCTAATGCCAAGACATCTGATGCATCATGATTGGTTGTGCAGCAGATGGTTTGGATTAAGGAGGGTAGGTAATGTTTTTTAAGCAGCGATGTTGTGAAAATGGAGGAGAGGAAAGAGGAGAGGAAAGAGAGGAGGAAATGGGTGACAGCAGGGGAGGCCTTTACCTTAAAGCTGACGTACTGCAGGTGCTGGGCGTGCTTCTTGATGATCTGCTGAATGAGGTCAGGGTGAGTGGAGCGCAGGTAGGAGGTGGCAGGCTGATTGAGCTCAAACTCAAACCTCCTCCACAGGTCGGGGGTGTGGAAGACGTCATTCCATTGGCGACACACGGACGAGGCCCTGGCCCGGTCTATCAGGGACAGATGCTGGAAGATCTGCAGGATGACGTGGTGGGGCAGGTTACCCCAGTCCTCTGCTGGAGACAGGGCAAAGCTGGACGCCCCCCGCTTCTGTCTCTTAGCCCTCTTCTCGTGGCATGAGAAGGTCGGGCACTTTGATTTGAAACCTGTCCGTCCTCGCTTCATTCTGAAACACTGTAGGATCATGATGGATCAGAAATATTTCTAAATCTACAGCTACAACAGTAGTTTATACTTAGTTAAACATCTGCAGCATTTTCAAATAGAATATTATGAAAGTAAAGTGAGACGATAGTGTAAACTCCCACTTAGGTCTACAGAAGCTAACTATTTTCTGGTGGATTGTGCAGTTCAGCTAGAATCATTTATCCATTACTACCTGCAAAAAGTGTGGTGGTTACATCCAGATGTCAGATATACTTTTAATAATCATATTAACCCTGCATGTAATTAACATACTGAATGTATTTTTTTAAATTGTATTAGCAAGATCATCCTGATCTGAATCAGTTGCAGGTAGTTGCTCTCGTTCACTGTATCTAACATGGCACATTTTAATTCAAGTTCAGAGCCCATCTCAATATTCATGTGAAAGTCCTCACTCTATAACCTGGCTGCTGTAGAACTTGAACTTTTTTCCAAACATCACTTTTATGCTTTTCCTAACCACAGGCAAAACTGCAATAAATTTAGGGTTGTATTTCAAAACAAGAACAACCGATCATCTCACTTTGAAAATCACCACAGTGGACACAACCTGCATTGAAGGGAGAAATCAAATACTGTATAATCAACTGAAATTAATATATAAACGATGTGAAACTCACCTCAAACACTTCATAGACACTTGGCTGACAAAAATAAAAGTGATGCCGAAGCCTCATTACTGAGATCACTCCCAGTTTCACTGAAGCAAACCTTTCCCTCAGTCACAGTAGAAACTGAAGTCATCTATTGACATGCATGAACCACCAAGCTAAACCCTCCACCTCATCTCCCTCGATGTCATCTAAATATTTCATCATTTAAATATGTTCAATAAATATCTTCACTTTTGGGCTTCAGCTAAAGGCTCCAAAGTACAGAGCTTGGAAAGTCTGCTTACAGACATGTTGATCGAGTCTGAAAAAACACAAGTGGCTAACTAAATAAATGAATAAATAAAAACACTTCCACAAAATTATTATTATACATATATGATCTTATTATTAACATGTTTCAGTGAGGGGAAGCTGTGAAAGGTGAACTGAACTGGTAAACTGGACGTTTTGTTATAAGATACAACTGGTCCCATCACAATATAACACAACACAATCATTTATTTCTCTCTGTTCTCATGTGATCTTTCCATATAGACGTAAACAAAACACAGTGCACGGGTCAATAAAAACAAAGTTACTTACATGAATAACGACTTCAAATCACTTTTCCCTCGGTTGTGTGGTGTGCAGGTGTTTCATCTGCGTTCACGTGGAAGCATGGCTGGAGATGACTGGAGAAATGCTGGCTGATGCTGATATAGGACAGCAGGGGCAGCTCCCGTAATGGGCTCTCCTCTCGGCTTGAGCGACAGCTTGAAGTACACGTGAGCAGAGGAAAACATGGACCTGCCCCGCTGCATCTCCACCCAGCACCGTGCATGCAGAGACACGACATGGTGCAGCCACAGCAACGAGGAGAGGGACACATGTCTCTGCTTCCAGTGGTCAGAGTCACATTAACTGGAACTCAGTCACTTACACCGGTGTGGCGGATTTAGTATTAGTTATTGTCATGAGCAGAGCACAGGATGCTGTGAGAAGGTGGGTCAGTGTGTCACTGTGTGTGTGTGTGTGTGTGTGTGTGTGTGTGTGTGTGTGTGTGTGAGAAAGAGAAAGTAAAGTATATACAAATACATGTAAGTATTTATGTATGTATATATGTATTTATGTATAGATGTATGTATGTATGTATGCACACAAAAAAATATATACATAGGATTTAAATATGTTTTTTCAATGAGTATCTTGTGCCCTCTGCTCATATCTGATGTGTGGAAGTGTGGTATGAAAGAAGAGAAAGACAAGAATCAGTGTATCATCTTGTTTAGATATTTTACAGGATGCTCTCAGTTCTCAGTGATTCATATTTACTGCCCGGTTGATTAAAAGGATCATATCTTACAATAATGTACACAATGTGTATAAAAAAAAAGACACGAAAGCTACTGGAAAAATGACTAGGGCAGAAAAATATTCATGAAAAGAAGGAGATTACACAAATCCCATATAAAATGAATTGTGGCTTATTTGTCCAGAGTAATGACACATTCAGTGATTTAGAGTCACTGAATAACAATTATATTTTTAAACAGAATTAATTACCAATCAAAATAAGTGATTTTTAATCATACTTCTAATATTGGTAAATCCACATCAGCAGGGAGGGATTGAGAATAATATAGATTCAGTATCAGTCAAATAATAATGCATTGATTGTGAGGGCTCAGATTTAAGATTTACCAATTGACTTATTCACACAAGCACGATATGACAAAGTTTGTCCGGACAGTTTTCAAGCATCGAACATGTGTAGTGGGTAAACTGGCTGACGATGAAGGTGTTCAGGCTCCATGTAAATGCGCCACAGCCTGACAGACCGCACGCAGGGCAGCACATTGGTCTTGTGGCTCACAGCGCGGCTCCGCCTCTCTGAGCTGCGGCCGTCGGTCACGTCGGCGTCAGGAGGAGAAACAAAAACACCTCCCGGAGCTGGAGCCAGAGGAACCAGCGGAGGGAAAGTCTTTCTCCGGCCGGTGCCGTTGTTCCCCGCAGACTGCACGATGTCGGCGAGCTTCCACGTAGCTGTTTGTAACGCAGTGCGAAGATGCTAGCTAGCGTGCTAGCTTAATATTAGCCACCGCGCCTGACAGCCCATGTCCACAGCCTGCAGCTAACTCGTGAGTAAGGTAAGAGCTGGGACTTTTCTTCTCATCCTGACCTCAACTCCCTGTGCGTTCGAACAGGCAACACGTTTTACTATCGATGTAAGTTCCTTGTGAACACCAGAACGTCCTCCAGATGAAATGTACAGTTTAGTGAGTTTAGCAAAAAGCAGGCAACAGTTGACTTGAAGTTTAACATACTGTTTAGCTGAGTCAAGTTAGCTCACTGTTAGCTGCCCTAACCCTGGCTAAATTACATTCACGGTAAAGAGCAGCACGAAACGTTTGAGATCTTCAGCTTGTCATTGACTGCTTTGTGTTTAAATAGCAGGTTTAGCAGGTCTGGCGTCTGTTCTCTGTGTTAATAGTCAGCGTGTGTCTCAGACTGATATTTGTGGCTGTTTCTGGTCATGGAGACCCAGTGGCTAAAGTATTGTTCCTGCTCCCTGTCATGATCATGAAAGGCAGTAATGATATCTGAGTTTAAATGTCCCAGAATATGTCTCTTCTCTGTCAGCGCGACTCTGAAATGCAGGTAGTTTTAGTTTGAATGAAAGTTAAATCATGTCAAACACAAACAGATCGATCTGAACCTTTAAACATCACTGCCTTGTTAATCAATTCATTACTTTTATGCAAACAAACATGAAGTTAGTGACCCACCCTAGTGCTTTTACATTTTCTTATTCGTCATGTACAAAGAAGCTTTGTTTTGTTTGAGCCAGAGGCAGGAATAGTAGCAGAGAAGTGTCATGGCTCCAAACATTTGTACTAAACAGGATTATTATTTGTTTCTTTGCCAAGTCTTGTGTACCTGCCGTGTATCTGTCTAGTAAAACACTTTACTAATCCTTGGTTTACTTTTACCATAATACAAATTTGTACATATCTACTGCTCTTTCCCAGTATCTATCTTAAAATGATATGTTTCAGTTTGTTTTGAGAGAGGGGGCTTTTACCATCATCACTCTGTGATGATATCAAGAAAAACAATCAACAACAATATACTTTGCTTCCTTGTGTCCTTTTAGACAAATCAACCATGACACAGAAAGTCAGTCTGAGTTCAGTCACCCTCGGGGTGGAGGGTATGACTTGTGGCTCCTGTGTCCGGTCCATAGAGCAGAGGATTGGGTCTCTCCCAGGAGTGATACATATAAAGGTAAATGCATTGTTTGCGAAGAAACATGTCTTGTGTCTTGCAGCATTTGACTGTTTTTCTATATTTAGGTGCAGTTCTTAAAATTTCCTGACGCAGAATTTCTTGAATGCTACTTCCAGTTAAAAACAGGATCTGAAATCATATTGTTCTAATGGTGCAGTCTTTATTTGACCATGTGGACAAGGCAGATATATATATAGATCATTGCATTAATAAAGTTTCCTGCCCATTTTAGGGTAATACAGTTTGATTAATCCCACAGTCCTTCTCCCTCAGGACTAGCTGGTCTGATTTACAATCAATCACTTTAGCCATTAGACAAGCATAAGAGCTAAATTACAATAGTTGAGGCCTGTTGTTTTGTTTCCTGTGTGTTTACCCCTCTGGCTGTGGTTAAATGAGAATATAACATAATAGTGTGCTCCAGATAGAGCTCTGCCCTTTCCAGGACTGTGACAGCAGGTCGAAATGCAGTCGTCTGTTCCCACAGGAAATCAAATTTGTGTTTTAAGAGAATCCAATGTCTGGTTCATTTAATGGTAATCTATAAAGACAAGGGATCTGGGAGGAGTGTATTGATTTTTCTTTTAGCATATAGAATAGTTATTGTCTGATCCCCAGCTTTCCTTCGCTTCTCATTCTCAGAAAGATGGTTAATCCAACAGGCAGGAACAATCACTTATTACTAACCCCACTCTATGATTTGTAACTTAAAGCTCAGTCTGGTGATCCCTGCAGTGTGTCACATGTTTGCTTACTTGTGGAAGTGGGAGAGCTAAGGGTCATTCTGTTGACAGAACATGCCGTAAGCTTAACAAGGCCTTGGACAAATTTGACTCTCTTTATAATGTTAAGCTTCATGTATGTTCACAATATACAGGTAATTTCAAGAGCATATAAAGTCACATGAGGCAAGGATGTTCTTTGTACTCTTTGCTATACAATCAATAAAAGGGATGTGTCCACAGTAAACTATTGAAATAAACATTCTGACAGTAATAACATGCTGGACTTTGGCAAAGGCCTAAAACCTGCATCAAATGGTTAATGTATGACTAATTTTATATCTGCTGTTTTATGAGATAATTCTACAAATGCTTGTAATATGTTGAAGGAAAGTCACCCCCAGTATCTTTATGTTTAATATGGTTATTAGCCTCTCAAAAATACACTTAAATGGAGTTGTTGATTGCTCAGTGGATTTAGCTTGAGTATGATTTTTTCCCCTTAGTGATTTAGTGAAACCCCTAATGTGACTTTTATTTTGCAGGTGTCTTTAGAGCAAA
This sequence comes from Paralichthys olivaceus, assembly GCF_024713975.1. NCBI lineage: Eukaryota > Metazoa > Chordata > Actinopteri > Pleuronectiformes > Paralichthyidae > Paralichthys > Paralichthys olivaceus. The sequence goes on from NC_091101.1 coordinate 12,864,266, forward strand.
GCAATGCCACTGTCATATTTGACCACAACCAACAGAATCCAGAGTCTCTGTCAGAGGCCATCGAGGACATGGGCTTTGAATCGCAGTCCGTCACAGCCACACCGGTCTCTACAGAGACCCAGCTCGTATCCACCTCAGTCCTGGCACCTGCAGCTCAAGAGGAGGCCTTAGAGAAGCTATCCCGGGTCCAGGGAGTCCTGGAAGTCAGAGAGAGCCAGGTTCCGACGGGTCTCACTGTCACCTATGTTCCCTCCTTGACTTCGTCCCTGCAGCTGAATGAGTTGGTGGCCAGCCTGTCAGCTACGGAGATCCCCACACCCAGCAGTCCTGTGCAGAAAGGCCCAAATGTGTCTCCATCTCAAAGCAGGTCAGGAGAAGTGGCACTGCTGAAGTTACGGATCGAAGGAATGACATGCCACTCCTGCACCAGCACTATTGAAGGGAAGATTGGAAAACTGAAAGGGATTAAAAAGATCAAAGGTGACACTCTTGACCTGTTAATAAGTTTGTATTTAGGTTTTACCTCACTATCCAGCTAGAAGTGATGTTCTAACACATTTGCTGCACGATGTGGAAAGCTTGTCTTTCAGGTCACAGGTGTCCTGTTAGTGTGTCTCTGTAGGTTCATTGCCAACAGATTGCTCAGTGGGATTTGACCATGACTCAGGAAATCCTTTCATTGGCATTGTTGTAAGGAGGGACATGTAGACACATAGGATTACATTTGCTGAGTACAGTATTGTCATTGTGCATAAATTAGGCCTTGGCGGAGGTATGCACTCTACTAAGTGCCACTCTAGTTTCAAACTGAAAAGTTATCCTCATGACAGTGACATATATATAACAACCTGAATGTTTAAACTTCAGCTAGTAGGTTTGAAGTTTTATTTTTGTGCCTCATTGAATGGAAACATCTGCATAATCTGTTAATGTCTAGTCTCCTTCTGTGCTTGTGACATTTTTTTTTATTAACATTTTCTCATGTCATACTTATCCACAGTTGTATTAGACTCTCAGGAAGCGACAGTCGTCTACCTGCCTTACCTCATCACCGTCCAAACCATCATCGACCAGATTGCCGTGGCTGGCTTCAAGGCTTTTGTCAAATCCAAGCCCCGCCCTCTGCAGCTGTCACCCAGTGAAATTGAACGTTTAGTTGATTCTCAAAAACCATCTGTGTCTTCACCATCAGAGACTTCAGAGGAGACCGAAATCTTCGTAGACATAACACTTGTCGTGCTCAGAGTCAAGGGCATGCACTGCCATTCCTGTGTGGTCAATATCCAGGACAATATCTCCATGCTGCCTGGTGTGTCCTCTGTGGAGGTCTCTCTGGAGAAGGAGAAAGCTTCCATCTGCTATGATCCTCTAAAGGTGACAGTGCCTCAGTTGCAGCAGGCAATTGAGGCGCTGCCTCCAGGACACTTCAAAACTCAACCCTGGGACTCCACTGGCCCAATCAGTCCTGTATCCATATCGCCCTCACCTGCCTTATCATCGCCTCGGAATGCAGGAGCAATCCAGGCCAAAGCTGTTGCTGCAAAGCCTTGTTTTACCCAGCCACTGGTGTCTGTAGTTAATATTCACATTGAGGGCATGACGTGCAACTCATGTGTCCAGTCCATCGAAGGCATGATCTCTCAAAGGAAAGGCGTGGTGTCAACACAGGTCTCTCTGGCTGATCACCAGGGGATCTTTGAGTATGATCCCCTTTTGACCACACCAGAGGAGCTGAGGGAGGCCGTGGAGGACATGGGCTTTGACGCCTTCCTACCTGGTAAGAGGACAGATGGTGCAATAGTTGAGTCAGTGCAAAAAGCATTTTATTTGTGTGTTTAAATAGTATTGTTTGTAGATAGAGCTTTACTTTGATGCCATCCAAGCATCTCTTCCTACAGGCAGCTTCTGTTCATTTGAATCTGCCAGTGAGGGTACTTGAAATTCAAGGATGAGACTCCATAGCTAACTGCACATTTGGCTTCCCTTTAATAACTATAATTTGTTCTCCACAGCCACCAATTCACTGCTGCCTTCACCAGATCCCCATGTCACAAAGTCTTCAAGTCTAGCACATGTGAAAGATATTGAGATGGACAGTGACTTACACAAGGAAGGACGCAACAGAGAAGAACAGTCTAAATGCTATATTCAGATTGGAGGGATGACCTGTGCTTCCTGTGTGGCAAACATCGAAAGAAACCTGAAGAATGAACCTGGTCTGTAAAGGCATAAAATATTGACTTATTCCAATAATGTTTTTCCATCTCACTGCTTTGATTAGGCGCTAAAGAGAAAATCTTTAATGTTGTCCAGGTATCTACTCTGTTCTGGTGGCACTCATGGCCAGTAAAGCTGAGGTGCGTTACAACCCGGAGGTCATCGATCCTGTGAAGATAGCCGAGTGTGTGAAAGAGCTGGGCTTCACTGCCTCTGTGATGGAGAACTATGAAGGTTCAGACGGAAACCTAGAACTAGTGGTGAGTTGGCGTAAAGTTGCAGTAACATGATGTGAGTGTTGTATTAAAAAGGCAAATTGAACATAGTAACATTTCCACTTTATGAAATCCATAAACATGCTGTAATGGTATACAACAATCATATTTGAGAAGACATGCAACTTCCTCTTCAGTGGATGAAATTAAACATTTCTGACTCACTTCAGACCCTCTTTAATATATTTTTGTGCCTTTCTCTGCTTTTGCTTCCCTTCACCTTCTTTCAGGTCAGAGGAATGACGTGTGCCTCTTGTGTTCACAAAATTGAATCCAGCCTTATGAGAGAAAAGGGGGTTATTTATGCCTCTGTTGCCTTGGCAACCAACAAAGCACACCTTAAGTACGACTCGGAAATTATAGGGCCACGAGACATCATCAAGCTGATAGAGGTATTATTCCTCCCTCACCTGTGAAACTTCATACAGTAGAAGTGCAAAATCACAAAATGGTTGGTTTGATCATTGCGTTGATGTTTATTTGTAGAATCTTGGGTTTGAAGCATCGCTGGTAAAGAGGGATCGTACTGCCAGTCACCTGGACCACAGCAAAGAGATACGACAGTAAGTAACTTGTGATGATGCAGTGACTTGTGTCATTTAGTGTATATGCACTATTTTTGCAGGATATTTGTGGCCTGATTTATTATAGAGTGATTCTGACTTAATTTATGTTACATTTTTGGGTTTTGGTAAAATACAAACTAAAATGAATCTCAAACTCACAAATATTTTCAATCTTTCAGGTGGAAGAAATCTTTCCTGGTGAGCTTGATTTTCTGTGTGCCTGTGATGGGCATGATGACCTACATGATTATTATGGACCACCAGATGAACGCTTCACATCAGCACAATGCAACGGTGGAGGACCGCAACCATTACCACTCCACCATGTTCCTGGAGAGACAGCTGCTCCCAGGCCTCTCCATCATGAACCTCCTCTCCTTCCTCTTCTGTGTCCCTGTGCAGGTAAATCTGAAGGATTGACTGCAGAGCCAGGAACATTTCAGCAGCACATCTTTAGTCAGTGAGCGAATCACGGATTTGTTGTCTGACAGCAGCAGTTAATTTGATGATGTTTGTTCTTCAGGAAATAAGTAGTTTAAAATGGGTAATCGAATTTGAAATGAATACTGACGTGGAGAATCATAATTTGTTTCCAAATGCAATTTGTTTTCCTTAGAAGAGATAAAAAAAACTTATTTGATAAATGCAAACTGAAGAAATCTACTGGAATGGTCGACATTACAGTGAAGTCCTGAGGTTGTCTAATGACCGCTACAACTGTACTTTTTGGTGTCTTGTGTGCGCTTTGTGAACATGAATCTGAAACAGAATAAAGAGTCTTTTCAGGAGAGGTGAGGAAGTCTGAATGAAAAACCTCAAGCAAATAAAAGCTTCTGTTTTTCCTCTCCGCAGTTTATCGGAGGTCGCTACTTCTACATTCAAGCTTACAAAGCAGTCAAACACCGATCTGCCAACATGGATGTGCTTATAGTTTTGGCTACTTCCATAGCCTTCACCTACTCGCTGGTCATCCTAATAGTGGCCATGGTGGAGAAGGCCAAAATCAACCCCATCACCTTCTTCGACACGCCACCGATGCTCTTCGTCTTCATCTCGCTGGGACGCTGGCTAGAACAGATAGCTAAGGTTTAGCTCATTATAATTATCATTATTGTTATTTTTATTACATATGACATCTAAATCTACTTTCAAAATTATCATTGTCTTTAAATGAATGGTCAGAAATTGTTTTGTGTGTCACATCTTCCATCCAGAGCAAGACGTCTGAGGCTTTGTCCAAGCTTATGTCTCTGCAAGCTACCGAGGCCACAGTGGTCACTCTCAGCAGTGACTTGTCCATTCTCAGGTACCAGTTCTCTACACTCACCCTGTCTCTTACAACCTTTCATATCTGAAGTTGGTTTTAGATAACAACAAATGCAAATATTTAAAGTTTAAATGTCATTACAAAGGTCTGATCGGGCATAATAAACACTGCATATTCTGCATAAACAAGCTGCGAGCTATTTTCCACAGCAAGAGCAGCAGAAATATTTTGGTCAATTCCACCTGGTACACAGACTTAATCTCTGTTTTGTTGTTCAGTGAGGAGCAGGTTGATGTTGAGCTGGTGCAGAGGGGTGACGTGGTGAAAGTCGTCCCCGGAGGGAAGTTTCCAGTAGATGGGAGGGTCATTGAAGGACACTCGATGGCTGATGAGTCTCTAATCACAGGTTTGTCGCATTGACTGAGAGATCAAATAACTGTTATTGGCTTGATATGTGTGTGGTGTAAAAAATATGCTCAAATGTAAATATTCAGGTGACGTGAACCAGTGTAAGCAATCCATTTTTTTCACACATTCCTTCCTGAGAAGTGTCTTTTAGTTCTTTTACCATTTGAAAGAAGCTTCTATAAAAGAATGAGACGAGAATCTGAACATTTTAACATCAGCGACTTGCATAGTTCACTTCAGAATAAACTCCTAGTTCCATATTTCCACATAATATTCTTCACTGCTGTTGCCATATCTACTCAGACCATAACCACAGTTGGCTTTAAATTATAACTTGGTTGGTATCATTATTCATTCAAAAAATAACTTTTCAATTGCCAGCACCATCAAACATGTTGAGCTATTATTTGAGCTGTAGTTTCTTCCAAAGCACCAGTATTTACTGTGGACGACCAGCTCCTGTTTCCCGCTGCTGCCATGTTCTGTTGTGTTTCTGAGCAGCTGTTGCTCTGTCTCTCCAGGTGAGGCCATGCCAGTGACGAAGAAGCCAGGGAGCACTGTGATTGCAGGCTCCATTAACCAGAACGGCTCTCTGCTCGTCAGTGCTACACATGTCGGCATGGACACAACGCTGTCTCAGATTGTCAAACTGGTGGAGGAGGCTCAGACTTCAAAGGTGAATTATGCAATTTCCGCACCGTATCGTCCTGCGTGTAGGGTAACATTGATTGGGAAGGTGTGTCATTTCTCAAATTTTATTTTCTAGGCTCCCATCCAGCAGTATGCAGATAAGATCAGTGGCTACTTTGTACCCTTCATTGTTGGCATATCCCTCCTGACGCTGGTCGCCTGGATCATCATTGGGTTTTTGGATTTCTCACTTGTGGAGATGTACTTTCCCGTGAGTCACCTTTTCACTCTGACTGTTTTAACCATCTCTTTAGTGCAGCATCAGGAAATGACATCTGTTCTTCTCTATTTCTTTTTTACTGATAAAAAAAACCCTGACTTAATATGTCTGTGTTGTTAATGCATCTGATGATGTTGCTCATACTATATCATGTTTCTTCTCATCGTTGAAGATAAAAGTGAATCTTACGCTCAGTCGCCCCATTTCCTCCCCCCCAGGGTTACGACAAGAGCATTTCCAGGTCCGAGGCAGTGATTCGCTTTGCCTTCCAGGCCTCCATAACAGTGTTATGCATCGCCTGTCCCTGCTCCCTTGGCTTGGCAACCCCGACAGCTGTCATGGTGGGCACAGGAGTTGGAGCCCAAAATGGCATTCTGATAAAAGGAGGAGAGCCACTTGAGATGGCACATAAGGTGTGTTAATGATGACACTCTGACACCCCTGATACTGTGTATAGTCAGCCAGTTATGTAACAGACCATCTGTCATTTTAAACACAGGCTCTGATTCACAAGCTTACGGAACATATTAGTAAAGATGTAACTGTGAATAAAAGTCCTAAAAAAGTATTTCCTGCTCACTTCTATCGTACCTCCTTTTTACGTACAGGTCCAGATTGTGGTGTTTGATAAAACTGGGACCATCACATACGGTGCTCCAAAGGTTATCCAAGTCAAGATAGTTGTGGAGGGGAACAAGATGCCTCGTTCCCGACTGCTGGCCATTGTGGGTACTGCTGAGAACAACAGTGAACACCCTCTGGGTTCAGCTATCACCAAGTACTGCAAACAGGTTGGTCTCTACCTTGAATTAACTCCCACACTCCACTCTCTTGAAATCTAAGATCGGTGATTCCTCTACATATTCTAGCTTTGTAACATGTTATATCAAACATCCTTTTCTGTGTGCAGGAGCTTGGCACGGAGTCTCTTGGCACATGCACAAACTTTCAGGCGGTGCCGGGCTGTGGCATCAGCTGTCAGGTCAGCAACACAGAGACCCTGCTGAAACAGGCGGACAGCGACAGCGAGGACAACAACCAGCGGAACAGCGTCCTCGTTCAAATCAGTGACACCCGAACAACCACCAGCTCCCATCCACTCATCATGGACCCACAGCCTCTGAGTAAGTTGGGAAATGGAATCCTTTTGTTATGGCCGTGCATCCAACAGAAGTACTTATATGTCATGATCGTGTACTTTCTATCAAGAATTTACTCAATACCTTAATGTTTCCTTGCTGTTGTCTAACTTGTGTGTTCAGGCCTCGTTCAGACAGCCACTTATGTCGTACTGATTGGCAACAGAGAGTGGATGAGGAGGAACTGCTTGCAGGTCAGACCTGATATAGATGAGGCCATGATGGAGCATGAGCGCAGAGGACGCACTGCTGTTTTAGTAGCTGTAGATGGTAAGTGGTGCAGCTTTAGTGCAAGGCTCATAAATGTTCTTCATTTCTTTTATTCCATTTCTTACTGTTTAGATTTATATTCTTCTCTAAAACAAATGTTGACAAAATATTTTATTTTTAAACATTTGTATTTGTGCGTAGACCTGCTGTGTGCAATGATAGCCATTGCTGACACAGTGAAACCTGAGGCTGATCTTGCCATACACACTCTTACCAACATGGGTCTGGAAGTTGTGCTGATGACCGGAGACAACAGCAAGACGGCAAGGGCCATTGCTGCTCAGGTACAAAGAAACACCACTACATTTTAGTTTTAAAACATATCACTGTTGGCTACATTAACTCCTGACATTCACACTGCTCCCGAGTTTTCGAGCACCTATAACTAGGGAGTATTTTAACGCTGCTGGACAAATTTTAGTTTGAAAATCAGGGGCTGCTTTGTTGTTATAGATGGGCAAAAGTGGAGATGCTTGGAAAAAATGACGCAGTCACCAGCATTTGCTTACTGAACAGTCACGACTTGACTCCCTGCTGTGAGGGCAAAATGTCATGAACACTTTTAATCATTATTGATTCTCATTTGTAGTATTTTCTGTGATCAAGCAACCGGCTGCAGACACAATCTGCTCCCTGTTTATGTATGTGTAGGTTCATGGTCACGTGATAAGAGTTTTCAGGTGTGGTGGGGATTATCATTGACAAGGAGCTAAAACACTTGCTTTAAATTCAAACTGTCTTATGGATGGAACCTGACAGAGTGACAGTTATTGAAGTGATAATCTGCCCTTTTATACAAACTTTAACACATTTTAAATACATGAGGATGAGAAGGAACTATGAGCAATATTGATATAAAAGTATACAATTTTCTGAACACTATAGTCCTTCCATTTTAGTGCATTAAGAATCCATCATGTTCACTTGTTGTCGGTCTGTGCTTGTCTCCAGGTTGGAATCAAGAAGGTGTTTGCTGAGGTGCTTCCCTCCCACAAGGTGGCCAAGGTGGAACAGCTGCAGCAGCAGGGCAAGAGAGTCGCCATGGTGGGTGACGGTGTCAATGACTCGCCCGCTCTGGCCATGGCTGACGTGGGCATCGCCATAGGAACTGGGACAGATGTGGCCATAGAAGCAGCAGATGTGGTGTTGATCAGGGTGAGATAAAATAAGAAAGAATAGAACAATGATTCAGACATACAATTATCACACATTACAAGTACATAGAGATTGAAACACTTGTTACAAAAACAAAATGAGCACCTCAAGTCTGAGTTAAGGTCTTTATGATTTCTTTTTTTAATATTATTTTTTTTAAAGTTTGTTATTGATTCATTTCTCTGATTTAAGCATCACTCGTTTCATAAATGGCAATTGTGACATTTCAGCCTGGCAGCACAGAGGCAGTGTGAATTTACAGAATCACAGTAAACGTACAGTATACAACACAGTATTATGTCATCACTGAAACCATAAGAATAACACAAATGATTATTTTTCTTAATTATCTGATATTGCTAGTTTTCATGTAACCTCTTGTTTCTGGTCTTGTCTACAGAACGACCTCCTGGATGTGGTGGCTAGTATAGACCTCTCTAAGAAGACTGTCAAGAGGATCAGGATCAACTTTATATTTGCTCTGATCTACAACCTGGTTGGCATTCCTATTGCTGCTGGTAGGTGACTGCAAACAATTAGGAGATGTATTTGAATCAAATCATCAACACTGACAATGATCATGAAGATAATTCTGACCACAGCAGTTATATGAACTTTGTCTTTACGCAGGCATATTCCTCCCCTTTGGTCTGGTGTTACAGCCATGGATGGGCTCTGCTGCGATGGCACTGTCGTCTGTCTCTGTGGTTCTGTCCTCTCTTCTACTCAAATGGTAAAAAGGAAATTTATTAATAATTTAGTTTTTCTCCCCTTGAGAATAATCATCTAAAGCCGTTTTCAGGCAAACTCTGGAGGATGTCCGTAGAATTTGCCTTTCACATATGAACCACGCAGCAGGAGATTCTCCACTCAGACACGTTCACAACAACACAGAACTCTGGAGCGTTCAGGTGAGGGGTGGTGCAGCAGACAGAGGCAGGTCGCCACATATTCATTCTGCTGAGATCAAGTGTTTTGCCTTACGGCATTGACACTGGCGTCTGCCCTCATCACCAAAAGCTCTCTTGACATCTTTGTCCATAAATGTTTACTAAAAGTGTCTCACCTCTATTTAGCCAGAGAAATATGTATTCTCTTTCTTTTTTGTTATTATTTTTGCGCCTGTTAAGTGTTAGAAGCGCCATCAACACGCCCACATGCTTGCGGCGAATCCTGTGGAGGATCTCTTGCTGTGTTCTTAAATTAGCTAATTCGCACATTCTCCAGAGTTTTCACTCGGAGGCTGGCAGGAGAAACTCCGGAGAAAGTCCTGAGGCTCTGACTACATTTGTATTCTCACATACAGCTGCTCCGGAGAATGTCAGGGGATTATTCAGAGTTCAGTGGGTCTGAAAGCACCTTAAAACATTTTCCAAATCCAATTCCACATTTGTCTTTCTCTGTTATCTTCCAGTTACACTAAACCCAGTGCAGAGAAGTTGGAGGCACGACTGGGTAACAGCAGGCGGCAGGGCAGCCTGTCTGACGTCAGCATCCACATCGGCATGGGTGACGTGCGTCGTCCCTCCCCCAAACTCAGCCTGCTGGACCGCATCGTCACCTATAGCCGGGCCTCGATCAACTCCCTGCGGTCAGACAAGCACTCCCTTAACAGTTTGGTTCTCAGTGAGCCGGACAAACACTCACTGCTGGTGGGGGAGGCGCTGAGCGAGGAGTTCTGCTGAATACGTAAGCGTCACGTGGGCTTGCAATGACTTTAGTGAGCTGGAGCAGATAGTCACTGCATTAATTCAACACTAGGCCTCGCTAACATGGTTCTATTGAATAGTGGCCCACCCATCTGCTGTAGGTGCCTCAGGGCAGCACTGTTGACTTGAAGATAGCTTATTTGCCCCTTGTTTTCTTTTAGCTGACCAAGCAGATCACATGCACTTCAGAGCATGCTGGGGTCATTTGTCCTCCTTCGGTTGCAGACTATCTTTTGTTGAGGGGACTGCCCTCAGGCACCGACACATTGACACTTTGGTCACTGTGTGTGTGTACAGGGGCATGAAGCGTCTTCAAAGCCTTGAAGCAGGTGTCCGCATCCAGGAAACGGAGTGATGATCAGCTCTGCAACTGTGGTCACCTGCAAGTACAATCTTTAATATCTATCCAAAGACATTTTAACAGTGGTGCTGCTTGTAAGAGTGGACGCTACAGAGTTATATTTTAACAGATTTTCCTAAAGTGGAAGATTATAATAACACTGTTGTATTATCCTATTCCAGAGTATTTATGTTACCTTTATTTATCTTTTTTTTCCATTATATTCTGTGGCAACAATGAAGTTATTGAATCAAAATGCCAATTTTTATTTTCAGTCTCCCAAAATATTTAATTACTGAGCAAGCAAAGACATAAAACCTCAGTCTTAAGAAGACTTGTTACCTGTTACCGAAGTTTGTGCAAAATATCAGTGAAGTGAAATGTAAATGTGAATTTGACCCAAGTGCCAATTGAAATGCCCCCTCGGCAAAGTCCAACACATTCCAAAGATAACACGGTAGTACAGATGTTACCTTGGACACAAAGTGCACAAAGTGTGAACCGAGGTATGGTCAACGCAGAGAGGAAGAGCCGACTGTGAATTGTGAAGCCGACTAAAGACTCTGGTTATTGATTTCTGTAGTTGTGTTGTCCCTCTGCAACTTTAGTTGATCATGCAACTTGTGTGTCAGTGAATGTGAACATTACTCATTGTCGAGCAGAAGTTATCATATGAATGACATTGTTGGTGCTTGGGTTACTTTATTTGCCTGCTGCAAACATAAGGTTTGTGTTATGAAAAGGCTGAACCGTAAACGCGTGTGTTCTTTTTGCCATTGCAGTCAGCGGTTGTTCAGTTTCTTGTTCAACTTTCTTCATTTCTGCTTTTTTCGTATGATGGTTATAAATCATGCTGTTGTTCCTTGAACCCAGAGGTGCAGGGAACACAACTGGATCAGACTAAACACAACTGTGTCCCAACAGCTCCACCAAATGAGTTACTGAGAAACAACATTTTCATGAAATCAAATTGTACAGTTGAATCACACCTATCACATCTTGAAATTGATCGAGTTGTACCTGCTTTAGTTTTCCTGCTGTAAAGTGATCTCAAAGATGTTTTTGCTTCCTATTTGCTGTAGAGAATCACTTTTGTACAGCTTTTCCATGACTGTTTGTGTCCAAACTTGTGTTTTTCTCTGGTGGTGAAAAGAGCCATCAGATTGTCCTGTGGTTTCCGCATTGTGTTCACAGCTTCTGAGCATCATGATGCCGATCTGTAGTGTTTGCGCATGGCTTGGTGAAAAGGTCCATTCAGTCTGTGTGCAGGTAAATTAAGTGAGTCAATGCTTGCCATCTTTCATTGTTCTTATGAACATTATGTGCCTTGGAATAAAACACTTTTGTAACGTCACCCTGCTGTGTTCACTTTAAACCAGACGGTGGTGCTGTTGAGCCACGTGCTGGTCATAAAAAAAAACACCCAATACAAGATTTCATCAACTTTATTTCATCCAGTTAGTCTAAACATTACATCACCCCAGTGTACTGCAAAACAATCAAGTACAATTTTCTGTCATCATTTCTAAAAATATTCATTCAAATTAATTATTTTTTCATGACTGTATCACTTTGACTGTAGTGACATTTGTTTTGGTAGATTGACGCTTGTGAACATGTTAAGTAAGTATTATTAATACATTAAGGGGAAATTTGCTTTCATTAGACACAGAGGTTAAGGGACACTCAGAAATAACATAAACCATAAATGGTAAAGTTAGTGTTAATCATCTTCTCTTACTCCATCACTGATGATTGAAAAGCATCACAGTCACGAAACTGAACAGCTTCAGTCACTTTTAAAAATGTGCATCATTTTAAATCTGTTACAATATTGTGCTTTTCTTGACTTAACGCACCATAAAACGTCTGCAAATGGAAAAACGCTACATTCAGTTACCTTGAACACTTGAATAACAAACCGGTACAGGGAACAGCTCCGCCTCCAACTTATCTCTCTGGAAACACTGACCAATTGAAATTGTTACTTTTACAGCAATATATAATATATATATATATATATTTATATATCAGTAGATTTACAGTTTATTAAACACTTAACACCTTACAGAAATCACACACTAATGAGCAAAAGATGCAATTAAATCAATGTTCACAAGCCGTTAATGATTTCAAATTTGAAATGTAAACATTTGCATTGAAAGGACCGAATTCTACACTGGGTCCTAGTTACATTTAAAAATAATTTAAATTTAAAGATTTAAATACTTCTCATGAGCTTTGTGGCTTCAGTCCATCTTTTTCAGCCTCATCCCTGATTTAAAAAGGTCTAGTAATAAAACTGGCGTGTCACCGTACAGTCTCTCTGATATGAAACAGGCCTACCGTTTAAAGTTGCGTGGTAAAATACAGTTGGTTGTAATGCGGCACCGAACGGCCTCCGGCTTTATGATGGCAGCCTTTTGGGATGAATGCAATCTGGTACTCTGGCTGATACAACACTGTTTATCAGACTGACAATATCATGTGAACACTGACTACTGCGGCCAAGGTACGGAACAAAAGTTACAACATCACACTGCACCTGCTGCATCAGCTCCGAGGCCGGTGGTAGTGATGTAACTGTGTGTAATAACTGAGGTGTACATGCCAGGATTTCTATCTTAACATCATGAAAAACAAAGCAGGAGGTCGTGGATGAAGGTTTAAGCTGAGAGATCCACACTCCTCACACAGAATAAGACCAGAGCGATCATCATGTTTCACAGGATTCTAACGTGTAGATGTAAATATTACACGGAATATCATAGGATCCTTCTCTGTACCATTCTCCTCTTCAAAAATACTAGAATGATATATTCCCAATACTGTAATCCATATCTAACATAGACATGTACATATAAATGCACTACAACAGCTTAAAACAATAAAAGGATCAAATTCTCACAATGTAAAATGGGCCATATTGTGTGATAGAACCTCTCATGATGCTGCATCAAGCTTCAGCAGAGAGATACCATACAAGTCTTGAGTAAAGCATGAATGACATGATCAATGTTAGTGGGATCAAATACTGTCTGTGATCAGAAGCTCCTGATATAATACCGGAAACCATGGATTATGGAAACGAGAGCGTGTTTTACTGAGATTATTGTCACTAGCGATGCTGGTCATCACCGTTCGGCTTTCCTGAACGGAGCCTCGGAGCGACTGTGTTGTTTTTAAGAGAATCAGTGGTTAAATCCCACCATGCTCGTGTGAGGAGTGGTTTGTTCATGCGAGTTTAACGAGCAGAATAGGTAGTATGATTAACACTGATTATTAAGACATTGAATAGCACCGTGTTAGTCCCTAAATGGTTGCCACCATCATAGCGTCACATTTTATTGGTTGGTTCCCTGGAGAATAGTTTTTTAGATTCATGGTTAGATGCTGAACGTTACTCATTTGGTAAAATGAGATGAATTAAAGTGAGTCACACTGTCATGACCCAGAGGTTGTAATCGTTGACAGAAGTTTTTTTTTTTTTTTTTTTCTTTATCAGAGAACTCATTTGGCAAATGCATGAACTGCAGACGTCTTTAATGTTCCGGTGTGTTTACGATCAACTGTGATGCAGGTAAGGAATAAACCAACATTAGGTAGGAGAGAATGAAAACTATTTGGCGGCAACACAAAAAAAAAACCTGCACTGAAAAAAAAAAAAGTCCACTTATAACTATCATATAAATCTGTCTCGATACACATTATACTTTTCTTCTGGAGAAGATCTTCTCTAGCATTTACAATAAAAATCACACTGACAAGAGATCGTTACAAAGTGACTGACCCAGAGAGGGAGTCCTCAGAAATATCCATCTGAATGGTGGAAATGAGGAGACACAAACTGAACTTTGGCACACTGAATGAGGAGGGCTGGCAGAGAGGCGAGGACCGAGCCTGCAGCTGTGCTATGGCAGTGTTTGGTTGAGTGGGCCGCGCACTCATAGACCTTTGTTGAAGTAGACCCTCTCCACGCCTGGGTTGCTGGCCCGGATCTTCTCCTGCAGCTCGGGCTCCAGGCGGCTGACCGACATGGAGCTGGATCACGGAGTGGGAGAAAGGCAGGAGTTACTGGGTCAGACATGAACACTGTGGGTGTGTTGTGTAACAGTTGAGGCAGGAAAAGAATCCTGCAAACGTTGCAAATTTTAATCTAGAGAAAGTTCATGTTCTTGACTGGTTCCCTGTGTCTGACTGTAAACGTTACTCACCTCTTCTGGGGAAACAACGCACAGCAGAGTGGAGTGGCAAACACCAGGCTGAAAAACAGAAGTATATCTATGTGACATCGTTTCCCAAACTTGGTCTAAAACACACCCAATGAGTAAGAGTCAGCTCAATAGTGCGGTTACAGTAAAATCTTCGTTGATTGATCAATCAAAGGTTAATCAGCAACAATTTGAATCTTTATCTAATATCTTTCTACAACGTTTCGCTTTGAAAATAGGCTATTGCAAATTGTCCTAGGGGACATGTTGTACACGAGGGTCTCCAGAATATTTTCTGTCTTGTAAAAGGTCCAAGTAATTTTTCAACCACAAATGTTTAAGACTTTGCTGCGTCCGGCCTCTTAAATGTGAGGATTTGCTGCTTCTCCCTGTTTCACTGTAAAATGATGATGATCATTAACTATTTGAAGAAACAGAATGGACATTGATGGACATTTTTCTCTCTTGTCTAACCAATATTTCTTTTAACCAGAATTAGGAGGTTTCCGCAGGCTTTTTAACCCACTGTGGTGGAGGAGTTTGCCTCTGTTCAACTTTCTCATTTTACAATTTGGTGGGTTTATATCACTGCTGATCCGAGGAGTCGCTTAAAACATGTCCACTGCAGAGTCATTTGACCAGGGAGTGAGTTCCCATCGTAGATAAAAGACTTTACTGGTTTTTTTTTCACCAGTAGAAAAAGAGTGCGTCCAACTGTGCAACTAGCAGAGGTAGAACGTAACGAAGTACAAATACCTCGTTATTGTAGATTTTTCAGGTATCTGTACTTTACTTGAGTATTTATTTTCCTGACGACTTTTTACTTTTACTCGCTACAACTGGATCGTTACTTGTTTTATGCATTTTAAGCACGGAGCACCTCTCGCTCACTCCTGCCTCGGGAGACGAGCAGACCCGGGGCAGCACGAGACCCTAAGCGTCCGCAGGTTGTTCGTGTTGCCGTGGTTGACCAAGGTCGGTAATGATCCTTCCACAGGTTCACTTACAGAAACCTTGTTTCGACTTTTACTTCCTTTGCATAGTCAAGTTTGAGCGTGTTCCCTGGGCTCCGCCAGGGCCGTGACCGACTCCGGCGGGGCCGAACCGAGTTCCCTGTAAAAAATTATCCAGTTGCTCATGCAGGACCACGGTTCAGTTCAGTCTTCATTATTCTGTCTGAGATTTGGCAGCAAAACTAGATTGTGTCCAGTGATTTTTTTGTCTCTGTGCAGGTTGCACACAAAAGAGGAAAACGATCCTATTTTGTTTAGCCTACAAGTTTTTTCATTTTGCCGAGTTATCAGAAGAGGCATCCTGTATCATTTAAGTTCAAAAATTTTGCTTTCGAACAATTTCAGAGCCTGCACTTTTTTTACTTATACTTGAGTAAAAGAGTTGAATCAGTATTTCTATTTTTACCAGAGTCTTTCCGTCAATCAGTACTTTGGCAACTGGACACACTTAAGGCGGGAAGTGCTGCTCACATAACTGTCATCTCAGGGAAGCAGAAGTGAAAGAATGTTCCATGTGATTTGAATTTTCTGAATTCAGGGTCACTGGAGGCCAAGAGGAGCTGGAGAGTGGCCGTGTTCAGACACAAGATTAACATGCAGCTCTCAGAACAAGTGTGAACGCACTAGAGACGCACTGGGATCTGTTTGTTCACACCACAATCAGAGTCGGTCTGGACTGCTTACGGCCATACGTGGAGGGGTAAATGTAAAATTCTTCAGAAAATGTAGGATGGGATCTGTGGCATCTTGGTTTAAATCGCTGGAACTCTTGAAAAGCATCACCAGCCTGCTGTTAACACAACTTAATAACTGATCCACAGATTAGATGTCTAAACTCAGTGAGACAGGCTGAGAGAGCTGATATCATCTAGCGTTCAAAATAAACGTTCCTCTGGAGACACCTCACAAAAACGTTTGGTGATAGAAATCTTAGGATTACTCTGGTTTCATATCGTTGTTGGGGGAAAAAATGAGGTTGAAATTTCAAAGGAATTTGACACAGTGGTTCATCGGGTGGACCGTCTCTGTCGACTCACCAGAATCCCACCAGGGTGACTTGAATAGGTGCACTCATCCATGGGAACTTCTGAAAAGACCAGGCAGAAAAAAAATGAATGTGAGGCACAAAGGCAGCTGTGAATTCCCCTACCAGAGTGGCCTCACGTCCCCAGTGCTTTTTATCCCTCTGATGTGTGATTACAAAGAGGAGACAAGTGGCAGAGACAGTGTAGAACATCAGGTTCCCACCATTAAACCAAAACTTTTGTTATAGTTTAAATTATAATGTCCATCAAGCAGGTTATGCTTTGAAATGTTGGTTTGTGAGCAAGATTACACAAATAACATCTTTCCATGAAACTTGGTGGAAAGATGGGGCATGGGCCAAAGATGAAGCCACTACATTTTGGTGCGGATCTCGACAAAAGGGCAGATCCAGGATTCTTTTTTATTATCTTCAACGTTGTGAGATTGGTGCGTTTTTCTACATGTTCATTGATTTCTCAGAGATTTTTCTGTGAATCTTGAACAAAATTCAGACATACTGTATTTAGTGGGGTGGTATCAATGAGTGTTTGCAATTTCTTGCAGATCCAAATAAAAAAGTGGATTTGAATCTGTTTTCACAGGAGCTTTTTGCAGCTGCTGAATGGTAACAAATAAGGTTAGAAACCTGTAACTACAACCAACGTGTAGCTGAGAACCGTCATGTGGCCTGAGACACAAGGCTTGTTGTAATTAAAGGGGACTGTTGGGCCTTGTTATGTGCATGAGTGGAACCGGAACTGTTGGAGGAGATTATTGCAGCAAACACATTCCTCTGTGGTTTGTGTTTTAAGGAGAAACAGCTAATTCCGAAATACACCCACCTTCAGAAAGGCCTTCTTCTCCAAGTGGTTCATTAAAAATGGAGGAATGGCTGAAAAGACACAGATGATTACTGCATATTCAATTCAAAGTCAGTTTGAAAAGTTGGTGGTTTTTGAGTTTGAATTTAGTTTTTGAGTAAATGATGCCTTCAGTTGTCAGAGTGGGTTTAACAAAGCTGTCATTAGTCTGAAACATGTTTATACCCATTCCTGGAGAAGCCATGAGGATTCTGGAGACCACAACCTGAGAGATGGCCTGCTGTGCAGCTTTCGTGGACTCTCCTAACCTGTTGTCATTCTCATCTGTTATGGGAATGCCGTGCTTAAGTTCTCTGAGGACGAGGAGAGAAGAAAACAAAAATCAGAGGAATTTAATTTAGTACCTCTAAAAAGCAACTCTTCCGTGCTTTGCTGAGTGCAGCGCCTCCTTTACCTTTGTCTCATCAGCGGGATGTTGATACAGTTAGCGGCAGCTACAGCAGCAAATGGCACAAACCGTCCAATCAGAGGTGAGATATGCTAAAGAGAGGAGGGATAAAAACATGAGATGAAAAACCTGGTAATGCTGTTTCACCTTTCAGACCAGAACAAGTCTAAGGTTAATTCAGGTTAAATTCCACATGTTTCACGTGAAGGCCTCTCTGCCAGATGTACAGCACAAAGTGACTAAAAGCGACCATGACAGCGTGCTGATTACAGAGCATGACTCTGGACATAATGTGGCTTTTCTATGACAAAGAGACTATTTGTGCATCAGCTTGTGGCTGAGGTCAATACATTAAAATGAGATGTGGAATGGGGTTAGATGAACTGATACCTTTGTTAGTGCATTTAGTCCTAGAGCGGTGGCAACTGCGCCTGTGGTGGCAGACACATAAGCTGTGCCAAGCTGACTGCAAACAGAAGAGTCACCGGTCACGTCTCACAAAAAAAAACTGTCCACACAGAAACCGTTGAACTGAAGGGTTAATATGAGCCGGTGTCAGTGCCAACATGTCTGCCTCTTACCTGACTGTGATGGGAGCATCGCCGCTCCTGTTTGTATAATTGACTATTGCGTTGAAAGACTGATTGATCCACTGCCAGAGGAGCACAGCTGGAGTGGTCCTGCAAGATTTCAATCAGTGAAGTCATAATCCAGGACAGTGTGAAGGTGCAGCAGAAAACCTTATGTTGCATCTGAATTTTCCAGCCAACATGCTGGTCTCCATTAGAAAGTATGAAAATAGACTTTGAATTAGAAAATTTTGATTTCTGGGTTTGAACTAATATCTTCCTTGTCAGATATCACCTTCAGTCATGCTTTCAAAAGCATACATTCTAATATTTCAATTTGTAGGAATAATGTCAGCCAAGGTATTTTTTTTAGATTGAATGTTATCCCTATAATTTTCCCACATATCAAAACGTCATCCATTGTCTGACTGTAAACAACAAAAACAAGTTCTCACTTGTAAAATGTCATCATGCATCCAGTGATCGTCATGTTCATGGGAACCTGTGCTGACATGCGGCCAATCAGGATCATCTTCTCGCCAGTGTCGGGGTGGAATGCCGAGTCAAAAATATACTTGGCTTTCCACAGTTCATCCTCAGTCAGCCCTG
The DNA here is from genome assembly GCF_024713975.1 of Paralichthys olivaceus. NCBI lineage: Eukaryota > Metazoa > Chordata > Actinopteri > Pleuronectiformes > Paralichthyidae > Paralichthys > Paralichthys olivaceus. Next base: position 12,883,219 of record NC_091101.1, read on the forward strand.
GAGACACTACACCTTGCCTGGTGGTAGAGAAGCATCATTCATCTAGTAACAGCAGTGACTTCCAGTATAGTGGTGAATTGAGACTCTGTGGTTTACCTGTAGTCAGTGATGATTTTGTGCGCGTGTGCTAGTTGTTCATTGGAGAGGAGGATGTTCCTGGGGTCTGTGACAGTGAAGAAATGTTTAGCCCGACCCACAAATGTGCTCTGGTCCCACCGGGGCTCCTTGATGTTTATGGAGGTGGAAAGCTCTGCTGCCATATTTATCTGGGGGAAGGATAATGATATAATAACAATCAGGTTGCTGTCAGTGAATGGGACATATAGGATTTATGGATGAGGCTTTATGGTTCCATAATATTCCATTGACCTAGGAAACAGAATCTAAGACAAACACGCTAAATAAAAACACACTTTCTCCATTGTGCTAAATCAACAACAGATTAGTTATCAAGAAATACTGCATTTCATAACTGCAACGTGTCAGGCTGAGTACTGCTCCACCACAGGAGTGCACAGCCCCTTCAGCCCTTGTTTTATTTTTTGCAGACACAAGTCAGTGGAGGAAGACTGAAGAAAAAGAAACACTGCTTTCTGGATTTCATGCCTCTAGTTCAACATAATGTTGCTATGGTGATGGCTGACCTGACACAAGGGTTGTGAAGCACTAAATTGCAAAGCCCCATTATAGGCATACACCAACCCCCCCACCAATGGGGCTGAAAGCCAGCACTGATAAAGTGACAAAGCTCCTTTTTGCATGTATGTTGTGAAGGAGACACTGAGTTCAAACAGTGGGTTATGCAACATTTGGGGTTTATTATCGCCACCACTGGTGAGGATTTGAATGCAACTTTATGTTTTTATTAATCTACAATCCACAACATGACATGACTGGTCTGCAATGAATGAATACTGAACTGTGCAAAACATGAGCTTTGTGGCTGTGCCTGCACCATGCTCATTCCTCTCCCAATGTGTGTACGTGTGGGGTCACTGTAACCCAGTCTGATCTGGTTTTTAGCCATTTGTTACATGCATCCAGTGGGGAGAGGCTGGGGAGTCACAGAAATAGAGTGCGTCTGTGCAAGTGTCTGCAGCTGCATGATGAAACTCCACCTGAAATTGCACCAAAGATGGCTGCTGGATTGACAGCAAAACAGAAAAGTCTGGTGTGTGTGTGCTGTCTCTTTAAATTGAATTAAACTTCATGGGGTTCTCACGAGACGGCAACAAAACAACCCCCCCTACTCTGATCATAGCCAATGAATCCGTGCACGAGGCGGCAGGACACTGACTGACGCTATATAATCAGATAAATGTTAACATTCATGCTAAATGACTAATGAGGAAGGTGATCAGTGCACTTTGGATCCAAACGGCCTTTGATCTCTGCTGCTTCTGCCCTCACTCTCAGCCAATCAAAGGCAGCCTGCGTGGCTACACATTAACCTGAGATCACCAACAACTAATCATCAGCAAGGGCAACACATGAATCCATGAGTCCGATCAGAGGAATATTAACCTTCATTCATTCATCTGTTATAGCGTGGAAACGCTGCTGTGTGTGTGTGTGTGTGTGTGTGGTCGCAGGGTAAACATGCTCAGTGACTGGATGCGGCCAATTGTTCCAACCCGACGTAGACCAGTCAAATCTGGACTGTGACTGGAGATGTTTCTGCTCATGGATCAATCGATTAAAACAAAAAAACATTCATCCCAAAATAAAAAAAATAAATAAAAGATCGATCATATTGACACGGCTAATTAATCACAAACCGACATGTAGCCAGCTGTGTGCGCCCCAGATTCAACTAGTATCAGCCTGCTGCCACATCCACACATCCAAGCAAGCAACCAAAACGCATCCGACCCTTGCTTCCTTCGTCTGGCACTCAGATGCACGCTCGTCCGTTGTTTCACAAAAGCATCGATGGCTCGGTGGATTCATTTTTTTTTTTTTAAAAAGCATAGACAGGCTACTTACTGCTCTGTGGGCTCCGGCGGTCCGCAAGAGGTGTCCCTGAAAGGCTGCAGCCAGTGAGATTTACATGCAGCAGCGTCAGCACATCACTGAGGCACATCCCCCAGTGTCAGGAACCTCGCAGAGAAAGTAAAAGTCCAAAGGTACACTGCAAAAACAACCGCATTGCATGTGGAGTCTGCAGGAGGACGAAATGTGCATGCATCGTTTTCTTCTGTTCTACAAAAGCGGACACAAACATTCTGGAGGTGACAGATGAGGCTTCGTTTCTCTTCGTTCCTTCAGATGAGGCTTTTATTTTCAGAACACCACATATCCGTTGACGCTCTGACATTGTCGCCACGTTGATTCACAGGCAGTAATATCATTATTCACTCGTAAAACTTTGCAGCGTTTCCACACACACACACACAGCAAGACTTAGTGCACAACGTTTAAAAGTAACATTGTAATGCCTTGGTGGAATAAGCAAGAATTCTTTGAAATAAAACATTATTTGTATTATATGAATAAATTCATACATAAAACAATGAATACATAAACATTATATAAGAAAATACTACACAATTAAAAAGCAAAATTACTCTGGGCTTGCTTAAAGTTACATAATGCAAACCAGCAGTCTGGACAATTTTATGTTTCAAAATCATGATGTCACAAATCCCTGCAATACAAATACAAAACAATAAATAATATGATCAATAAAATGAACCAATTTCCTGCCCACTCACACTAATCCTGCATATCAGTGAGATTATTTTTATTTGAGCTGATCATCTGCTGTTTCTGGTGTTTGATTCCATCTAGTGGTGGCTGATGAGTGCTGTAGGAAATCATGCCACCAACAGAATCGAATAGAAATCCTCCAATTGTTGAAGTAACTTCAGTCTTTATTTCGTATGGCTGTGGCTGCAAAACATATAGTGGTTTTTTTTTGTTATTACTATTTTACAACTGATCCCATCTGTACCAGTGTTGCCTACTTATATGAAATACACAAACTCTCATCAGACACAGCAGAGCAGAGAGAGAGCTACTTACACTAAAACAGGGTATAAAAGAACGCAGTCGCTCATGTGATAAATACAAAAGTGCAAAGAGAACATTTTCATTTCTGACATCCAACCCTATCATGTAACTTCACAAAATAAATTGCTGCGCTCCAGTTACAAAAAGAAAACAGTTCACATTATATTTACTGCAACCTTTGATTAGAGGCCATGCTAGGTGAAAGACGCAGTGAGGGTGCCATGATGTGGCAACACACTCCGCTCATCATTTACGCCCTAACACAAAGATTACTTACACATCTTATGATTCTCAGCAGTTCATTCAGTCTTCCTGACAAACCAGCAGGTACTGTTACTGTTATTTTCAGAGTAGCAATCGTTTTCTAGCAATAAAAACATCATGCACAGAGAGGAAAAAGTGGAAAGGACGGTGGTCTTTAGTTAATGTGATAGTTTTCGTTTCATTGTGATTATGGCACACGTTTGTTTTCTGGTCCGTGGGATAATGAAAGCTTCTCGTCTCCTTTGTAGCCTGTAGTGATCTTTACAGGAAATAGTCAGGGGTACGCCGCGTCACGTGGGGTTCTCCTCTGCGTGGTGCAGGGTCGAACTGTAGGCTGCATAAACAATAATTATATTACAGGAACCGCCAAAAATTATTATTGTTAATATAGGTATAATAGTAATAATACACACATTTATATCAACATAATAAAAATCCTTTACTTACAATGAGTATTTCAATGTGTCATCAAGTTCCATGATTGCGGCCTGGTTTCCACAACGATAACAATAGTTTGGTGCACTGAAGATCGTCACTACATTGCGGTCATGGCACCAGTTATAGCCCTAGATTAAGAGATTACTTAATGTTACCTTCTTTAAATTCACAATAATGTAACATCAGTGTCTTCAATGAAAGATTTGAAGTATTATTAGTACCTCCATCACAAGCTGGTGGGCTCTTGAGACCAAAGTGAGGCCATTAGCGTGGTTGAAGGTCTCAGAAATGTCCTGCCCGAAGGTGTAACCGGCACCACGGGGTGAGATGCCCCAACCACCACGATCATCTGGGTCTGACCAAAGCAAGTCACACATGGGACCCTGAAACACAAGTTCTGTTTAGTGTAGTCAACATGCAGAAAATTGTTAAAATTGTGATAAATGTCCGATAAAATTTCCCAAAGAGATAATTGACAAATTCTGATTTGTTTGTTTTGTTTGATCTACCATTCAAAACTCTAAGAAATGAATTATACGTCATAGAAACTGAACATTTGACAAGCTCGAACCTATGATCTTTTTCTGCATTGTTTGCCATAAGACTATTTAAATGTAAGGAGCTGTGTGGTTTACGATTAGCAGTGTTTTAAACCCAGACCTTATATAATAACTTATTGATGATTATACAGATTATGATATAAATAATGATAATAATAATCCTCATAATGTTTTAAGATATCCGGATATGTCAGAAAATGATATAATGGGTATCTCCAAGTTTGAAATAACTGTAATCTACATGAATTTACCTCATGAGGGACTTCCTGTAAGCGATCCAGTGCTCTGATGTGTTCCAGTGTGTCTATTGAAGGGGACAATCCTCCATGGAGGCAGAAGATCTTAAAGAAGAAAGGATGAATGTGAATACATTGATGACACGGTCACAGACCACTTCATGGGGTACATCACAGGGGCCACCTGTGGGTGTGACAGTCTCACCTGGTTATCTACTAGTGCAGTGAGCGGCAGGTAGTCAAACAGATCTGTGAAGTACTTCCAAACATTTGCATTTCCATATTTCCTCAAGCACTCGTCGTAGAAGCCGTACACTTGTGTGATCTGTCTGCTCTCATGGTTCCCTCTGAGAATTGTGATTCTCTCACGAAACCTTACCTGCAAAACAAAATGCATGTAAAAAAAAAATACTGGTTTGTTTGTTAGCAGGGCTACACAAAAACAACCCCACAGATTCAATTGTGGTAGAGTTGAGGCGTGAGCCAAAGAAGAACCTGTTGGATTTTGGTGTGGATCTGGATAAGGGGGCAGAATCTTTTTTTTCTTTCTGTAAATTGTGAAAGAGGGAGTTTTTCAACATGTTCCTTGATTTCTCAGTGTCAATCATCGATTTTGATGAAAGCATCTGACATGTTAAGTGACTGATAATTATGAGTTTGTCCAATTTGGTGCAGATTCAAATAGAAATCCTGATCCAGTGAATCTAAACGTGGCTTCAGAAGGGGACTGTTGGGCCACTGAGAGCCAATCGAGTCAACTTTTTATTTTTACCTTCAGAGAAACCAGGAGTGTGACAGTCTCCACAGAGTAGTAGCCTCTGTCAACATAGTCCCCCATGAAGAGGTAGTTGGTGTCTGGAGACTTTCCCCCGATCTTGAACAACTCCATCAGGTCATGAAACTGACCGTGGACATCTCCACAGACCGTCACCGGACATCTCACCTCCTGCACGTTGGACTCCTTGGTCAGGATCTCCTTGGCCTTGTGAAAAAGAAGGATGGTGCAGATGATCAGATAACACAGGGCATGGTGCAGTGTGGGAGTGTGCAAACAGTGATCATTCATCCAGGATATAACGCAGTTTGCTCTGGTGGTGCCAGTGCACTCCTGTGGTGAGGAGGCACCAACGGTGGGCGTAGCTAGGGAAACATTTGCAGTCATCCCCCTCCATCTTCTTGCTCCCTCAGCCATGTACTGCGTGCAGCTGCAGCCAAATGGTGTTCTCCGATGCCTGACGTTAGTCCAGGCTGCATTTGCACTGAGATCACCCACAGCTAATGCTAGGCCAAAGCTAACAGACAGGCACTGACCATAGGCACTGACGGCTCCACTTACCTTCTCACACAGGACTTTGACCTGGTTCTCTGAGAGCTGTTTGCACTCGTTCAGCTGCTCGATCCATCCGTCCAACTCCTTGGTGAATGACTTGTCGTCCATGCCTGCTTTTGCCGTCAGTAGCGAGCCGAGCAGCCGTGCGGTTCGTCTGGCAAAAACAACCCTCTGCTGGTTCTGTCGGTGACGGTGTGTCGGCCCAGCTCCAGCTCCCCGGACATCCACAGCCCGTGTGTGTGTGGTGTGTGTATGTTTGTATATGTGTGTGTGTGTGTGTGTGTGTGTGTGCGCCAACGAATGCGTCAACAGCCCTGCGTCCCTGCAGCTGTGATGGAGACCGAAGTGTTGAAGTTGACACGATACAGAAACGATGCTGTTCCTCCTTGTTGTCACAAAGTGGATGACAGAGTCTCAGATGATGTGCAGAGGCTGAGCGACACATCCCATGTGCGTCATCAGCAGCAGCGCACACTGCCGGGCCCTTTAAAACACACTGTTTACTGTTCCAGTCATTTCAACAGTTCTAACGAGTTTATTCACGATTGATCTGTTTTGATTTCTTTCTTTTATAAATCTGAAAATGAATGCTGTGCTAATTATCAACAGATATATTATCTACATTTATTTTCTCCCGCCTAAAGATTTTCTTTGACGACTGGCATGAGCAATATAAGTAGCCTATAGTTGTTTATTTTTGCCAATATGCGCTTTGTGGAAACGTTTATTCTACAGAATGAACAATGCAGAAATGACCTGCATTTATTTTTTCGATTAAAACGTTTATTTTCTTAATTGAAGTTATATGTATTCAGTTTAGTAATAGTAATTTTAACTTATTTATAGTTATTTATAATAAAGTATACAAATGTAAAATATCGAGCCTCAATTACATTTATTTTTCATAAGAAATTGATACCAACATATTTGTAATCATTTGCATTTATCATTTCATTTCAGTATTGGAACGTTTTATTCCCTAATACTGGTGTCAGTATTGGTCCCCCAGAAATCCATATCAGTCCAGTTCTAATTCAAGTACAATACACTTTTTTTTAAATCAAATTAAGTGAATATCTCCTCATGGTCTGCAAGCTGTGTGTGTTTGCTGTACAATTATTCATACATACATGTGGCTCTATAAAAAACAAAAAAGGACAAGTATGAAGGTTTTTTGTCAATATTAGAAAAACTCACTCTGAAAAATGTGAAAAGGAGCGATCGAGGTCTACAGGTAACTTGTATTTACTTTAATGGAATTGAGCTCATGCAGTCAGCTAGCCAATAACTACCGAAGGGCCAGTTGTATTGATGAATATTATATTATATAAGATACTGTAAGTCATGCCTAACGTTTCATCATGTTTATCAAAAACACTTTATGAAGTATTTTATAGTATTTAGACACTTGACAAAATGTGTCTAGAGATATATGTATAGCTTTTAAAACGTTTTGTAATAAGAAACTTTATTTATATAGCACTTTATAAATACAGAGTTTACAAGAAAGGTCATTATAAAATAAATAACAATCAGCAGGATGTGACAAGGAGGCCAGACAACCATGTTTCAATTAAATGAATAAATATAAAGCTGGTATATGTATAAAGTTGAATATATAATAGCAGTAATAACATCACAATGAAAATAAATAGAATGTGATGAGAAAAGATAAAAACAGTAAAAAACACAACATCACATGAAAGCAAGTCTATAAAAATGGGTTTTAAGAAGTGATTTAAAAAAGGTTTTTAGAACGTGCTGTGCAGGAAGAACTACATTACCCACAGCTACACTGCTTCCTGTCAAATGCGCATGCGCAGTGGCTCGTTCTACTCTGGACAGCTGTAGGAGAAAATGGCAGCACTCATGCTAGGGCAGCAGGTAAGACATTCAATGATTTTGGTGGATTTGGATTATTTTACAGTTCTTCTGTTTGATTTGCTGTCGTTTAAAAACACCTATTTAATTTTACATCCACTCTGATGACCGGCAGCTAATGCTAAGTGTTCAAGAAACCCGCACTAGACATTGCACTTGAATGACTGCTAACATGTTAGCCTACCCGCTAGCTTGCATCAACGTACATGGTACAGCGCGTGCCGAAAGTCGATCCGTTCCAGTTCAGATGTGTCTGTGATGATAACATGTGACTTCTCATGTGTAGGTCCGTCAGTTCAGCTCGTCTGTGGTCAGACCTGCATCAAAGCTGATCAGGGTAAATGTCAAACTGCACGGAGCACAACCACAGAACTACAGACAGTGTTAGTTAGTGGGGACCTTTCAGCTCATCTCTCTGTTTGATTCCCTTCCAGCCTCCCATCCAGGTGTATGGAGTGGAGGGCCGCTATGCCACTGCTCTGTTCTCCGCCGCCAGTAAGCAGAACAAACTGGACCAAGTGGAGCAGGAGCTGGGCAAAGTGTCTGTAAGTCAAACATAAGATCCTGAAGGGCACGCGAGTGAATGAGGAAAGTAGTGTTTACCACAACAAGTGCTGGGTGAAAATTATAACAACGATTATCCTTTTTCATCAGTTATTGCCAAAAGCCCCTTAGAAAATCAAACAAGCCTCAGAGCTTAGGCCACGTTTTATTTTCAGCAACACACTGGTGGTAGTTGCAGGTTTCTACACCTGTTTGTTACCATACAGGGACTGGAAAAAATCGACTCCCCCATGAAATCACATTTAAATATACAAGATGCAGATTTTTATTCTGATCATCGATATCAACCTCCTTTCGTTTTTCATCTCAACACACACATACTTCTCTGAGAAATCAACAATGATGTTGAGAAGTGCCCAATCTTACAATTTCAAAGAAAGTGCAACCACATTTAATGAGTTCTTCACTGGCCCATACCACATCCATCAAAATACCTTTGTAGTCCGGCTAGTTCTTTTTGCATAATCCTGCTAACTGTCAATCAAGTCCTCCTTGGCAGAGGTCATTCAAATGTCAATATCACCTGACATCAACAATTGTAATGATAAATGTCACATTATGTCCTTTAACTTTAAAGACTGATTTTTGTTCCTGAGTGAAGGTTGTGGATTTATACTCCTTTATGAGCAGAGAATAAAAACACTTGATAAACAGCCAAACATTTTACAAATCTGAAATTGATCAATAATGTGTTACATCTCACTGTGCACAATGCATAGGAATTATATAGATGTGTATGGCATGTTTATTGCCATTAATAAATATTATATTATAATTATTGATTGTTTTATTGCCCACCATCTTCAACACTTAATTTCAACAGGATGTGGATACTTTTATTTGTAATACAACTGAAGTTTCATATCACGTCCACTGTAGTTTTTGTACTGTAGTCTGACCTACATCAAATTTTGTAAAAAAAAAAAAAGCAGCTTCATACCAAAGCTGCCTTTCTCTGGTACACAAACTCAAGTCTCCTTTTGCTGTGTGTCATTTTATTTTTCAGACCATGATCAAGGACCCCAACCTTTCCGGTATTGTAATGAATCCTCATGTAAAGCGCAGCGTCAAGCAGAAGACATTCGGTGATGTTCTTTCAAAGGCTAAGCTGTCCCCCATCACCATCAACCTCATCAGTGAGTGGTCACTCAACCGGACATTATGGCCCCATAGTTACGATGCCTTGACCTCTGTCTTTACATAGCATTATATTAATCGTAACAACAACAAAAACACCATAGTAAGTTTATTTTGAGTGCAGTGTTCATATAAAAAAACATACAAAACTTTTTGATACAGTTCATTTAGGTCAGTATATAGATTACAGGAGCTCCAATTGTTTCCTAGCATATCGCTTACATTTATAAACATGAGCGGTAAAAACATGATAGTCAAGCTACACGATGCAACATATTTACATCATCAATTAATACACTTAAACGTAAATGTAATTTTATTGTATTAATGTATTCATTTGATTCCTTCACATCAAACATTAAATGTTTATAAGGTTTTAAATAAAACAAGAAAGTTGTATTTGTAGTTTGGAGATTTATTTGACATTTAGGAGGCTAATATAAATGGAATCAGACAGTATTTATTTTGAACTAATGTTGAACATGAGTGCTGTACACTGTATAATTTTAACTTAAGGCTGCCAATTGTTAAGAAAAACATGACAGCGGTAAATCTATCTCATACGTATCCTGCTTTTTGTTGTGCAGATGTTTTAGCTGACAATGGTCGTCTGACTCTAACTGGTGATGTCATCTCTGCGTTTGGCAAAATGATGAGTGCTCATCGTGGAGAGGTCATCTGCTCAGTTACCACTGCTCAGGTATGAAATGGGTTGACATGCAGGATATGTTGCTGCAAATCTTGCATGCTTCAAAATAAACAACTCATGTAAGCAGCCCCTATTGTTAACTGTTGATTTATTGTTTAGTAATGCTAACATGTTTATCCATTCAGCCTCTAGATGAAGCTAATCTCAGTGATCTGAAAGTAGCTCTCAAGGGATTTCTCGCGAAGGGTGAAACTATCAAGCTGGAAACAAAGGTACTGTATCTGAAACCTACACATGTTTTTATAGTTGGTGTTGCTTCATCCTGATATAAGAAAAGGTTAAACCAATTAGTTTGACTCCAATTTAGAAAATTAACATCTATTTCATTTTAACAACTCTGTAATTTCAACTTTTGTCACCTCTTCACAGTCGGATTCTTCAATCCTGGGTGGCATGATCGTCAGTATCGGAGACAAGTACGTGGACATGTCCACCAAAACAAAGATTCAGAAGCTGACCAAGCTCATCAAGGAAACTTAAGTCCTGTGGACTTAATTTTTGCAGAAGATCATAGATGACCAACGGAGGAAACGCTGATAAATGTATATTGCTACCTGTCCTAGCACTGCCGTTGCTCCATAAAACCAGTGTCTGTGCTTAAATTGATATGGATGTTAATAAAAAGTACAAAAAAATGAAGTATGGTCTTCTTTGTCAATGATTGCTGCTTTGACACTATCTCATATTCCTGACAGTGAGAAATGACATTGACAAATTATTTTCTAGTGAGTAGAATAGTTGGAGACAGTGTAGCAGTTGTGTAGCTGCAGCAGAACCATCACTTTATAAACTTTAACCACAGAGCCACATTCTTACCGTCCGGCCTTTGTTTTAATCGGTTTCTTTCTGCACAACCACATTGGGTGACTGATCCTCTTGTTTCCTGGAATCCTCACTGCGCATGCGTGGTCAGCGCATCCTGTTTTATTAATTTTTTTTTTCCAGACGAAAATGGCTGCCTCTCTCATCTAAACCTCTGCTCAAAGGATTAAATGAGCGCAGAATAAGCAGCAGAACCGGCGCTCCCGACCCGACCCGATGCTGCTGGACACCGGGCTGTAGTTTGCGCTGCGGCCTCACGAACATGTTGTGGTTGTCAGAGACGGAAAATGTATACGAGTCGAAATTAACCCTTTGCTGCCCAACATCCACCAACAAATGAGGTACGAACAATTCATTGTATGTCCTGAGACTCGTTCAGCATTTCCGATGGGACGTGTTTCTATTTGATCTTGTGCATGTCATGCTTCAGTTTTTTTGCGAACTACAATTGTAGTTGACCTCGCTTTGTTTTGAGGTTTCTCATGTTTTGTGTTGCAACGATAAAAGGCCTGTGTGCTTCATCAAAAGTAAGATATTAAAAGCGTTCCTTTGTGTTTGTCAACATGCACATGATGCTTTTCCTCCTCCTGATGTTTATGTCTCTGCACTCCAACAGAAAATGATGCATCAAGTGACCAGCAGCAACAGTGACTATTGCATGAGTGGCCTGGCAGAGGACTGTCACCCAGCCAGCCACTTTGACTTATGTAGCACGCAGTCCAACAAATTCTACCCCTCTCCAACAAACCCAAGCTTGCAGCTGTCTCTCGCCGGCCTCGCCCCCTTGCCACAGGGCATGCACAAAGCCATGGCGTGCCAAATGCAAGACGCCCAGAACGACTTCCAGACTCAGACGGCGAGAATCCGTGGCAGTGAGGCTGCAGGGCCTGATGGCTCCAAAAAGAAGAAAGGCATAGTGAAGTCAGGACGGAGAGGGAGACCATCAGGCACCACAAAGTCTGCCGGTTACCGTACGAGTACTGGACGGCCGCTCGGAACAACTAGAGCAGCTGGGTTCAAAACCAGCCCGGGGAGGCCCCTTGGTACCACCAAAGCAGCAGGATACAAGGTCAGCCCCGGTAGGCCGCCCGGCAGCATCAAGAGTCTCGCCCGGCTCAAGAAGCTGGAGTTCGGTTGTGACAGCAGCAAGAAACTTGACTTTAGCAACTGCAGTGTTCCCAAGAAACTGGACTTCACTGGCTGTGATGTTCCACCTTTTCCGTACACCATGATGGAGAAAAGAGACCTCTGTGAGCCCAGTAGCAAAGTGGACGAGTCCAGAGAATAGTTCATTGGGTGCATCCAGCCAGAGGACGCTAAGGAAACATTTCTCTCAAATGTTCTAGGAAGTAACTTTGTCGTTAAGAAATGGCTCTGACTGAGTTTTCACTGTAAAGTGTTTGGCATTGTATTCATCTTCTCATAATAAAGAACTGAATCAGAAGTATGCTATTGCAATTTGGCAGAGATGCATGCATCACACCAATAAGTATATTCAAAAAACGTATTTATCAGTTTGTCGTTCAAACCTCACTGTAGAGTGGATCTTTTTTTTCCCTCTAGCATTTTGTTCCTCTGATTAGTGACACGTTCTTATTCTGCTTTGACATTTCTATGGCCGAGTTCTTGTGACATTTTCTACATTTATAAAAATGAAATTGCAATATTGTTCAAACGGCCGATGAAATCTTTTCCTGAGCATAAACATGTGGATGTGTAATTGTCGTCTGTGTTGTGGGAACCTTTTTTTAAACGAGCTCGAACTGCAAAAACTCGATGCATTATATCCCTTTCGAACGCAGTATTTGTTATTTCTGCACTTTGTGAATATAGTTTTTATCATTTATCATCTATATTGCCTGTGTTTGTCCTCAAACCCACTCGAGAAGCACTTCCAGATTTACATGTATGTTGTTATGCTTGTTCATTAGGGGGAGACAAATGACTTCATGTAAAAAAAAAAAAAAAATGCTTTGTGGAATATGTAATAAATGATAGTGTGTATGTGCAACCAAAATAAAAAAAATGGTCTTTTCCACATAACTTCTGTCACAGCGTGTAGTTCTCTCTGTAGTCACAAGAGGGCCCGTGTTCCAAGACAAAAACAGTCACCTTGTATTTATACGTTTATTTACTGCCTAGTGAAGTAAATTGCGGTGTATTGACAGTCATACTTCCCTTTATATACTCGTGTTCCAACCGTGTGGTAACAGAAGTGGTTGGAAACACAAACACAGGTTGTTGTTATGACATGAAACGCTGGCTGATCCACAGGGTGGCTGAATAAGTTACTACTCGGATCTGCGTTGTGGTTTCTGCTTTCAAGTGCGTCGTGGGGTTGAAATACGTAACAATCTGAGATCCTGACTGCAAAGTGTGCACAGAGGGAAGCTCCTGTGCTGTCAGGTCGGCGTGGAAGTGGACGGTCTTTGTCTGATGAGCAGGGACCGGCCCGCAGCGGCACCATTGTGCGTGCGCCCTGCGTTTGCGCATTAATGGATATGTACCATCTTGTTTGCGCCCCAGATTATTTTCACATAACCGTGTGTGAGACAACCACTGGTGTTTTTTTTCTTTTCTTTTTTAACCGGAGCGAACCACTCGGCCCCAGACACACTCATTTCTCCTCTGTTCTGCCCGAGCGCCTGGCGGCCTGTTTCCTCATGTCACAGAGCCAACATGGCGCACGGAGCTTGGCTTGACCGGAGAGGCCGTGCCATCATTGTGTTTCCTCGGATGTGTCGCTGCGCAGAAACCATCGGGCCTTCACATGTCAGTCGAGTGAAACCGAGTAGAAATAGAAAGCGAACCAGACGCGCTGACACTGAGAGAGGGGGGGTTATCAAAATAAGGCCATCCATTCATTTGTGATCTTAGTCATAAATAGTATTTATACACCAAGCGACTGTTTGAAACTTCACCTGGTTGAGCGCGCGCGCGCGTGTTGGTGTCTGTGTGTGTGTGTGTGTGAGCGCGCGTGCTCGGAGGCTGAGTGTCACGGCCCTCTGCAGACTGGGGGGTTGGGAGCAGAGCCGATTGGTTGAGCCGCACAACACAGTCAGTCTGGGCTTGTTTTAACATTAACCGAGGGCACTTCGACAGCAGGCTTTTTAAAAAAAACCTGAGGAAAAGATGTAGTAAATAAACCGATGTGGCTGCTTAGGGGACCGGGCTGTGGCACCGCTGTGTTAGTGTGGCAGCGTAATGGAGATCTGCGTGTTGTTTGGTGTTTGCAGTGACAGTGTTTGCAGAGGGCCGCCGCCGCCGCCGCTGATGAGGCGATGAGGTGCAGAGAATGAGAGCCCTGCCTCGGCCTGCTAGTGCCGCCGCCACCGCAGCTGCGATTGTGCAGATCCGCTCTCACACGCCGAGAAAAGCCCCTCGCCCCGCTCCGTGCCACACCACCAAACAGCCATTGTTGGTTTCCCGGTGACCGACCTCCAAATGGTGAGTGTTTTCGCCCCTTCTCCTCCACGTGTTGTGAACTTAGTGGCGATCGGCTCCTTCTTTTTGTGCGGTTGTAGCTTGTTTGTGTGTCTCAGTGGTGGCTGAGTGTGTCAGCACCCAGCGCTCCTCCATTCACCGGAGCAGGCAGCGATCGCCATGACCCACAGGCAGCAGACAAAGCGGCTTGTATTTTCTGAGAGTTGGTGAATGAGACGTGAGGAAGGAGCAGGGCCAGCGGTTCTCTGTTTTGTCTTTTCCCACCCGACCGGCCTCAAGTATGGAGGCCATGCAATGTCTGCGAATCACTGTGTGTACGCGCAGCCCCCATCCTGATATGCCCCTTCTAGGTTTCTATCATTGCCACATATCCTGCGGTATGTTTGTGTGATTGTCAACATGCTTTGTTATGTTGTACTGTAATATCCCACAGAGGTTTCAGTTATTGAGAAACTTAACCTTGTCTAACCTGCCTCTTTTTGTTTGACAGGATATAACCATGACAACATGAATCAGCCATACAGACAGGCTGTTAGGGGCTCAGTGTTTGGTTCAGGCCAGCCAGAGCTGAGGCCCCGCAATGGCCTGGTGAGCTCTTCCTATGGAAACCAACGTGGCATTGTGAAGCGTGTGTCAGACCAACCGTCAGCTGTGCAGCTGCCATCCTCCAGTCTCAGACAGGGGTACAATCAGCCGGACCGAACTCACTGCTACAGCCCGCTGAGGAGGCTGCAGGACCTGGGCTCTGTGGTCAACAGGCCAGACCCCCAGAGTGACCTGCATCCAAGGAACCACTTGCACTGTGCAAGCCCAATCAGTGAAGATGATGATGATGATGATGATGAGTTTGAGGCCCCATCAGTCCGGATGCCTAATTCCCCAGGCAATGATGATGATATGGAGGCTTTTGACACGCTGCAGGACGTGAACAGAAACGGCTTCTCGCCGCAAAGTCCTGACAGCCTGGAGCGCTGTTCTCCCATCCCCAATGGCTACCTGCATTTTGAGTCCACGCTCTTTGACAGTAGTGACGTTAAGGTGGAGGATGAGGAGGAGGAGCACAGCAGCAGTGAGGACCTGGAGCCTCTTCACCTCTCCCAAAAGTTGAGTCAGGACAGATCTGTTTCTGACAGTAAGACCCCATGTGACACAGGGGTAGACAGAAGAACATACAAACCTACTGTTTTTAATCTGATGTCCAAAACTATTTCTGAACTCAACCCTACACTGAGCCCCAGTGCACTGCCAGAAATCAGTATGAGAGATGGGTGGAGTTTGGGTGAGGAATCAGACAGTGAACTTGCCTCCCCTGTTGACCCTGGACTTATTTCACCAGCCGGCACCAACTCTAACGTGAGTGTAAAACATCTGACGTGCATACTTAATACAGTTTATTTATGTTACCTATTTCCATGGAGGAAGTAGGATTGCATGTCCGTCAACATGGTAATAATGTATTCTTTCTGCAGACCTGTAACAGTACATCATATTATATATATTTTTTTATTGATGTTTCAAAAATATATACAGAGGGAGCAAGCAGTTTTGTAAATCCAAATATTAAAGTATTGTTATTGTCCTTGTTAGTCCAACAGCCCAAAGAAGAAGCCTCTTCCTACAGTGAAGTACTTGGAAGGAGACTTGGTGTGGGCAAAGTTCAACAGACGGCCCTGGTGGCCATGCCAAGTTACCTGTGATCCAGACCAGGGGAACCACACTAAGATGAAAGGTGAGGTTTGATTTACATGTGGATTTTATGATCAAATATTTCCCACAACTTGACCTTTACCTGACAGCTCGATAACAATTGAAGGAATTATATAATTAATTTACTTAGTTCCAGTTCCCAATCCCCGTCCTTGTCGGATGTATTTCCTGGAGACAATTGGAGAGATTGTCGAATGTGCCTGGGTCCCGACGAACGCCATCGCTCCTTTTGAGGGAGGTCATCAGTTTGAAGAGTTGCCTGTGCTTCGACGGAGAGGGAAGCAGAAGGAAAAAGACTATAAGTACACGGTAAATACAATGATGAACTATAAATCTCATCTAAACCTGCTGTGAGCACCATTTTAAATTATATTTCTGTTCTTGACAGATTCCCAGAAGTTTACTGACTGCGTGGAAAGTCAGTGTGGCAGAAGCTGAGTATCTGCTCCCGGCTCGACAAAGGAATACTGAAAGTGTGCTTTCAGTGTCCTTGAATGGAGAGGAGCGTGTACCCAGCCCGCAACCTACTGAAAAGCCACAGGAGGCCCCCTCTCCCTCTGTGGACCCCAGCCTAATTCCACCACCAAATAAGCCCCCCAGTGAAAGTGAGAACCATCTCATAAAAAACTCTGGCCTTCAGTCCAACAAGAGCAAAGTTTGCAAGAAGAAAAAGAAATGTCTGTCAGACATATTTGGGCATATTGTTGGAGGATCAACGGAATCATCTGCTGTCACAAACATGTTGGACCAGTTTCATACAACAACTTGTGCACTGAAAGAAGAGCCAAAGGACTCCCCTTATGCTGACCTGGATTCGGTTCCAATGCTGCATCGTCCTAAACGCACAGCAGTGTCTCCAGTACAGGACAGAAAAGAAGCGGGTTCAACAAAAGTTAAAACAAAGTTTACTAAAAAATCCAAACAATGTACAGATTCCCTTGATAGCATTTTAACAAAGAAATTGACGCCTAAAGATACAAACTCTGAGCAAAGTTTGGGAAGCTGTAATGAGCTGTTGTACTGTTCAGCTGAAAAGCACTCTACGAATCTTCCTGCCAGCAGTCGTCTTATGACGAGGGCTCTGAAAGCAGAGGAAGAGACAGATCTCAAAGATGCACTGGCTACAAGCCAAATCTCAACAGATGCCTACAATGACAATTATCCTAATAATAATGCACCCATCACAACTGAAACCTCTCCTACCAGGAAATACCCTAACAATGCATCGTCCTCTACTGATCACCCCTCTCAAAAAAGACGTGCAAGGAAGCCTGATAAGAAACTAATTCGTAATGGCTCATTGATAAAGTCCAAGTGTGCAGACTCAGGTGTATCCACCATGCATCCTGTCGAAGTCAAGAAAGAAAATGTTGTCCTGGATTTATCTTCTTCTTCCCCGCCCTTGACTCTGTCTCCAATGGATGCCTTTCAGGACGTCAAGGAACTAATGTTCAAATCTCTCGAGAAGAACAACAGCAGCGACTGTGAGCTCACTGTGTTTCGGCCTGATTCCAATTATAAATTCAGTACCTTCCTGATGCTGCTGAAAGACATGCACGACACAAGACAAAAAGAGGGTAAACCCCTCACTGTCCCGCCATCAGCGGTCCTGATCAAGGAGGAGCCCTTGGTCATCCCTGCTGCCTCAGGAGGTGACCTGCTGCGGGGTTCTTGTGATGGTTTCACTCAGAGGATCAAAACAGAGAATGGCCTGTTTGGTAAAAACAAAACCCCCCACAACACAGCGACGAAAACCAAGAACAGGACTAAAGCTATCATGATGGCTGACACCTACCACTGTGAAGACTTTTCTTTTCGCTCTCAGATCGGCAGCTTAGACAAGCAGCGTAGGAAACAAAGACTACCTGCCAAATTGAAATCCAGAGTAGCGGGCCTTTCTTCAGACCTGGCTGACTTGGCTTATGGCAGGGAGTTTGTCAGCGGCCACGCCGACTTAGCCGATCCCGGATCTCGTCCCCCTGCCACTGCTGATGCATCGGCCAGCTACCTCGTCAAGATGTCAGAATCCACCCTGGCTCCAAAGAAGCGCTGGCAGGTGGTTGAGGGGGCTGCTGATAGTAAGGGAGAGGTGATGAGCGAGGCGTCTGCTGAGATAAACGGGTCTTACACCACAAGGGCATCACCAGATCTTGATCTGGAAATCGAGGGGCTGGAGAACGACTCGCTCTTCCTGGAGATGAGCAGCACAGACGGTAAGACACAAACTGCTGCTGTTTGGTTCGTCCTGCTGAGAAGGAAAACTGAACAGCAGGGTGACATGTATGTCATGTATGTTTACGCAGGGAATTCAGAGAACAAACGTCTCCGGAAACCAACTAAAAGGCTCCTGGAGTCAACTGAGGAATATGAACATATATTTGCTCCAAAAAAGAAATCAAAAAAACACACCTCAGAATCTTCCAAAATGGTAAGTTCATGTTTCTTTTAGTTTCCTTTTAAAGCTAATGGAATCACTTCTTTTCAACATCTTTCATTGTGTTTATTTTGTCCCTGAACTGTTAGCTGTGCAGTGTTTACAGCACAATCACAGTCTGTTTTGCAACCTGTTTCCTAAGGACACAAATATCATATATAAGCCTGTCCACCTCCGTTGGCCTTCTCCATGAATATAAATCCCCAAGTTTATTCACTCCATTTGCATATTTCTGGAAACTACCAATTTGATGTACAGTCTTGTTTTGCTGTGTACACAGCAGGCATCAGGGATGATGGAACTCCTCGATGGCAGTACCCCACAAGAAAATGTTACCTCAGCCTCGTCTCCTGTGGGGCCCACCGAGGCTCCTTCAGAGCCCGAACCGAGTCCATCTCAGGATGAGCTTTCTCCTCCACCATCCTCATCGTCTCCAGCCACATCACAACCCTCCCTCGACCCAGAGACGCCAGAAGAAACAGATCTACCTCCTGAATCTGGTAAATAAAGCTGCCTTCGGACATGCCTGAAATTATTCCGAAGGGATTGTATGTGAGAACGCAAATCTCCAGACAATTTTGGGAACTTTTCCTGCCAATATTGGCAAAATATCAGAGAGAGCCCATGTAAGAACACAGCAGGAAAATGTCATAAAATTCATAGTGAGTGGGTGTGGAGATGGAGAATACCTCAGGACATGGAAGATAAAAGTTTACAATGTCAAGACATAGAAATTTGAGAGTTTTGTTGATGAAACCTGACGCTGGTGTCGATGTGATTTAAACCTAAATATGTGATTTCTTTGGCGGGATTTAGAAATGATATCCTGCCTCTGGCATGCTCTACCAACACCCCTCATTTGAATGTTCTGAACATTTTCCTGTGACAATATCCTGCTGGATTCTTCATATGTGAAAGGCAAAGACCCAATGTTCTGGACATTTGCCAGAGTTCGTGTCTGAAAATGTCTTTAGTCATAATATGTGTATATTATACTATTTAAAATCTTTCATAATTAAAATATAAATTGTTGTTGTTTGATCTTATAATGCATCATTTCATTGTTTTATTGTTGTAGACACAGGGTTAGCAATTCAAGAAAGAAAGAGGCCAAGGAAGCTGTCACACAAGGTTCTTGAATGTACCATAGAAGAAGTGTCTGCTGCTCCTACTAAAAAGAAGGTATGTCAGGACTGAGATTGCAACAGATAAGTGTTATAGTGTGTTTGTAATCAGGTTCATATTTTTAACTAGCGCTGAAAATGTCATTTTTTAATAATCTGCTTTCTGGTTTTTTTCCAGGAGCAAAAGCGGCATGTTGGAATTACAGAGCTGAAGGTGTTGGTCAGGAAAACTCAGGTTCATTAAAAAAAGCAAATTCATATCCCACCAAACAATATGATGTTTGAATCATTACACTGTGTTTTATCATCCCTAACAATCTCACTCTGTTTTAGGTTGAGTCTCTGAAGAAAGAGAAGCCTGTACCCAGCACATCCTCTGCCCCAGCTGCTGCCTCCCAGCCCCCAGAGAACGAAGATATCCCCACTCCAAACAGAACTCCCAGCCCCCGAGGAGCTAAGACCCCCGAGCAGGAGCCAGAGATGGAGGCCTGCTGCACTGATGAGAAACAAAACGCTCACACTGGAACACTAACTCCCAAACCTGAGGTGTGCATGTTGCTCATCAATGAGGAAACAAACTGTACACGACAACAACATGGGTAACAACTGCTCTGTCTTCATCTCCGTAGGTTCAGTCTGTTGGTTTGAATGACAGCCTCTCTTCCCACGTGGATGTAAAAGGGAAAATCGGAGCAACGTCATTAAAGGAAAATGTTTGTCAGGTGGGATAAACTATTGGAATTTTTATTTTTCCTCTTCTTGTGGCTCAGTTTCTTACGCATCCTTCATCATGTGTTTTTGTGTGTGTTTGTGCAGGTGTGTGAGAGGACAGGAGACCTGCTGGTGTGTGACGGACACTGTTATGGAGCCTTTCACCTGCAATGTATTGGTCTGTCAGTTGCTCCCAGGGGAAAATTCTTTTGTCATGAATGCAAAGCAGGTGAGTACGCACGGTGGGACAGACATGAGTGTAGATCTGTGCCTGATCATAAAATGTGTGTTTTTACATACTTGAGTTTAGAAATTCAGATTTCTTTGTGCTCCCTCCAGGTGTCCACACATGCTTTGTGTGTAAGAAGTCTGGGGGGGTAAAGCGCTGCATTATACCACTGTGTGGGAAGTTCTACCATACCGACTGCATACTGGCCTACTCCGCAACGCAGCCGCACAACAAAGGCTCCCGCTGCCCTCTGCATGTTTGTCTGTCCTGCCACATCACCAACCCCCTCAATGTCTGCAGCTCCAAGGGTAAGCTCCAGAGCTGCACATCGTAACTATTACATTTTGAAATGATCAATGCAGATTAGAGCCAGGAAGACCTCATGGCCTCACACATTTCCTGATTATTTCGAGCTCAGGTCTGTGGCCAGTGCACTCGTCAGAGTAAAGGGATGCTTTGTGCTTTGGAGTCTGCTTGGTAAAGATTCTACTGTAGCCATCACAACATCTTGTAGTTTGCCTCCAACCAAAAACATTACTCTTCCTAATAATATAGAGATCTCTAAGTTAGTTAGTATTGCACCCTTTATTCCTCATAGAGCTGTCTGCACATATGTTTTCCTTACGCTCACTCTGCCTCCCGAACCCTTGTGCTATCATCTATAATGTTGTTACAGTTCATGCTGACAGTCAGACCTCATAGCTTAAGCTGCGGCTGAGTACAGTACGTACCAGTGAGTGGCATTTAATGCGGTTCTGTCACACGTGAGGCTTCTCTTCTCTCCAGTTTACTTCAAAACATGTATTCTGAGATTCCTGACACCATCGTTTGTTAGTTTGAATAAGACTGAAACATTTTTTAGTTTGATGACCAGAAATATCAATACCTACCATGTCTACCGAAGATGCTTTAAGCAAAAGATTTTTGGCATGTTTGCTCATGAGTCCTTAGAAACTTGAAAAAGCTCCTGATTCTGGCAGTACAGTGTGTGTAACCTCCTATTGTGCCAGTTTGACCTCTGTAACTACTCAAAACAGTATAACACGTATGTTAAATTCTGCACATAGAGATCATTTCTTTCTTTTACTGTGTGTGGTAGCATCTCTCCTGATGATCCTGTAAGATGAAATACATTTTATTCAATCAAGGTGAACTGGGGACACGACATTTTGAGTGAAAGTGAATTTAAAGCCCTGTATAAAGCATTTAGTGGACTGATAACACAGTGTGTTGTTGGTTTATTCTTACAAGCTCCAGTTAAATGTCCAGTTGTTTGTGGAATAAGCCGTTTTTGCTTCTCTGTGGTTTCATATTAGGTCGACTGGCACGATGTGTGCGCTGCCCTGTGGCTTATCACGCCAATGACAACTGCATGGCCGCAGGCAGCCTGGTGCTGGCTAACAACAGTTTTCTCTGTCCGAACCACTTCACTCCCCGCAAAGGCTGCAAGAACCACGAACACATCAACGTCAGCTGGTGCTTCGTCTGCTCTGAAGGCAAGTCTGATTTTGTTTGTTGACCTATGCATCCTGATCGTGGTGGCAGCTGATCGTGTACTATAATTACAGAGTGCCTGACATACAATACTCCGACTCACATACCAATGCTGACAATAACTCCTCAATTCATTTGTCATTGCTGCTCCCTTCAGCTCTTTCAGACATTTTCTCAAAAACATTGACACACCTTTTCGTTATGTTACAAGTTGTTTCTTCTAATCAATGTTGTGAATACTGTTATTTTGTTGATGTGTTCAGTTACACGTGGCATATTTTTTAGTCGTTTTTCTGAACTCTTGTTGAGGGTTAAGGACAGGACCTTGTTAAGCCCTATGAGACTAATTGTGATTTGTGAATATGGGCTATACAAATACATTTTGATTGACTGATTGATCCATTCAAATGTTGTGCTGGTGTAAAAACATGTCAGATCATATAGAGATGAATCAGTAATTATCTCATGGAGTCACAAGCACAGTCCGTTTTTATCACAAGGATTTATCAGCCTCTAGATTGATCACAACACGGCTTCTCTCTACTGAGAAGATTTGTCGAGTATTGATCCAGTCAATTTTAGTTTGAGGTTCAATCTGTAACCTTTTCTTGCTGGCTGCTAACAGTATCTTCAACAGATGCAACGTTAAATAAAATGATAAAAGATATCCTGGATTCACTTCAAAATATAATGGGTTCTTCCCTGACCCATGCCACATTCTTCCAGTTTCATGATAATCTGTTCAGTAGTTTTTGCGTAATCCTGCTAACAAACAAACAAATACTCTGAATTATTTATTCTTATATTAACCACATTATACACAGCTATAGGTGCCCACCTCCTAAATAGGCCCAATTCAGTTTTTTTCACAAAAAATCCATGCATTATTTTCTGATTAACAAAAATGCTGAAAAACTTCCTCTGCCACTTCTGGATATTCACCCAAAGTAAGTGGATTGCTCCTTGGCCCGAGTCCCATCTTTCCACTTGGTTTCATGGAAAATCAGTTGTCATTCATTGTATCTTGCAAACAAGCAAACCAACCAACAAGCAATCAGACAGCATTAAAAACAAACCCCCCTTGGTGGATGTCCATTTCTATGCCAATATTTAAAACTCCCATCATTCCTTGCTACTTAAAATCAGAGTCAAATATCTCGCTCGCTTTTACCACGAGGTGGAGACAGCAATCATATATCTTACTGTGAGGTTTCCAAGTGTCCCCATTTGCTTTATAGTCTGGTTACAACGTGTCTGTCATCTGTGTTGTGCTGTTTTATAGTCATATTGTGTTAAGCTCAGTAATCATCTACCCACATGCTCTTTAGACAGGTGCTGTGTCTCAAATTAAGATATTTGCCTCTTGCCCCCTTGTGAATGTTGAAATCCACTTATCCCACTCATCACATCAAAACACTTTTACTACTTTAATCTTATATTTATTTTTAATATGAGTTCAAGTGAAACTGTTAAATGACTCGTATCACATCGCTGCACATGTCTCTCTGGAGCTCTGTGCACGATAAGTTACACACACATCCACATCCTATTTTCCACTTTATTGCTCCTACTTGGCAAATTAATTTTGCAAAAACAGATTTTTTCTCCAAACAAAGTAGCCCAGTAACCTTCACGATATGATTTTACATTGATGCAGTTAACACCTGGTCTGTATGATCTGATCCCAAGTGGTTGAGATCCGATCACTCAGACCTAAAGATGTGTGATGATTTGCATATACAGCGGAGAAATGAGATCCACTCAGTGATCTTAGGAGACGTTAGGGATGCATTTTAATACCAGGTCTGAACAGCACGTCTTAGTTACCATCTTTACTAACACTAAACTGACACCGTCATTGTCTACTTTGTGTCAGTTATTGTATTGAAATGATTAGTCAACAAAAGATTTTTTTAAATGTCATTAAACTAAATCAAAAATAAGTATGTTGTGTGTTTGCTCTGATTTCGTAGGGGGCAGTCTGCTGTGCTGTGAAGCCTGTCCTGCTGCTTTCCATAGGGAGTGTCTGAATATGGAGATGCCCCAGGGCAGCTGGTTCTGCAATGACTGCAAATCTGGAAAGAAGCCTCGTATTAAAGACATACTGTGGGTCAAATGGGGACGTTACAGGTAAGGGTACATAAGTTGCCTTCCTGTGCCTCTGAGCAAACAGCAGATTCACCCCCTATTTTTGCTCATGTAACCTGACCTAACTCTTTAGGTGGTGGCCTGCAGAAGTCTGTATGGCAAAAGATGTTCCAAATAACATCTTGAGGATGAAACATGAGGTGGGAGAGTTCCCAGTGCAATTCTTTGGCTCCAAAGATTTTGTGTGGACATACCAGGCCAGAGTCTTCCCTTACATGGAGGGTGACACTCACAACATTGAGAAAATGGGGAAGGGAGCAGATGCAGTCTACAAAAATGGTAGGTTCATATGAAAATACTCTTATGCATCTTTTTTCGAGTACCTTTAATAGTCTGAGTAAAGATCGTGTCTGTGTTTTTAGCCCTGACAGATGCAGCAGAGAGGTTCAGAGCGCTCCAGGCAGAAAAGGAAATGCGGCAGCTTCAGGAGGACAGAAAGAATGACAAGAAACCTCCTCCATACAGACACATTAGGGTACTGTGCATCACCAAATATACAACTGTGCTTATCTAGACTGACCTGAGATGAGTTCACAGAGAAGTTCAAATCATGCTCCTGTCTCTTAGGTAAACCGGCCAATCGGGAAGGTGCAGATCATCACGGCTGACCTATCAGAGATCCCACGTTGCAACTGTAAGGCCTCTGACGAGAACCCCTGCGGCATCGACTCGGAGTGCATCAACCGCATGCTGATGTACGAGTGCCATCCTCAGGTGTGTGCGGCGGGGGAGCGATGTCAGAACCAGACCTTCACAAAGCGCCAGTACACAACCGTGGAGATTTTCAGGACGCTGTCCCGTGGCTGGGGTTTACGCGGTGTGTCAGACATCAAGAAGGTACGTTGGAAAATTATCGGACGCAAGATTTTGAATTGAAAGCATGAGCCAAAATCAAATTATTCGCCTGCGTCATCATAACAGTCTTATTTATCTTTTTTTTTTTTTTTTTATCTCTGGTGCTTCTCAGGGAGCGTTTGTGAGTGAATATGTGGGAGAGGTGATAGATGAAGAAGAATGTCGAGCCAGGATCAGACACGCTCAGGAGAATGACATCTGTAACTTCTACATGCTTACACTGGACAAGGTGCTGACACATCTACATCTTTTTATCTATTTCTACAATATATGTAATTTCACTCACTTGCCTGCAATCTCCTAATGTCTATTTGTATCATATCTATCTATTTTTTCAGCATGTCCATTTCTATGTATATTTTCTCTATGTATACAAATATTTACTCACTGGTTGGGAAAACTTGCTAATATACATTTTCTTTTACACTTTCAGGACCGGATCATTGATGCCGGGCCCAAAGGGAACCAGGCTCGCTTCATGAACCACAGTTGCCAACCAAACTGTGAGACCCAAAAGTGGACTGTGAACGGGGACACCAGGGTGGGGCTGTTTGCTCTACAGGACATCCCACAAGGTTAGAGTTTGTGTAGGATCAAGAACTCAGGTTATTGCATTGATGTATCGCATCTGCAGCACAGAACTAAAGCAGCGTTTATTTCAGGTGTGGAGCTGACGTTCAACTACAACCTGGAGTGTCTTGGCAATGGGAAAACTGCCTGTAAATGTGGAGCACCCAACTGCAGCGGTTTCCTTGGTGTCAGACCAAAGGTAAAAGAGCATATTTGAACAGATTTAGTGCTTAATGGTCGCACTTACACCCTCCACATGATCCAGACGATTGTAAAACTTGTAAAACCTCCCGTTCATTGTTTTTGTTCAGAACCAGCCGCCAGCAGAGAAGGTGAAGGAGGGACGAAGAAGGGGCATGAAAAAGAAGACCAAGCAGGAAGTGACCAAGGAAAGAGAAGATGAGTGCTTCAGCTGTGGCGACGGGGGACAGATAGTGTCCTGTAAGAAGCCTGGCTGCCCTAAGGTCTATCATGCTGACTGTCTCAACTTGGCCAAGAGGCCTGCAGGCAAGTATTTTACTGACAACTCGTATGATACTGCTAATGTAGCACTATTAAGTCTAAATTGGTTTGTAGCCTGACTCGAATTTTAAATATCCTCAGGCATTGTGTGGTTTTGAGGAAAGAACACTAGGCAGTGATTCATTTCAAACAATTAAAACACAGCAGACCAACAGTTCTCCACACATGGAAAACCTCTTTTCAAATTGCTGTGTATTACATGAAAAATAGTAAAATATGAAAAGTGTCTCTTAGTTTGTTTGTAATAAGGATTTATGAATACTTGATATTTGAGGTCATAAAATGATCATGAATGTACTATGAACGCGTGAATTATATAAGAATGAATTTGGATGAAAGTGAAGTAAAAATCTAAATATTTATCATCTTGTATTTGGGATAAAAGATTATGGAACAACCAGATTTATCTTTTAAGACAGAGTCTGAACATTTGCTGCCAGCATCTATTTCTGGAGACGACTGTTTTCAAACTTGCAGCCAGTTGAATTGCTGCTGTCTTGGAATTTTCAGTCATATCAGCAGATTTTGACCAAACCTCTATGAGCTTTGTAAGATTGTAATCATTGTTGTTCACTGATCTTATCTCCAGGGCGGTGGGAGTGTCCATGGCACCAGTGTGACATCTGTGGAAAAGAGGCAGCTTCGTTCTGTGAGATGTGTCCCAGCTCTTACTGTAAGGAGCACCGTGAAGGCATGCTCTTCATTTCCAAGCTGGACGGCAAGTTGTCCTGCAGCGAGCATGACCCCTGTGGTCCCGACCCACTAGAGCCAGGGGAGATTCGTGAATACGTGCCCAACACGACCTCTGTGAGGCCCGGGGCCATGGCGGTGCCTGTCACTCCCTCTCTGGCCCCAGACTCTAGACGAGCCAGTTTTTCTTCTTCTGCTGCCACTCCTGTCTCTTCCCCTACTAGCCAGGCTGCACTGGGCAGGCAGGAGCCTCCTCCTCGTCTCTACATCAACACAAAGACTGCTACCTCCAGCTTCATCCCTTCCAACAGGGTGTACCTGACAGACAGGACTGAAGGGAAAGCGTCACCTTCCTCCTCCAAGGGGGAGAGAGAGGACGGTGAGGTGGAGGACGGGGAGGTGTGTGGGTTAGAGGTGGAAGACGTGGATGATGATGATGATGATGATGATGATGATGGTGTTGATGATGATGACGATGATGACGATGACGATGATGAGGAGGCAGAAGAGGAGGAGGACGAAATGGAGGAGATGGAGATAGTGGAAGATGAGGAGGAGGACGAACCACTGTATGGAAGTGACCGGCTGGAAGAAGGCGAGGAGGAGAGGGAGGAGGAGGATGATGATGAAGGAGGGGACGTGTTTGACACTTGGGGGGGTTATGTGGATGAAGATGATGATGGAGAGGTGGAGGGGGAGGACTTTGAAGAGTGGGGGAGAGTGGAGGACGATGATAAATGACACAGTCCATCCATTCCTTTTTAATTACTTGTAAAAAAACTCTCAGTAAACATTTCAAGGACAAAGAGTTTGATATTTTGGTACCTACTTGAACGCAACACTGCCTTCACTCTGGTACAACCATGCCTTCTCATCCACCGCTGGACTCTCGTGTGGATGTGTACTGGTGCTGAGGCTCGAGGACTGATCCTGGTCTCTTTATACTTCTGTTGATATGTTTATTTGTGTCTGGTGCTGTTATGATCTTTTATTCTATTGTTTACATTTTTTGCCTTTTTTAAAAAAATGTTTGAAATGTAAGAAAAAAGGTGAGAAGTTTTCACCTGACCAAACTGTCACCGTAAGGGCATCTCATGTTGTTGTTACTGTCTTCACCATGTCTCTCTAATTACAAGTGATAAAAGAAATGGAGTTCTCACTGGTTCATGTTACGGTTAAACATGACGATGGCTGTTTGCTGTGTCTGAGGAATACAGAAATAAACCCACTGGAGTCATCGCAACTGAAATGATTATTGTCAAGATGATAATCTTTTCTTCTGTTTTCTTTTAATTGATTAACAGATTCTATGAATTCATCCTTGTTTCTCTCCACACAGGCAGCTCAGGATCGCAGAGAAATGAAATGATGCCACAAAATGGCAAAACCCTAAATATGCATCACTAACATTGGTTTCACACCCATCACTGCTGTTCCATTATCCTAATTAGAATAAAATCAAAGTACTTATTCACTCTGTATCCAGTATTTTCTTCTCTTTACAGTCACACATGGCAGAAGATATCTTGGAGTCAATGTATCATAAACTAATTACTGTCATATTTTAGTGTTCATACTGTGAATAGGTAAACAAGCTGTATCAGTACTCAGGATGTAGTGAGTATAAAGGTTACTTGGTTAATTATTGATTTTTGATTTTCTTTCCTTTCTTTCCCTGTCAAATATCAGAAGGGTTGAGTTTTTATGGCTGGGAACCACCTGAGACTTGAAGGTTTTTAACTTCTTTACTCTGTATTTTCTGCTGATCTCACACAGTGTTTGATTATAAACCATGAAATCACACACATTAAACAAGACAATTACCAGGTCTGGATGAAGGAAATAGAAATTAACCCTTTTGATAGACTGGTGCTTTATGTGAACTAGATTGTATATTTATCAGTCCTTTTACATGATGCACATTATACAACTTGATGAAGTCTGTAAAACATGATTAAAGCGAGCTGTAGTCTGTCACACAAAAGAAAAAGAATCAGGCTATGTTTTGATGCAGGCACACTCTTCTAGACAGGGCCTGGAGGACAGTGAAAACACATGCACACATTCTTGTACTTTTATTTTAGTGAGCACACTCATTAGTATAATGCATTCCCTCCCTCCTTCCCTGAGCCATTTTATTTTATATACCTAGTCTTAGTACTAACCAGAAACCATGGCCAAAACGTCTTCACACAATAAAGTATCCGGCCCTCACCAAGATGTAAGTACACAAACACACACAGTGCCACACTATCTATTGATATATCAGAATCAGAAATACTTCATTGATCCCAGGGGGAAATTGTGTTTGTTACAACTGCTTCAGGTAAAGGTAGAAATATAGGCATAAAAGATTAAAAATATGAATGGTGGGAACACCTGCGTCCTCTAGATGTCGCTGTGTCCTACAGTCCTAATTGCGACACCGCAGAGGAAGAAAGGACGTGACGTAGCTGTAGTCGAGTGTAAAATGGCGACGGAGATGCGTTAGTCAAAACACAAGCGACGAGATTGAAAAGCTACGGAGGAAAGCTTCACCTTTACAAGGGGAAAATCAACGTTTGAAATATTCATATCTGTGGTGGATCGTACTAAGGTAACAAGCTGTTAAATACTTCAATATATAACGAGTCAACAGCTAGGTTAGCTTAATGGTAACCGCTAGGTCAGTTTTAGCTTCTATGTATGTGAACAAAATGCACACGATGCTGAGTGAACATGAGTTAAAGGACAGGAGAGTGACTATTCCCCAGACAGATCATGTTTCTGACGAGCACTTCTCAGTGTTGATCATGTGACTCTGTGTGTACTCGTGGTGGCAGGTTCAGTCATGACCGAGCAGCCCAGCACCACCCCGGAGGGCATCGTGGGCCTGGATGAGCCCAAGAAGATGACCAGGGAGGACTGGAGGAAGAAGAAGGAGCTGGAGGAGCAGAGGAAGCTGGGAAACGCTCCAGCTGAGGTGGACGAGGAGGGCAAGTAAGTGTGTGTCTGGACAGAAAGTGAGAGGAGAAATGGATGAGTTCCTACATGCGTCGCATCTGGACATTACAATATTCTCACGTGCCAAGCACCCTTTAACACCAGAACCTACACTTACCCCGAGGAAACACGACTGCATCTTTCGTTAGACCCCCCCCCCCCCCTATCTGTATGAGTTTTGATGGAGCAGCTATGAAGGTAAAAAGCATTCACGTCAGCACCCAGGTTGTACTTGAATATATCGGTGTTAGCTCTTATTATTTGCTGCAGTCCATAAAACAGCATTGAACTCCAGCCAGGTTCATCACTTTTTTAGTTTCATTGTGCAGTGACTTTTCGCAGCGCATGTGTCGTCAACTTTTTGTCTTAATATGCATGTGTGGGTGTAAGACCACAGACTTTAAACACTCCTGCTGTTTCACTAGGACGTTCGCGTTCACACACTTTCATACAATATTTACTGTGAAGCTACTGTTCAGTCATGTGGAACGCTTGTGCTGCTTTGTCTCTCCAGGGACATTAACCCTCACATCCCACAGTACATTTCATCAGTGCCATGGTACATCGACCCGTCTAAAAGGCCCACTTTAAAGCATCAGAGACCACAGGCTGAAGAAGAGGCGCAATACTCAAACATTGGAGAGTGGTATAAGAGAGGAGTGCAGGAGGTGAGAATGAATAAACATGAGTAGCTTTCATGTGGCTGCAACAATTTAACTGTAAGATTAATAACTTCATTGTGTGTCTCCACACAGAATGCTTTGACCACTAAATTTCGTAAAGGAGCTTGTGAAAACTGTGGTGCCATGACGCATAAAAAGAAAGACTGCTTGGAGGTAAAGGAACCAAAGCAATTGTCATCTCTTCCTATCTTCCAGCACAGACTAACCTTCACTTGTTTTATTCAGCACAATTCTAGAATGTTGTATCTGCATACATAAACGATAACCTCTGACCTTAATTTTTGTGTCGTCAGCGTCCCAGAAAAGTTGGAGCGAGGTACACGGGCACCGGAATAGCTCCAGATGAACACTCTCAGGTCCTGCTTGATTTGGACTACGATGGGAAGAGGGATCGCTGGAACGGTTACGACCCCGAGGAACACCAGCGCATTGTGGAAGAGTACGCCAAAGTAGACCTGGTGAGTAGACCAGTGGTTAATTCAATCTGGTTTAACTGTAGAGCATTTGTTTCTTCGATTTGTTGAGAACACCGTAGATCTCTGCCAACTTTCAAGCATGCTCTTGTGTTGAAACATTCAAATTAGAGACAAGGCAACTTTTAAACTAAACATTTTATTGATGTATATGTCAATAAAATTGATATCTGACAAACACAAATCCAACGTTTACAGTGGGCAAACTCAAGTCAGAACCGAGGCTCAGTTACAGGCACTGTGACATATATCAGGTGTGACGGCACAATGGGGTTCAAAACATTATATTTTGGTGCTGTTGTTTATTTGTCAACTACTAGATGATACTGAGTTTGTATTTGTCTTTGTCTTTCAGGCCAAAAGGACTCTGAAGGCACAGAAACTTCAGGATGAGTTGGCGTCTGGAAAACTGGACCAAACTGTAAGTTTTTTCCAGATTGTAGTTGGACGGGATTATATTGACGAGAGTTAAATGCAATCTCTTGCCTGGGAAACTAACAATTTTAATCCCTTTTCTGCAGGAGTGGGAACATGACAGCGAGGATGAGGATGAAGATAAATATGCAGATGACATTGACATGCCTGGTCAGAACTTTGACTCCAAAAGAAGAATTACTGTCAGGAATCTGCGTATCAGAGAAGACACAGCTAAAGTAAGAGTCACATGATTGCTGAACTAGTATTTCACTTTCATACAGGAGTCCTTCGGTCACTTGTAATGTCCACATTTAAAGATGTCGATTTAAGTGAGTGTCAAGGGAACGTTATTCGTTAATAATCTGAACTCATGTCTATCTCTCACAGTACCTGAGGAATCTGGATCCAAACTCAGCCTACTATGATCCCAAGACTCGAGCTATGAGAGAGAACCCGTACTCCAACACTGGCATGAACCCTGATGAGTAAGTTACTGACACAATGTTTCCTGATCACTCACCTCTCATTGGCTCACATTGTAAACCTTTCCTGCTGTGTCTGACAGAGTGGGGTATGCTGGAGACAACTTTGCTCGCTACAGTGGGGACACAATCACCATGGCTCAAACGCAATGTAAGTCACTGAGACACTTAGCAGCCACTTCAACTCCTCTCCATCTACACTCTCTTCAACACTGACATTACAAGAAGAATGCCAAGTATGTAATTTAGACCCTGACTGATTTTTTGGGGCCGATGCTGATGATAGGGAGTAAAAAAAATCTAATTCGATATATTGGCTGAAATATATATATATTTTAAAAATTAGCAGTGATTCCTTAAATATTGGTTATCAATCCTTTGTGACAAATGAATGTAATTGAGGATTGATATTTTACGTGTAGAGATGCAACATGTACCCATAGTGATTGTCAATGCCTCATCTTGTGACAGTGTTTGCCTGGGAGGCCTACGAGAGAGGATCGGAGGTTCATCTGCAGGCCGACCCCACCAAGCTGGAGCTTCTCCACTTGTCCTTCAAAGACAAAAAAGAGGACTTTAAGGAGCAACAGCGGGAGAGCATCTTGGAGAAGGTGAATACCTGATATCAACTTCTGTTTTAAACCACCGGGCTGGTAACTAAAGGCCCGCACACTTTGTGAGAAAGGAATCGCACATGTTGTTGGATAAGGGTCTAATATGAAATCTGGGTTTCATTATGTACCACAAATTTTAATGTCAAACTTGCATATCAGACAATTATGGAAGCAGACATCTCATAATCTCACATGTGTTTTATGTTTTGAAATGCACAGACACTTCACATCATATTAATTTTTTTAAACACTTTCATTTAAAATGGGCCTCACTATAGCAAATGTTCATATGTGCTTGTCTGTAATCTTATCAAATGAATCTGCCCACCAGAAATAAACGAAGGAAAATAATTAACACTTGTAGTCTGCAAAAATAGATTTGTAAATTATTCTTTTAAATATAAAAAGCAAAATTTCATATTTTATATTGTTCCACAATTTCACCTCAGTTGCAGATTTATCTGATTTGAGTCCCTTTCTTTGGTCTGTTGTACCGTAAACTCACAAACACCTCTCAAACCATATTTTTGCTAACAAGCATTTATAAACGAAATGCCTGTGACAGTTTGGGTCCATTTATCTGATGTGATGTAGGACTACTGTTGAAGGCTAACCTCTAAACATTTCAGTACATTTCTTTAAGCCCTAATGGTGTATGATGACTTAATTGTGTTTGTGCTTTTGTGTGTGACGATCAGTATGGAGGTCAAGAACACTTGAACGCTCCACCACGGGAGCTGCTTCTGGCCCAGACAGAGGACTATGTGGAGTACTCTCGTCACGGCGCTGTACTGAAAGGACTAGAGAAGGCTGTCGTCCGCTCCAAGTACGAGGAGGACGTGCTTATCAACAACCACACGGTGAGAGCGACAGGATGGACTAAGGCTTTTGCTAATTTTGCCTTCATTGTATTCACCATGTATTCTAAAGAAGCTCTTGTGTTTGTTTAGTGTATTTGGGGCTCTTACTGGAAGGACGGCTACTGGGGCTACAAGTGTTGTCACTCCATGGTTAAACAAAGTTACTGCACAGGAGAGACTGGAATTACTGTAGTAAGTAATATTTTTTCACACTCGCTTTATCTGTAACATTTTTTAAAGATCGTTTTGTAACCTAAACTGGTTTTCTTAAAAAACTACAGAACAGCACAGACTGTGTTCCATTTGAAGAGGGTCTGACTGAACCACAGGAGGAAGAAGAGCCCAAGACTCTGCTGGAGGTAAGTGATGCCGTAAACTTAGATCTCCTTATATGTAGGAGTGTAATGGTACATTAGAAACAAGGAACAGAAAACAAAACTCAGGTTTTATTGGTTTTTATCCAACTCTGGCTGTGTCATTTTTACCAAAAGTAAAAAAACTAAATAAGCACTCTCATAAATAAATATAAATAGTAAAATAAATATCCATTAAGGTGCAGCATGTAGTAAATTAACTACCTAAACTGCACCGTTATTGTAATGTATAATTATTATCATAATTAAATACATGTATTTTCACCAGATGCATCGTGATAAGATGATGAAAGAGAAAAAGAAGAAAAAGAAGAGCAAAAAGAACAAGAAGCGCAGCTCTGACAGCAGCGATTCAGAGGACGAAGAGAAGAAGAAGGAGAAGTTGAAGAAGGTAAAAATACACAAGTCTGTGTTCATCTGTGTGTGTGTGTCTCTTTTGGCTCTTTCCTGCGACTGACCTCCAACATCTTTCTCTGTGTTAGGCCCTCGAAGCAGAGGACAAGCATAGAAAGCACATAGATGCAATTATGCAGATCGATGAGAGGAAGAGGCCGTACACCAGCCTGCAGGAAGTGAAGGCGCCCACCGAGGAGGAGCTGGAGGCCTTCCGCATGAAGCGCTGCCGGCCAGATGATCCCATGGCATCCTTCCTTGGACATTAAACGCCTCCTTTCCGGGTGACTCTCCTAGACTCTCCCCATGGACTCTACCAGAGCAGTTGCTCGGTGAAATGAAAGTCTCGGATTCGTTAAACCTTCAACTTGTAACTTTAAGCAGGAGACTTCTCTCTGGGTGTAAATGCTACAGAAATTGTGTAAAAGTGTTGCTATTTCATTTTTGTATTTGAAGGCACTGGGGGTCAGAGGACAGTGTACAGAGGACAGTAAATATGTGTACTTTTCTTTGTACTTATTCAGTTCAATGGAAAACAAATGTAACAACTTTTAAACACATTTCAGTCCAAAACAAAGCAGAGCCACCCTCACGCTAATTTCAGGAATTACTTTAACTGGGATTAATGCATTTTTATAAATAAA
The DNA here is from genome assembly GCF_024713975.1 of Paralichthys olivaceus. Lineage (NCBI taxonomy): Eukaryota > Metazoa > Chordata > Actinopteri > Pleuronectiformes > Paralichthyidae > Paralichthys > Paralichthys olivaceus. The sequence goes on from NC_091101.1 coordinate 12,918,022, forward strand.
ATATATTTGACTACATTGTGTCATGAAAGAAGTCATTGTTTTCAAGGGACAATGTACACTTATCAACACCACTGTAAATGTGCTCATTTTGAATATTCTTTCCAGGCCTTTGGAGATCACTGATCTTTAATATTTAAACATATTTTCTGCTATCGTTTCTTTAATATATTTCAAATGTTCCTTCTATGAAACTTAAAGATAAATATTCTGTATTTTCAAGACATATAAGAAGCGCTGGGAATAGTTTTGTGTGTTAATTTGCCAGTATCGTCTCATAGAAACCTGCAACATGAGAAGCGCTGATGTAATTTCCGCTCGCGTGAACTCGGCACTGCCTCACCCAACAGCTGGAACATTTTAATGTCTCTTTTCTTGGCTCTGCATCCCTGAGATAAACACAAACACATTTCATACACTCCTGCAGACCATCGTGCTGTCCTTTGCACTTGTAAGTTTAACGATTAATGTTTCATAATGTCTGATATGTACCATTTATTTTTCTCAAGTATGAGTTTGATGCTTCAGCTGTGCAATACAGTTGCACTGACATGAATACAATGACATCATGGTGAAAACATTTTCTGGCAGTGTACTTGCTTAAACAGGGCGGATGTTGTGGACTGTGGCTGCACGTTACTCTGCAGTGCTTCTCTCAGATACTTATCTCAAGCCGATACTGGAAGGTCATGTAGGAACGCCTGTGTTCTCACATACAGAGAAAGGACTTTGATGGTGATTGGCTCATAATTTCTAAACTGGTGAGTTATTTATCTGTGTTTTTTTGTCTGGTGCGATCCCTGCGTTATAACATGTTGCATTCTTTGCCTTTTTGAATCCTGCGTGATGGAACATATCATTTTGCTCTGTAAGCATGCAGTCATTGCATGAAAAAACTTATTAAACTTAATTAAGATAACTGTTAGTACACTGGATTACAGCTGTGGATACTGTGTATGTGGGTTTTTGATTCACACTTGCATTATGTGATTGTGACTGGCACACGACACCCAAACCAAATCTCTTGTTATAAACGATGACTTTCCCTGTTCCTGTCGTGACTCCACAGTGACCAACATGCTCCAGATGTGTGTGTTCCTCTGTTTGCTGTCAGTTGTCGTCCCCCAGTCAACAAATTCCTCATCCAAGAAAGGTCGCAACATCACAATCCACTCCTCCCAGCTGGTTTGCAGTCTGCCAGGTCCAGTGGGGCCTGCGGGGAACCCAGGAGCCCATGGATCACCAGGGGCCATGGGTCCCATGGGGCCGCCTGGGAAGGATGGGCCTGATGGGAAGGATGGAGAAAAGGCAGAAAAGGGAGCTAGAGGTAGTGATCCACTCATTTTTTTTATCGTAGTGTTTGAATCAGTTCTTTCATTTTCTTTAATCAAGAAGAATATCTGTTCTCTATGATGCACCCCATTAGAGCCCAATCTCCAACATCCACAATGTGAGATGTGGTTCTTTGTGTGAAAAACTGACCAAAACTAACAGAAAGAAAAAACTATTCATAACATTCATTTTGTAGTTATTTAATATATTAAATTTTCTTTCCAAAAATATAAAATCATGATTTTACACTGGCAGTCAGGTCCACTTTAATGATAGGAAGCAACATGTTCTTATCATGCTACACATTTTGACTGATGACTGATGATTCTTTGAATTTTTATATCAGAATCAGAACCAGAAGTACTTTATTAATCTCTGTTAGGAAATTCATATTGAATATTTGTGGTGAGTAAAATGTGCAAATAACATTGATTTGTCATAATTTTGTCATGATTGTCAGGGGATCCAGGAAGGACTGGGAACCCAGGGAAACCTGGTTTAAAAGGCCGGGAAGGTTTTATCGGCAAGGCTGGACCCCGTGGTCTGAAGGGGCTTCGTGGAACACCAGGGCTGGCTGGAAAACGAGGACCAAAGGGAGAGCTGGGTGACGTGGGCCAGGAAGGGGCCCCTGGAGGCTGCAACTGTGATAGAGCGGCCCGTTCAGCCTTCTCCGTGGCCATGACAAAGAGCTACCCCAAAGAGCGATTGCCCATCCGCTTCAGCCGGATCCTGCTGAACGAAGGAAATCACTACAATGTCAGCAGTGGGAAATTTGTCTGCATTATCCCTGGAGTCTATTATTTCACTTATGATATCACTTTGGCAAGTAAACACCTGGCCATCGGGCTGGTGCACAATGGACAATACAAGATCAAGACTTTTGATGCAAACACAGGAAACCACGATGTGGCATCTGGCTCTACGGTTCTCCACCTGCTGCAGGGAGACCAGGTCTGGCTGCAGATCTTCTACTCAGAACAGAACGGACTCTTCTTTGACCCTTTCTGGACAGATAGCACCTTCACTGGCTTTCTAATCTATGCGGACCAGGACTTTCTCAATAAAGCTGACAGCAAAGCAAATGCTAAGGATGACAGTTAACCCTGTAAACCTGAAAAATCTTTACCTTTATTTCATAATGAACTGTTTTTATTGACTTTATTTCTATTTTGGAAAATAGGTCCCCTGCTGAAGGTCTCAGTGAAGTGTTGAAGTTTTGTTCTGACACTAGGGGGCACACGAGGACAGAGGAAACGCAACTACGTTTGGGAAACCACTAAGCAATGACGTATCACTCGTGAAATCACAATTCTGACAAAAGATCTTTTCACAAATTAATCCAAGAAGTAACTTGATTATTAAAAAATGCTTTTTTCATTAGATTAATGCAGTTTACAGGAGCTGTGAAACTGCCAAGAGTTTTAATGGTGGCACAGAACCATAGTCTGTGATGCAGCCATGTTTTAATTCACAAGAATAAAACTAAAATCAGTAAAATGTTTATATCCTGGTCTCGGGGGAAACCTGAGCATAACTGAAAGATGGCTTCTCCTGTTCCCCAATGCCAAGGATTTCCAGTCCAACGACAGTTTGCAGTCCAACAAAATGAATTTATTCATTATTTGGATACTTGGATACTTACGATTCTGTGTCACATTTGTGGAAGCAGGAGGGTTGTGACAAAATCATTCTCCTACTTTACAATATTCCACTCAGATAAGAATCAATCATTGCATGACATGAGAAATGGTAAATATATCGTTTTGGTCTTATTTTATTCTGTTTGTAGTTGTTACCTTCCTTTCTGCATTTTATTCCCTTTCATTTCATAGCCAGTCTAGTAAAAAGAGTGTGGTCGGGTTGAGGTCCATTTAGTTGATGATCCCTAGCATTAATCAATCAATCTGTCAAATGTTTCCCACAGGTGCTTGGTATTGTATGGTAAAAACTATTGATAGTTTAGGTCCCAAGTAAAAAACTAAATGAAAACAGGATAAAACCTACAACAGTAATAGTAAAAATGAAAACAAAATTTACACAATACAGTCAAAGCTGTTATTTAAATGTACATGATTTGTCTGGAATGTAAAGCCTGTAACAAGTAAATAATTTGACTTGTTAAAAACAATGAATGGTTGAATTTTCTTGTTGAACTAAACTTAATCTAAATTCTTTACTCATCTAACAACTGAACACACACATTTTAACAATAGAAATCAAATACAGCTCAGAAAGTTGGTCCCAACTCCACGATTATGTTCACTTCCATCACTGCTGGAAAGCTAATTAACCAATGGCCTGGTCCCCCCAAAAGGCATATTGTCTCTAGAAGCCTATAGCTGCAATGCTGGAAAAAGAAAAATATTCAATATCACATTATAATGTAAAATAAATCATGTTATAATGTGATAACTTATTGTTTCAAAATTAACACTAATCACAATTTCACATAAAATGTTTAATGTTTTAACAGTTATTGCATTTTATTGTAAAAAGTTATATGTTTTTGCATGAAAACATTTGTGTTTCAACAATAAGTCATTTTATTACATTTTACGTGAAACAGTTTCTGTTTTTATACTAAGTTATAACATCTTAATGTGAAAGGTTTCATGTTTTAACAATAAGTTATCACATTATAACATGAAGAGTTTTATGTTTGAAAGTGAAAATGTTTTTACGAGATACCATGTTGAAATTATTTAATCAGGTTATCACAATATAATGTGAAACGTTTTATATTCTTATAATAAGTCATCGTATGTTAATATGACACTGATCCGTTGTTTCCTTATTCTCAAGTGGCAGCAATAGGCTTCAGTGATTTCCTATGATGCATGTTATATTATTATATTTCTTGCGACCTACACTCTATTGTTTTTAAACGTGTGTAGTTTAGTATTGTACCATTCAATTCGTTCACTGAAGCAGCGTGTGGGTGTTTGTAGTTCGTCGCTGACCTGTAAAGGACTACAACTCCCAGGCTGGAGGAGGGACCTTCACGTCGAGGCGCAGGAGCCTGGTCTCTCCGCAGCAGCAGCAGCAGCAGCAGCAGCTGGTGCAGCCGAGGAGGCGACTGTGTTACCGCGGAGCCAGCGGAGAGGAAGCGGCGGAGCGCGAGCTCTCGGGGAAAAAAGTGTCAACAGTTTGGGGGAGACGGCTCGACCCGACGCTCGTCGCCGGGACTCTGTGGTGGCAGCGGCTCGGCGAACTTGCCAGCGGGTTTTAAGTTTGCATTTAAAACCGGGAGGTTCGTCTCAAAGTTGAGCCGAGGTGGAGTTCGCTCATTCAGGATGTCGGACTGAGACAAAGGGTCTGGGGGGACATTCCCGTCGGAGCGGTGAGCGGCACATGTGTGGACCGCGGCGGTGCAAAGTTGAGCAGGTTCGCTGAGCTGTAGCGGGGATGAGCTGAGTGTTTGTGGGGAGGTTGTGAGGTTTTATGTCGGTGTGTGTTTTTGTTCTGAAGCGAGGCGACTCTCTGTGTTTGTGTGTGTGTGTGAGGACAGTTAAGTTGTGTAGCCTCACTGTTTGTCTCGTGCTGCAGGCGCCTTGTGAATGATAACCTTCATGGGATTGGGTTGGGTTTGTTAGTAAATGTGAACAATCGTGTGAAAGTGGCTTCAGAGAGAAGCTGCATTGATTCATCGGAGCAGTAGCGTGGTCCAGCGACTCATTCAACTGAGCCATTTAAATTCCCGAGCAGAGAAAATGGCCTATGCGGCCAAACAGACCTGTGTGAGATCAGCGACATGTTAGCAAACTTTGTCAAAACCTCTAGATTTCTTTCAAATGACCTGCTTCAAACTGCAGCCTTGCTCCAACCAACAAAACACACACAAGCATAGAGCTAATGAAATAAAATAAAAACATTTTTAATGAGCCATTTCATAAAAAAACTTTATTTCACTTTGGTTTTCTCTTCATTCTCTAACAATCCTCACATTTCTCTTCGTCACTGAGCTCAAGTGTCTGATCTGTGTCTTGTTTTGGACTCGTGTGTCTCAGCAGGTAACAAGTTGACTCTTGAACTCTCCTCTGGATGGGAAAGATGGAGAGGGAGCTGCAATGGTGGAAAGGACAGCTAGCTGCAGATATCCATCAGTCCCTCCGCATCAAGGTGAGGCTGGTGATTAAACTACAGTGGTTATCTCTATATCACTTTCAACAACTGCAGTATAACAATAGTTCAATATATGTTGATGTATTTCTCATGTGTTATGCTCAATGAGGAACACTTTATTGATCTACAGTTTTTAAATTCATTCTCTGCCTGTAAGGACCATAGGAGCTAAAATACGCCTTTAAACTTAAAAAAATAATAATGTGACATTTATCACGATAATTATCCAAATCGATTGATATGAACATTTGTATCTTTATCATTGTTGGCCATGTTGTCCAGCCCTAGTGTTGAGCACTGCTCCATTTGACTGTGGAGACTGTTGTTATGTGTTCACAATTTTAACATGTTTTCATGTCCGTGTGTGAGACAAAAACGGAGTCACATGAAATAAAAAGCCGTTGATTTACAGTATGTCAATCTTTACCCAACACCAACATAATAATCATTGTTTTGCTGCTGTATCGTATATTATTGTGGACCCAAACTAGACCGAGCTAAATGGTGAGTGGATTAATCACTTAATTATAGCTTCAGTCCTCCCTGACCCCCACAGCATCCTTCGGCCTAGTTTTCTGGTAATTCATCCAGTAATTTGTGTGTTAAATCGTCAACAACAAATAAACTGCAGTAATAAACTACATCTACACTGAGATTGTTGATTTCAAGTCAAAAGGAAAAAGGATTTATTACTATTACTATTTTAATTATTCTTATATTAAAATAAATCAAATTTCTTTGGGTTTTGGACGTTTGTTAAATTCATAATGGGCTCTGAGAAGATTGTGTTCATTTTAATTTATTTAATCCAGAAAATAATATGATGATTATAAAATTAATCGAATCGTAATCCTATTTTCAGATTTATTATTAATCTACCAACAGAAGTTGCGGATGGCTTTTCATGTTTTCTTACATTTTTATGATTAATCAAGAAAAATGAATAAGGCAATCAGGACAGGACATCTCTGTTCCACATATACCACACAGTGTATTAAAAGTTGGGAAGTAAAAATAATTACACGGGCCTGTTGTCTATTTAAACATGGTCTAAATTAGATTACATGGAGGAGTTAAGGCTCATTAATTGAGAATGTCTTAATTAACCTCCAAGCATGATCATATTTCTTCCTGTGTGTCCCCTTTTTAATGGAGACATCTGTCACTTGACTGGCATCTTCTAGCTGAGGCTCTGCTGCCAGCTCAGCACATGGGGAGCTGAATACAGATCAGGTTTGAGATGTCAGGCGCCTGAACGTGCGAGAGACGTTATGTGTATCTATGTGGAGAAAGAGGACCGTAGTGAATCAGATATTTGTGAGCTTCACAATGATTCATTCACTTACACACAGTTTGTGCTCATGCTGGACAGTGTCTGACTCAGAGAGAGCTGTCAGTTAGAGTGAGGATCTGTACGCAGAGATTGAAACTAAACAACACACCCACTCTTTCCTCATATGCCGTAATGAAAGAGTGTGATAGCGTCAGTCTAATGTCAGGGTTTGATCTCTGTATATCAGCAGTTCCGTTTAAATCCTGAGCAACAGGCTCGCTGCAGTTAACGCTCTGTAATGAAATGTCCTCATGTGAATTCTGCGAAAGTTAGAAAAGAGAGAAATCCGATACATGTGTTGAAGTGAGAAATGCCAGAGACTAATTAGAGAGATAGATAAGATTTGTTGTTTTTATTTAGGAACTGGTAGAAGACACAACTGACTATACAACTATATTCAGTCTAACAGACCTTTTCAAGCGATTCCCTGTTTATAGATATCGTTTTAATTTAAGATGCAATATAAAGAAGGTAACTGAAGCTTTTTGACATTATATAATTTTTTTTAATCATACCTCAGATACTTCTGCCACATGCTGACTTTTACGTCCTTATGGTGACAGCAGAGCATCTTGTTATTCCACTAAAGTCTGAAATATTTGGTTTCAAGGACTCATAATCTAGCACGGCCATGGATTTTTATTATGTGATGATAAAGTTAATTAATTGGTTTGTTGATTGGAAGAAAATTAGGACCATTAAGCAGGGCTCATTTCTTTAAGGTAATTCAAAATGATGTACATGAGATGAGAGAGGACAGTGAAAGTTATTGCAGGTCCAGTGCAGTTCATGATACGAGTAAACATTCCAAAATTGAATTTAACTCAACATTTTCTTTTCCTGTGAAATGTGAAAAATCTCTTTTCTCTTCATCGGGAATTTAAAAATGGCTTTGGGTTCTGGTCTCTTGGTCACCTCGGCTTCTGTGGAATTGAGAAGAAGGGTGAAATGGGTTTCAGTGTTAACATTTCCTGCGTGGTGCCTGCTCCCCCACAGTCTCCTCTAGCCTTAATGACGTTTGCTGCAGTGATAATGCCCTGATGTGGGAGATAGTGGTGGTGTGTAGCATGTGGCAAATTATCAGACATGCAAATCAGGCAGAGGCAGCTGTGGAATCCTTAATTATGGTGCGGGTCCCCCACAAAGGCACCTCTCCACCCACCCACCCACCCCCTGGAGCCCCTCCAGACTTCGGCAGCAGCCCCCTCCTCCCGCTGCCCTTGTACCCCGAGACAGACAGATGGACCAGAGGCAGAATCTGAAGCAGTGGGAGGAGAGGAGAGTTTGGGGAGGACTGGGTGGTGTGGTTGGTTGTGGCACCGGGGGTGGAGCTGCTATATGTGGATTTGGGAGGGGGGGTATTGTTTATTTTTGGGATTCAATTGAAGTGTCAGTCTGAGCATCCTTGTTGTCTCAGTTGCGTTCAAAATAAATAGTGTTACCCTCACAGTGAATTTTATGTTACACAGAATACTAACTGTAGCATGTGTGTCTGTGAGGTTTCAGGCTTTAAACCAATATTGAGATTTTCAGAGGCTAAAGGGAGGGATGTTCCTAAACAACAGCCCTAACGCGATGTGTGTGTGTGTGTATCTGTATTACTCCACTGATATAAGGACCCCTCACTGTTTGATCTAAAGGAGATTAATCCTGCAATCCTCAATCTCGTATTAAATCCAAAAGCCCTTGTTTTTACTCAGATTCACAAAAACACATCATTTAAAAAAACATTTTTGAAAACAAAAACATTTTCTGGGTTTAGCGGCTTAAGATCTGAGGAAAGTTAGTGCAGAGTAAGTTCGGTGTACATTGTTTCACGCTCTGAGGCAGATTTTGAAACCGGAGCCATGTGCTCTCCTGTTCTCTGTAGCTGATTGGAGAGAGGCCGATTCAATGCTAATGCCCTCGAGTATCTTCCTTCCACTTTGAAACACATGCAGCTAATTGAACATGAATAGGAGATGTGCTAGGGGTGAAACCTAATCCTATCTACTACTCAACCTCCATACCCCCCCTCTAAAAACCACACACACACACACACCCCACCACCTCCCTCAGCCCATCGAGACCCCTGCAATGACCCAGATTAGCTCCAGTTCTATGCAGCGATGGTGAATAAAATGAGTTCTTTTTGTGTTAAATTTAGATTTATACCTCACATGAGTATTTCAGACCTCAGCACCTTCTCCTGAAAGCAGTTAAACACAGTCAGCAGGAGAGGTGCATTGCTTACTATTATTATGCATATTTTTTACAGCCCCTGTGTTTCTTCATCGCTGCTTCCTGCCCACCCAGCCCCCCCCCCCCCCATTGCCGTCATTTACATCCCCTCTCATTCATCTTCTCTTCTCTCTCTCCAGGAGCTGAAGTTACCGGTGTACCGGGCTCACTCTCCGCAGATTGGCATGCGACGGTACTTCGCGGACTTGCTGGCCATCCTCAGTAATCGATATCAGCTATGTCCTACAGCACGCCACCTGGCCGTCTACCTGCTGGACTTGTTCATGGACCACTATGATGTGGCCGTCAAGCAGCTCTATGTGATCGCCCTCTCCTGTTTGCTCCTAGCCAGTAAGTCCATAAACACCCTTCCAACTTCTTCCTTGAATCCATCTACGTTTCTGTTTTACACTTTTCTACAAACTCTTCATTTTCCTTTTTGTTCTGAGACGTGTTGAAAGTGTATCTTTGGAAACTATAGTTCAGAGGTAGGTTATATCATAACCTGTAAATGTAGAAGAGCTGAAATATAAATACACTGAGCTAAAAAAGGAGCCGTGGCTGTGGTTCATACACATATGCCACAAGGCCCCTAACAAGGTTAATTTGAGTTACACGTTAGAGACCATGATGATTTTCTCTTCCGGCTACACTGCTAATGCTGCAACGTTAGTGTTAAAAAGACTCCTTGTTAGCAATGTGGTGGGATGAATATACCATTCGGGGAAGTCTGAAAATATTGATCGTTGGAAGAACTTGTTCAGTGAGATCTTTTCATAGGATTTGGTTTATGAAAATACTTAAAGAAAACACCAGCGTAATCATTTAAATGACTGTCCCTGCGAAAAGCATTTTACGGATATAAACCAGTCGAGTTGAAACATTGTATTTTAATATGCTTCTTTGTTTTTAAGCCAGTTTCGATTGGTTGTTGTTGTTCTGTACTCAAAGCTGTTTTTCCCAAGCTAACAGTGTTTCTGTATGAATTTCACACTGGTTTGCAGCGATGACTAGTAACTATGCTTCTCTGCTGCGAAACAGAAAAATGCTTTATTGCAAAAGCAGGTGTGTGAATCATTGTCTGGCTGATGCATGGTGCGGGTTGCGTGTTAGTTATTAGTGTCTCTGTGTCTGTCGCATGATTAACCGACAGAGGTTTTCTGTGCGTTAATGCAGCCCTTGGCATCATGGGTAATTAGACTAATGATAACGTCAAAGTGTTAGTCTGGAACAGGGTCTGCTCACTTGGGAGGGCTCAGCGTGTGCACGTGTAGACGCACACAGGCCATCTTTGCAATCAGAGTAGTCTCTGTGGTGCGATAGATTTGAATATGACACTTGAAAGAGGTTTTATTTAAAAGAAATCTCACGAGGATCCAAGAATAGCTTTTAGAGTTGACTCATGGAGTGATATAATTATTTTCAACCTAACCTGGACAGAGGTTCTTCTTTAACTCTCCTGTATTAATCCTGTTTTTTTGTTGAATCTTTTGATTGTGGCGTTCGGTTAGTTTGGCTCACTCCTCTTTGCTCTCCTGCCTCTGACTCCTCCAGGACTCTAGGGAGTCTCTGCCATGATTGATGAAGGCTTGAAAGGGTGTTTGATTCAAAGTTGTCTTGGGTTTTTATCTGTCCTGAGGTGCTTTGGAATCTGGCCTAGTTATTGAACGGCCTCCCCAGATTCCTCTGCCTTCCTTTGACAGGCACATACATTGTCTTTCTTCAAATATTTCTAGCTTCTGCACTCGGTTAATTAATCGCCACCTCTTTTGTGCCTCTCAGCAGTCACTGCTTAATCCTGTTACTCCATTGTGGCTGTGTGTTTTTGTGGATGCTTGTGTGTGCATGTGTTTGTTCGTGGATGAGCTCCTTTTCATTTGCAAGAGGAAGATTTTTGTCAGTTTTTCAAACCCACAGGGACCAAGTGTTATTGACTGTCAGGTACTTATTAAGAGACCTCACTTAATTCCAGAGAACCCAATTTTTTCAAGGAAAGCAAAATCCTGAAAAATGTAGTGTAAGCTTCTTAAACACTGCATATTACCATTTGAAATCACTCCACTAACTTAAGTTTCTATTGTGTTACATTCCATGAAGTCATGCAGTGATCACATCAGTCTTCCTGACAGATCTTGCTCCCTGAAGACAGACCTCTGCATATTGCAGCTATTTGTTATGGTAAATGACATTGTCGATGTGTCTCTGCTGCCTGCCAGCACAAGAGTGCTATGGATTTTTGTTGTTGTTGCAACACTTCCTAATGTATTTATGTATTTAGTGAGGTTTGGTCTATGGATCTCGATAATGAACGTTAGATGCTCTAGCAATCTAATTTGTCATGTCTCCACTGTTACTTATTATTCATGCTGGATTTCTTCTATTTTGTTCAGTGAACCTGATCCAACGAAGTGTCTCTAAAACAAAAAAGAGCATCCTGTGAAACGCACAAGAAGCTCAGTCACTAAACAGTACACTTACATAGGCCTCAGAGCCTGGGGGTAGGGGGGGGATTGTGTGCTGAGGGGCACCTGCCATATGCTCTCCGAGTCAGGCCTCAAACAAAAGCCTGTCAATGCAAGCAGGACAACCAGCCAGACGCTTCCCAGAGAGGGGGAGGGGAGCAGAAACTGAGGGCTGGAGGTTGAGTGTGCAGGCGTGTGTTTGTGTGTTCGTGGTAGAGACTTGCTGTAAGCTAGCATTGCTAAATTAGGAGATGGTTGCCGTGGCAACCTTGCGATAAACCTATGGATTTCTTTCCCTCCTGATCACCCTAATTAATATACACATTCAAGTCTAATCCATTTCCTATTTGAATGGACAATGTTTCACCACCGCACAGCCATTGAACCGACTGGGTTCTGGTCTTTCTGCGTTTAGCTGCTGGCTGTTTTTCCTCTTCGTTCTCTCACCTTGTCAGGGACAGGCGGAGAGAGCCAGTCCTGGGACAGGGCAGCCAGTAAAAGCAGCCCCACATCCCTGGGGGGTTGGGAAATGAGTGGAGCGGTACTTCAAAGCCAGGTCGGCTGCTGATGTTAAACAGGGTAGAAGGGGAGGGAGAAGAGGTGGCCTGCAAAATGGGACATATTAGAAGTGAACCACTCTGCAGGGTGCCCTGAAATGTAGATGAATAGGGAACCCACTCCCACTTTTATGCCCATCTCAGGTTTGACAGTAATTCTGATGGAACTGTTGTCATGTGCAGCCCTCAACATTAATGAAATTATGCAGAGATGGGTGTGGACATGTGGGTATCATAAATTATTATCAAATGCTTCTAAAGCACCAGTTTATCTTTTTATGTTGGGGAGCTGTTGTGTAGTTGTGCACAAACTGTGGCACACATCTCAAAATGTAGTAATATTTAGTGTTTTGTTGTGTAATGCATGAGGCTCTGTTTGTTCACATACCCCGTGTCAGCCATCATCACCTGTATGGCAAGAGCCCATACATTGCCCCATGCACACACACACACACACACACACACACACACACACACACACACACACACACACACACACACACACACACACACACACAGGGCCAGGTTTCTAGGATTGTCCCTGGTCACCCAGGCATTAGCATCAAGGGTCAAGGGTCAGCCTGGGCTTACAATGCGTGAGCTGCCAGGGCCAGGGAGATTCTGTGATGGAGCTGTGACTGATTTCACACTCCCAATGAAAGATGAACCAGTAAATAAAAGAGTTTAACAAGGAAATTCCTCTATTAGCTGTAAAGTGAAAGATAAAAAAGAAAAAGTTTTTTTCCTTTTAAATCTTAACTTACTCTTAAATCTCAATCAATGTTAAAAGATGATATTAAGATAAAAAACAGTTTGAAAAACATTAGAAATAAATATATATGCATATTTACTTCTTTTGGGATTATGAAACTGTCTGACAACACAGACCTGACACATGAACTAGAATCACTGTGTTGTGAGATCAGCAGAAACACGGTTCTTTGTCTCTTTGTGAGAACGCACCTCTCAGGTTTCCTACTGGCCCCTATTGCTCTTAACCACCCCCCACCCTCACCTCCTTCCCTAAGCAGCACACCTGGGAGGAGGCGCTGTATCCCAGCCTTACCTCTCCCTAACCCCTGACCTGTAACCCCTCACTTTTTACCCCATCTTTTCTCACCACCATCGCCTGTGGCTGCTGTGAGAATGGTTGAGCATCCTGTAGTGACAGTACATGGAGAGGATTGCTGGTGTAGATTAAAGATAAAAAGCGAGGCTGTTTTTTTTTTTTGTGTCCATCATCACCGCTCGCTGACTTCAGATAGGATCATCGAGTTGCCTGCATTCCAGGTAGGCTGAACTCACACGAGAGGAATTTACCATTCACGTTCAGAAGGACAACAGCAAAAGGTGTTTGCATGTTGCTACAGGGCGATAGATAGAATACATATCAAGTCCGGATTAATTACACTGAAGGAGGTTTTGCAATTTTTTGAAATGGGATTATACAACTTTGAGACAAAGAGTTAAATTCTAAAAATAATTCAGATTTCAATGCACTCTAGTTTTTCACGTTTTAAATTAGCACTAGAGATGAAAAAATCAAGAAAAAAAACACTGACAGTATCTCTGGAAATTAATAATTTAAAGTTTTTTTCAAAAGCAAAAATGGAAAATAATAAATGTTCATCAGTTTCTCAGACCAACACTCTTAAATTACCCTATTATAGTCAAAACAGTTGGGAGTATTTTTCAGAATTTTACATATATATTTTAGTCCAAACAATTAACTGATTTAAACAGATCAATAAATAATAATATGAATAACAACAATAATAATGATGATGATGCCAAGTTTCAGTCACAATCAGCACCTGTGTCTGAAACATTCAACTGACACTGGATGATGTTTGATTTTGCTGCAGAAAAAGTATCAAAGTAGAAGCAGGATGATTTTTGTTTTCTTGGCCATATGTTTTGTTTTTAATAGGCCTCTGTGGCTGCTCTCCTGCTGTGGCATCTCATTCAAATGAATGAGAGCACTGTTTTGTCACTGGCTGTGATGTGCACTGGAGTCAGTTCTTTTACAGTGAGTTAAACCGCTTTGTGGCTCAGACGCCTACTGAATTTCTGTTGGTTGTTTTTCATTTTTTCAAAGCTGTTGGGCATCCCATGTCTCTCATGCGCACAGGCACCCACAGTAGTAAACCAAAGGAGTAATCACAGAGCATAATGAGGAGATTGACTTCCACTGTCTCCTTAAGATCAAAAAAGGCTAGGGTTGTGTGGAGATTGGGGGCATTGATGGCTTTTTATGGCAGCGTCTGTGTGGACACAGCAGTCTCGGAGCAGACAGAGGCCTGATCCAGAGGATATGAGGGTGAGAGAATGGGGTAAGTGTGGACTGGGCCGTGCAACGAGCCCTAAACAGCCTTGTTTCACTGTGCTTCCTGTTCTGTCTGAGAGACGCCATTACTGCCTCTCTGCTAATTACCCCTCTAGCCTGTTGGGCTGCAGATCTCCCCCTCCCCTCCCCTCATGCTCTCTCAACCATTCCCCCTCTCCTGCTCTGTTTAATGGCAGGTCACAACATCTGTGATAAAACTCGCACTTGGTAGGAAGATGCCCCCCTCACTGAGACGTAGGCATAAAGAGGTAAAAGAGGTCCATCAAAGACAACCACAATAGATGTGGCATGTCAGACAGTCGTCGTTTGAAGGATCCACTTCTAACTATAGTTAGGATAAGTTAATACAGGGCCTATTTATAACATTTAGTTGCCATGGTTTTAGATTGGAGGCCAAGCATTTCCCCAACAGAGGGTTGTTGTTTTTCCCAGCTGGAATTTTATTTTGACAAAGCCAATACATAACTTTTCAATCCTTGCCTGAGGATATAATCTCAAGTAATTCTACAACAACCATTGAGTGGCTCTTTGTCAGCTGGAAGCAGTGTGTATGAGCTTATTTGTATGTTCACGTGTTGCTTTGTTTGTATCAGGTGTGTTTTCCCTGTCTAACCAGAAGCTAGACAGAAACATCCATAATATGTTTCAGCTCATTTTGAAACTCTATCGGGCCAGGTGCATTGATATATTTATTTTTC
This sequence comes from Paralichthys olivaceus, assembly GCF_024713975.1. Taxonomy (NCBI): domain Eukaryota; kingdom Metazoa; phylum Chordata; class Actinopteri; order Pleuronectiformes; family Paralichthyidae; genus Paralichthys; species Paralichthys olivaceus. Next base: position 12,933,090 of record NC_091101.1, read on the forward strand.
AACGGTGAAATGTTGAGCTCCGTACATATAAATTGGGCCTTGATCAAAGATAAAACTTAACACTTCAAATATGATTTGAAGCTTTTTATTTATTAGGATTAACCCCTTGATGTATCATCTGGTTTTCAAGGGGGCCCTGAACACAAGTCCCCTTAATGATTTTCCGGTATTTTATTAAAAATGTCTATGTATGAATATTGCATTCTCCTGTATTAATATTACTCTGAACAATTCAGGAACTGTGGAGCTACAGTTCTGGGATTGAATCAGGTCCATTGTAAGTCTACACTGTTTTCCAACTTCTTCCTACTTGAAGCTGTGAGCAGTTAAGGCACATGCTTCAGAGCAAAGCCTCTATCAGTGTAACGTGACACCCAGCTCTTCGCCCTCATTCTTAAAGTCTGAGCAGGGGCCTGTTGAACCTGTGGATTAAAAGCAGAGTCACCCCTCTTCATTGGCCACATAGACCCCTGAGGCCTCAGGGCTGTTGCTATGGAAAGTATGTCTTGGGATGGCGATTGGGGAGGGGGCTCTCTAATGGTACTGCTGTAATGTCTGCGAGGATGTGGAGTAAGTGAGAGGGACAGAAATCTCAGGGATTGAGATTACTCGCTTTTTCATAGAAAATAGTCAGGCTTGTGTAATCCACAGTAAGAGCCTGTGCTCTGTAAGCCTATAGAAATGCTTCCCAAGGCTTGTTAGTGTAATGGCTTAGCTTTATGGCCAGATGTTCAGTAATAGTCAACTTAATTGCTAATGCTTAGCAGGCACTTGTTAGTTTCTGTGGAAGCAGGCTCTCAAGAGCTGACCATAAACCTTCTGCATGTGGCTGCAGATATTATTTATTGTAAAATAGAAATAAAGCAATTCAAGAATTTCTGTACAGATGTTTGGGTTGTACATCTGTCTTTAAAATTATGGCATTTTTAGCTGGCATTTTAACTTGAGAATGTTATTATCAGTTTTCAGGGTCGTGAATCTCTTAAAGGTTCAGTGTGTAGAATTTTGTGATATCTAGTGTTGAAGTTGCATGTTGCAGCTGAACACCCCTCACCTCACCCTCTCCTTCCAAACATGAAAAAGAACCTGTGGTAGCTTCAGTTGTTATAAAAACTCAAAAGGTGTTTAGTTTGTCCAGTCTGGACTAATGTAAAAAACATGGCGACCTCCGTAGAGAGGACCCCCTCCATGTAAATATAAAGTGTTTAAATATAAAGGACCTTTTCTGGGGTAAAGAAAACTACAATTCATACAATTTAGATGAAACGAACTACTGAAAACATCATGTGGACCTTTAAGGTAACTGACTATTTTACTGATTGACATCTCGCTGATTAGTTAGTCCGACATGGTAATATGATTTCCAGAATTCATCTGAATAACAAATCAGATGCAATTAATAATTATTTTAAATGTCAATTAAAATGACAATTGTCGATAGGTTATATTTTCAATGATTGTGCAGTCTTTCAATTTTTAGGAAATGGTGAAAAATCTAACAATTTACTCTACAATGAATGAATTTTTCAAATTCAAGACATTGATTCAAAAGAGCACAATAAATCGCTCAGGAGTTTCAAACTGATTATACAGTTGAAATCAATGACCTCCCATTCTGCTGCTGTGATACTGTTTGTACGGTTAAATTTGCCGTAAACTCTAAAATCTGCTGTATGTTTTTGTTTCCAGGTAAATTTGAGGAGAAAGAGGACCGGGTTCCCAAACTGGAGCAGCTGAACTCTCTGGGTTTCATGTGCAGCCTGAATCTGGTTCTCAACAAGAAGGATCTGATCAAAATGGAGCTGCTGCTGCTGGAGACCTTTGGCTGGAATCTGTGCATGCCCACACCCGCCCACTTTATTGACTTCTACCTCCATGCCTCTGTGCAGGAGGGTGACCTGTACAACGGCTGGCCGCTATCCTCCCTCTCCAAGACCAAGGCTTTCATGGACAAATACACTCACTACTTTCTGGAAGTCTCACTGCAAGGTGGGTCTAGAGGTGGAGGGTGACACTGCTTTGTTTGTTCATGAACAGATCTGCGTGTGATGTAAGTTTGACAAAAGGATTTATAAAACTCTTGTCTCTGGATTCTTCTAGATCACGCCTTCCTGAGTTTCCGACCATCTCAGGTGGCTGCTGCATGCGTGGCAGCCTCTCGCATTTGCCTGCAGATTTCCCCAAGCTGGACGACAGCTCTGCATCTGCTAACAGGCTACACCTGGGACCACCTCACACAGTGCATTGAACTTATGCTGCTGTAAGAGATACACAAGGCACACACTTATAGAGAAAATAAATCAAACAGAAAGCCAGACTGGCAGATGAGCCCCTCATAGTGTAGATGACATTAAGGCCACTTTCTCTCTGTATTTTTGTTGCCATGGTTTTGCATTATAAGACATAGAGGCTTATTACACTGTGTGCAATAATGTGCTGTGTATTTAACAGCTGTAATTAAGTTGGACATTTTTTGTGCAGCGGGAGGCAGTGTGTGTTTGTTTGTCTGCTCCTCTATAAGTATATTTGTTTGGACATGTTCAGACTAATTGTGTGGGAGTAAAAAGGGTTGGTTTACACTGATCTCTGCTCCTGTTAATGGATTTATCAGAGCACTAGGAAAATGTCCCTGATGTGTTCACACGTCTAGTTTTCTCCCTACAATACAATAATGGGATTAGTTGATATTCATCACCAAATATACAGTATTTATTTTTCATCTTCTTGATGATGACTGAAATGTTTGTGCCTCTCCCCTCCACAGTGCTCATGACAACGACGTAAAGGAAGCCAACAAAACCAAATCCACTCCTCCCCACCGTCCCTCCTCCCTGCAGTCTCATCCCCAGACCTCTCACCTCTCTCCAATGTCAGCCATCCAGAGACCTGCCTCCTCCTCGTCCTCCACCTCTTCCACACCGCAGCTGCTCTTTCAACCTGATGGCTTCCCACACCTCTCCCAGCATTCCCCGTCCCTATCCCATCTGCAAGCGCTCGCTGACTCCCAGGCTCTGGGGCCCGTGGTGAACATGTCTCAGGATTTCCTTCAAGGCCACAGGATGGGTTTGCTAACTGGGGCTCCCTCCATAACTCCTGGCAGTGGGTTCCCCTCTTACCCAAGCCTGACCTCAGGTCTTCAGCCGGTTACACGTGCGCTTCCACTCCAGGGCCCGATTTCTGTACAGATGGCTCTCGCAGGTGAGCCACGGCACTGTCTGAGTATGGCCTACACTGGGGGCTACCTGGGAGCTCATCACACCTTTGCAGCTGGCTGCTTTGACAGGTGACGCCAGGAGACGGAGAGAGATCGCAAACCACCGCGGGAGTGCACTTCTGTGCTTTCAACCCAGCTCCCTACCCTGAAACATCCACTCACAGACCTCCTTCCTCTCTCCGTCGCCACCGCAACACCATCAGCATGTCCAGCCCCCCCGCCCATCTCACAGACACGCCTCAAACGCAAGCAGAGGTCCAAAGGCAAGAGGGACCCGGTGGAAGTCATCACACTGTCGTGACAAACGCTCCACTGACTCATGAAATACTGAGGCATTGCAACAATGTAATTGCCACACTCTGAACTGGTTTTCTAAATCTGTTATTGTAGACTGTCATCACTGTGAATGAGATGAAAGCAGCAGTGTGATCGAACACCCACCTCATTCAGTGCCTGTGCTCAGTTGTGTGATAGCTGAGCCAATTTTAGAAGTGCACAGAGCAGCAGTATCTGGGATAAGGATATCTTGCTGCTGAACATGTTTTCTTTTCTTCATTTTTCTCATCCCAAAAATTTTCCAAATTCAGAGAGAAAAATTGGCTGGAATTTTATTTTGAGCCTTCATTTAGAGGCGATGGAAGAAGAAACAGAGGCTTGTTGCTGACTTTGCAAGAAACAAGACTATGCATGTTACTGACATTTTTAGGTTGCGTGTCATTAATTTCAGCAAACATTGATCTAATGTCCGCAAGCTCTGTTAGAGCTGAAGGGCCCCTCTGGGAATTCCTCACCACACAAGACCTCAGAGGAGATGAAGAATTCATTGTTTTGTTCACAGCAGGTGACGTCCGCTGCTCGAAAAATGCCTGCGGTGTAATTTTTTTTTTCTTCTTCTTTCTCGTTCCTCTCCTCACTGTCATTGTCATCTCTTCTCTCCCACCTCCAAAGTCGAGCCTTGTGGCAGAGCCATCACACACCTGCGTGATAATGTGGCTGGCTTGAAGCTGCAGGCTTTGTCATACTAAAGTTTGAATATCTCCAACATCCGCCGCTCAAAGAGTTGAACACAAACAGATGTGACTGGACCAGCGCGGTGAAGGAGACGTGGACTTTGGTTGTGTATTGTACATATGAATTGCTGCTGCCTTCTTATGACCTGTTGGTTCTGTGTCTGTGTTAATGACTCCAATGTTTACATGAACCACTAAGTATCAGGGACTTTAACAAGATTACTTGAATATGATGCCATTGAAACATGCCATAGCTTTTATTTATAACGACTTGTTGTTTTTTCTTGATTTTTTTATTTGTATTATTCATTTTGTTTGAAGTAGTGTAGCTTTTTTTATACCAACATAGAAAAATCCCATTTGTTAATAATATTTTTTGTACCTGTTCATAGTAATTGTATTTTCAGGCTCAGGTTGTATGGCTGAATTCACAGCCCTCTCATTACTCTGTACTCGTATGCTTTAAAGCAGATGCTCCTGCAGCATCTGTGGGGTCTGAAATGTCCCCCTTCTTCATCACTGGACCATACACTGCTGACTACTCAAAATGGTGCGCTTTGCATGGCTGTGGAACAACCTTGTGCTCGCTGCGTTAACACGAAAACGTCTGTAGCCAGTCGTCCGTAATTGCTTCCAAGATTTCTAAAGCTGCAATCCTCACTCGTCCACTTCCTGTTAGAGCATAAACACATCCAGATTCCCGGTGCCAGTAGCTCACTAGTTACCATGGCAATACTTTGAATGACCATCCCAGGTTCCTGGATGTCATTAACTGAAGTAGGGCCGTAACAAACCGTTGCTTGCATCGATGGTTATTATCTTGATTAAACGGTCAAAATCTCAAACATATTAATTCACTAGCATATTTGACAAAGCAGAAATTTTCTCATCTGAGGTGGATTCAGCAAGAATTAAAAATTCAAGAGACCCTGTGCAGAGACGTCCCAAAAAAATGTTTAATGCTGCGAAAGATTCCGGTGCACATGTGATATCTGTCAGACCACAGTGCATTTCGGCTTGTTATGTTTCTGTGTGGAAATGAAAGTACAGGAGTTGGTTGACGGTGGTAAAGATATTTACAGATTCTGATGTTACGGATTCATAACTTAAAAACACCAAAAGTCCTTAAAACACAAGCTCAGCTTCCTTCCATTCAGAGTAAAATACACAACAAGCTACAGATTTATTTCTCTTTTCCAAAGTGGGAGTTGTAGTCTGACCGGGAGGAGACCATTTGTGTGCGTATTGATTTGGAGACTACACTGGACAGCAGTGATGCTATTGAATATTTGTGGAGTTTTTTTTGGCGCTGCCCTCTCGTCTTACTTTCTGCTGTGCATAGAGACCAAGGGTTCACTCCTGATTGGATTTCTGCTCGTTTTGGTAAATAAAGCTGTAGCTGGTTCTGTACATCAATCTGATTGGAAGGAAGCAAAGTTTAGGAATATTTCAGTTATTTTTTCAGTTATTAATAACGGGCTCTGTAAAATTCAAATTAAATAATTTGATATATTTTTTTCTCAGTTAATCAATTCACCATTTCAGCTGGAGACTGAGTGGAAACCAGCACCTGCTCTGTGTTTTTTTTGCTTGTTCTGGAAGAAACAATTTTTTTTTTATATTTGTTACAATTTCTCACAGACTTCTCTTTACTCACATTTGAAATGTTCTGAAGTTGACTGACGTTTCAAACTGTTTACGTTGTAGACTCGAGACATCACAGCCTTGTCCTCAGCAGCTGCCATTCACAGTCAGACATGTGCATCTCTTAGATAACGCTTCATGAAGCCCACTCAACCATGCGACACTCCGAGTGGTTTTATCATGAATCGCCAGATGTTTTACAGCCAGATGTGTTTGTTTTCTCAACACTGAAAAGGACGTGCTAATCTGCTTTTCCAGTGATATGAACAGAGATACTATGCCTTTGTTTTGCTAACTATTCTGTATAGTTTTGTTGCATTTTTTTTTACATTCCCTTTGTTTTCCTTGTACCTTAGTTAAAGCTTTTTCCGATTCTCTTGACAAATGCTGTTGGTGTTAACTAGTTTTTCTTTCTTCAGAGTTCAACTTGCTCTTTTCCTGATCATCCATGAGCAACTTCTCACTGAGGTGTCAACGGTGCAATAAGTTGTTTTTGTTTTCCTGTTTAAACTGACCACAGCCATCACTGTCTCGTGTGCACCACTGGTTCATCTTTTTCTAAGTTATTTTTGACAATTGTGTGATTTGACTTGCTGTAGCTTGGTTTCCTCTATAGGGCAGAGGGCTCTGAACACAATGAATATGTTGCATATTGCAGCAACTTTCTTTAAGTGATAGTTATTACTGAATGCTTTTGTGTTTTAGCTAGAGATTTACTGGGCATTTTTCCTTCCACGAAAGGTGCTGATGTCACCCACACCAAAAAACCAACACTTGTCTAATGTGATAGTAATGAAATGACACCACAAACACCCAATTAATATTTTTGTATGATTTTTTGCCAATCTGTAGTCTTGTTTTATGTGACACAGAATGATAGAATGAATTCCTTCATCATAATGTGCCATGGAAAAATAAACCACACCAGTGAACTGAGTTTCTGAGGGGTGTGTTTTCTTCTCACGTGCCTGCAGCTTTCTGGAAAATGATGGCTGCTGTTGGCCCCAGAGATAAAACCCAGCAAACAAACCTCCAGCTGTGACCACATGCTATGGAAACTACTATTTCATCTTTCATCACCAATCTCTTTGAATATTATAACCAGAGGTGGCATCTTTCAGCCTGAAGACAAAGTTATTATTCAATGTTTGAGAAACAAGTTCAAGTCTCTCTTCTGCTTCTTAACTCCGCCTGCACAGCTCAGTCAGGGCTTTCTATGTCTTATGGCATTTTGATATATAGAAATCTATTCAGTGACGATGAGGCTCTCGCTCACACACAGTTCATTAAAATTCTTGCAAACAGACCACCCTCCTTGTGTTAGACACAGCACAGTGGACTCTTAGAAATTTCTGAGCTGAGCTCTGTTCTCTCCCATGCAACAGAATATTTGTTCTGTTATGAATTGAGTTGAAAATCTTTAGTATAATCACATGCAACCCAGCTCACAGATCTTTAATCAGCATTATTCTGAACTAGCACTCAGTAGAGCACATACCTCCAACAAGGCCCGGAATTCAATCAAGCTGCACCAAATTACACACACTTACAGACGACTGTCCCCTAAACAAGTCTGATTTCTTTCCATAGAGATCCATGAATTATTCCTGAGGGAAATCAGTGACATTATCAGAAAATCTTACAAATTTCATGGAAATTGATTAAGTGTTTTTTGTGTAAACCTGCTGACAAACAAACTAGAATGTTACTCAGTAGAGCACATTCCTCCACCAAGGCCCAACAGTCCCCCATGAAACCACATTTAAATTCAATTGATCCAGATTTATAGTTGGATCTGTACCATTTTCCACAAACTCATAAATATCAGTCCCATAAACTTTTTTTTCATTACGGTAAGTTATAATCTGAAAAATCAACCAAAATGTGAAAATATCTCAATATGTTACAGTAAGAGAGATGAAAAAGGTCCTGGATCTGCACCAATATTGAATGGGGTTCCCCCGACCTATACCACATCCTTCCATGAAGTTTCATAGAAAAGAAAGTCCAGTATTCTAATCTTGTTTACCTACAAACACAGATGAAAACATTACCTCCTTGGTTGATGAATATCTTAAAACACAATTTTCCTCCACATGGGCCACTTCCAAATGTAATTAACGTGATTGTAGATTATAGAATGATTTGGCAGTGGCTTCTCATGCATAGCATTTGTACGATTTAAACAATATTTGGTACAAACATGTATTGATGTTGAGATGTTGAGAGAAGGGGGTTCTTTAAGATCTCCAATGTTCAGTGGCCCATCTGTAAAGGGAGGAGGTGGAGGGAGGCTCCAGTGCTCAGGGCCGTCACTTTAATAATGGATCGTTCTCTCACTCCTGTAAGCTTTTGTATGTGGAGCTGAAGTCGCAGGCTGTTGGCTTCCTTCAAATGTGTCCTCGGGGAAGAATTTGGAATACTGTTGAGTGGGGGGTGCAGGGTGGGCTGCTCAATTTGTGTTTGTGGTGGGGGTCTTGCTGCATGTGCCTCAACCTACAACATTATCTTTGGGATCGGGCTGCTGAGTGTAAATTAATATATAAACTTAAGACGTAAGCTTTCGTTTACACTCAGTAATTACTCCAATATGTGGCTGGATTCATGTTTGTCGTCTTTTCTTTTTCCCTTTTTGATTTTTTTTTGGTGCAAGGTTCTTGTGTGGCTGCTGCTTTATTTCCTTATTTCCCAAGTCTCAGGATTTCTTATTTCAGTTTTGTGCTTATGTGGCACATTCTCCTAAATTAATTAGTCAATTAAATGACCACACAGCAACACACACAACAACACTTAGTCAAAGGAATCGGGGGTTAAAAGAAACCTGGCAGTTTATTTTTGCCTCGGGCCCCATAACAGGTTTTTAGAGCTTTTTCATCATTTACATCCACTTGGAACATGAATAAAATATTTCTGTGCTTTAAAAATTCAGTTCAATTAGAAATTTTCATACTCAAATATCCTCTGATTAATTTATTTTAGTATAATTGGAACAATTTCTCACCATGAAATTGAAGCTGTACTTTATCACCTCATGTCAACTTAAATGATCAAATAGATAAAAATACAAATTTTTGTTTTATTGATACAGTTCCTGTCGACAGCATTGTGACATTATAATTTACATAATATGGTATCTAATGATAAAAACTGTAACATGTATGTTTGATATTGGTTTAGGTCTCTGATTTAAAAAGGCATTTATCAAATAATTTGAAGGAAACAGTTTTAAGTGGATTTAACAGTATCCTTGTTATCATTGGTTTCTTTAGTCTGCAACTTCTTGTACTTACTGATTATCAGCTTTAAAAAGGTCTGTGTCATTAAAATCCAGATTCAGTCCTCAGGAGAATGAATGACAGAAAGAACGACCACCCTCCTTTTTGTGATGTGTGATGTCACATGTTAAAAATCATTAAAACCTCAGAAAACCCTTGTTTTATGAAACAATAGACATTCAGGTCATTTGATGAACACTTCATTTTCTCTTGCGTGAATATCCAACAAAAGCTCAGGTTACACAGAAAAGTGAGTTAGACTTTGAACTATATCATAAATCAGTATAAACTGGAGATTCTAGCAGTTTAGACTGGATCCAACAGATCCACAGTAACAGATGGATGTGAAGAGGTGTTTTACAGAGGAGCGATGACGCCTCTCAGTGGTGACAGTGGAGTAGTGCCGCTCTTCTTCAGAAACAGAGACAGAGGGGAGGATGTGAAACACTAGTGGATTTACCAGAGTTACACACGATCAGCTGTAGAAGTTATCAAATTCAAATATGATGATTAAAGGGAATTCTTACTAAAATAGACTTAAAACTGTGTTTTTTATTTACTCTGTTCACATACATGTAAACTGTCCTGTCTGAAATGCTTACGAACATGTTAGCCTGATAATCTAACAGCCATTTCATTTCACTACATATCACGTGTTTCGTCAAGTTATTTTTTTCATTGTTTTTTAATTATTGAAATAAATGGAGGATAGTGGCAGTTTTTCTCCCAGGCCTAGTTTACACAGGTGTTCATGATATTAGCTTCATGACACCAGAAAACCTCCCGAGGCAGATTTCTCCTTGATCAAATATTTATTGAAATATATTCTGCCGTGTGGGCCCGGCCCTGTTCGCCTCCTGCGCCTGCGGCCATTAATGTCTGGCTTCATAATGCTGAGAAACGTCCAATATCATCGACAGATATTAGCTCAGTTACATTTTAAAGAACAAGCCACATGATGGAGAGGCGTGCTATGTTTGTCTGGTATTAGGTAAATATTATTTGGACCTAATGCATTAATTCTGGTAGATCTTTTAAATCAAAAACAAGCCAGTAACACCAACTATCTGATTAGATATTCTCCACAGAATAGATTTGATATGATATAAGAAATATGCACACAGTTGTTAAACCAGATCAACTGTCGAGGTGTGACTTCATAGTTCTGAATCAGCGAAACAATTCATATAGTTCATTAATGTGTCCCAGGTATTTTTCATTTTCTTTATGGGGCCTTTAAGGGTGTATCAGATTTTTGTACAATCACAGTTTTGATCGCGCTGGTTGTAAGATGGAGATATTACCTACTTCCACTTATTACTTCCATTTTCCATTTTCTGTAAATGAGCAGGGAGACTGGAAACAAGTGAAACAGAAGATAACCCCAAAATAACATTTATACAAGAGGGCCTATATCACAACCAATGGAACTTGTGTCAAAAAAGTACAAACAGAGATGGGGCAGGTTTTGGACATAACCCACATAATGTAGATGGTTGCTGGCATCTGCTTCACATATTAGACAGGTCAGGTAGATTTTGAGTTTCCCTCTCAGTCCCACCTTCTGGTTGACTAAAAACTTGAATCTAATGGAGACACATGGAGCTGGATCATATCAGTTTATTTTTCATTGTCACTTTGTCACAGTCAATATGGAAACCAATCATCCTGGTAAATTAGCAGCACGGTGGTACAGTGTAGAGTTTGGGTGTTCTGTCTGTGTCTGCATGGAAATACTCCAGCTTCCTCCCACAGACGATTGAGTGTAGAGTAAATTTAACTGTCCGTAGGTGTGAATGTTAATTTGTATCCCACCACTGGCACAGTGTCAGAGGGGATTGGCTACCCCTCGAAGAATAATGGCTGTCTGCTAAAATGGTAACTTTGCGGTACTTGAGTCTCTTGAGGAACAGGCTGGTGCTTCTTAATAATCCACATATAAATGCATATGGAAACATTCTGCTACTAAGTGGCACAACAGGTGAAACTCTGACTGCAGGCCGGCAGGCATTTAAATTCATTTGATTGAAGAGGGAAAACATGGAAATGGCCCAGCCAGAAAATTAGCGTGTTCTGTTGAACAAATGCAGCATATAAAGAGGATCAGGTCTGTTATTTAGTTTGAGTGTCAGCAGAGAACATTCGTTATGGCTTTTACAGGGAAGTATGTGCTGGAGAGCACCGAGAACTACGAGGAGTTCTTGGAAGCTCTTGGTGAGAAACCTGTATTTAGATAACATTTGCAAGATGAATTGGTTAAAATGTGATAACAATGGTGTATTTTCTCTGTAGGAATTAATATCCCGAAAAACCAAGGAAATGAGGAAATCATAACAGAGATCTATCAGAATGACGAGTTCAGCGTGACTAAATCCGTGAAGGATAAAACCTGGTACAACAAATTCACCATTGGGAAGGAGTCGGAGCTGCAAACTGTGGATGGCGAGAAATTCAAGGTCAGTTCATTGTCATTTTCCAATGTATAAGCAGTTATTTTAAACATCTAAACACTGGCTTTTCCACCTGCAGTTTGATCGATGATGCATTTTGAATTTTCAGACCACTGTCACTCTGGAGGGAGGTAAATTGAAGATTCAGTTTCCCAAATTCCTTTACACTGCTGAGGTGGTCAATGACAAGCTCGTCGAGGTGAGCACATACGACTTTACGCTGGTGTAGTGGTGAATGTGTGTTTGTCCGTGTGTGTTTGTGTATGTGTGTGTGTGTGTGTGTGTGTGTGTGTGTGTGTGTGTGTGACGAAGCCTTTTGAGAACATCTTTGTGTTTTCTCTCATTTAAGGTCCAAGCTGTGGGTGCAGTAGCCACCAAGATGATTAGCAAGAAAACAAAATGAGTCAAATTAAGATCTCATTAAATTATAAGACAATAAATCATTAACTCTCAACAATAAAATGCGTTTGTTGTTTTCTTTCAACAGCACAATTTCAGAGATGGGTTAACTTTGCCTCTCTATTCACAGGCAGCTGCTTTAATTCATCTATGTTAACTGTAGATCTCATTAAAGCTCATTAGCACTGAATGAGAAAAGCTTTATAAGACACTAGTTTTAAGAAACACATTTTTTAGTTGCTACTGGCAACCCTGCTAATTCCAGTTAGACCAAAATAGTTTGAACTAGAATGACACTCAGTAGAGAGCATTACCTTGGCCAAGGCCCAACAGTTCTCTTAAATTCAAACAAGCTGCACCACATTTCACACACTCATAGATATCACTTCCCTAAATATACCTCATGGGAAAACTGTGAAAATGCTAAATAAGAAAGGGTTTGCCTGATAAAAGTCTATTACCGAATCTTTGCAGCATAATAAATCACAGATTGCAAGTTGGACAGTTTATGGGAGCTCTTTTCACAGTTTTTGATCTACTCATCCCTCTGCTACAATCCGCCCTCTGATCTGCATCCTGCCTGACTCGTACCACATCCTTCTACCAAGTGAAATTCCGTCCAGTAGTTATTGCATCATCTCACTTACCAGCAAACCAACCAACAAACAGACACAGGTAAAAACATTACCTCCTTAATTGGCTTTAGAGAGATTAAATAATAATTATAACAATAAATTATCTTTGCTCAGGCATTGTTAATATATAAATGTTCAGATTGAGTAACTGGTATATGAGGCATGTTTAAACCTTTGTTTGTGTTTATGTGTTTAAGTTAAGAAGAAATATCATCAATTCAATATCACTGAGCTGAAACCAATTTTCAGAAAATGTCATTACTGCACTGAAATACAGGTTTTATTCATTATTATCTTTATTTTTATTGAATCAAAGAGGAATACTGTTGCAAGTGAAGGGTCTATAGAAATACAGCAGATAACACAGCATAGTTTATTTTATTTATTTTTTAACATTTCTTTTACAGTTCTTTAGCTAAAAGTGAAAGAATGCACAAGAAAATCCCACTTGCTCCTTGATACACATGGTGAAGTGATTATTTTAAACTGGTGAAGGCATTTTCATGATGTGTTCCTCTGCCTCCCGCAGCCTCTTTTCCACCGCTGCATGTTGAGTCTCGCAACCTTAGATCCGTTTGCTGACTCTTTTGAAAGTCACACCCTTCTCTCCTGGAGTTATGCAAGTCTACAGAGCATGTGTGGGGAAGATAAAGTGAAAATATAACAAACAGCAGCCTGTATTTGGGTCACATTAAGGTTACATGAAATTAGTATTGTGGTGTTCACAGTTTGAGCGACTGTTACTCTTACCATCACTAGTTTATCTTCACTCAGCTCTGCTGTCAAGCTGTACTGAGGAAACTCTATTGCAATCTTGTTGTCTGCCATAGTGACTGTGGCCTAAAGGTCACAAGGTGAAAAGGTCACAGAGGAAAACTAGTGGTGCAGGTTGGGTATATATGAAAACTCGTCTGTCATGAACTTACCTTGAATTTGGAGCCCTTCATCGTCTCCAGCTCACACTCCTGGTCAATAGTGAAGCTATTGGACCAGGTCCAGTTGGGGATGGTTTGCGTCCAGATGAAGTGGTTCCCGTCCTGAACCACGTCCGTCACCACTTTGTGGTCGGTCTTGGCGCTGAGAAGCCCTGTCACAGAGTGGGCGAAATTCCAAATGAAAACAGTCAACAAACTTAAATGAATGACAACTAACGTTTATCTGCAAAAAAACACTCATAATACCCAAAGCTTCCAGAAACTCCTCGTAGTTCTCCTGACTCTCCAGCTCATATTTCCCAGTGAACGCCATGATGGTGAAAGAGAGGAGTTACAGAGTGAAGGAGTTCAATAAGAAGAGAGGAGTGGCCTTCAGTTATTACTCACTGCCAAACTCTCCTCCTTTTGTTGCACCTCACCCCTCGTGTGAGAAATGCCAGCAATGTTTTTCACAGTTTGTCACCTTGTTTTAAATACACTGATCTAATAGGACCAAGAGGTATTTCCCTGCCCCTGTACCTTTCAGGTTCTTCCAGCACTTCTGTCATGTGATAAGATTTCCTCTTCATGTTTAGACTTGTATTATATAGTAAAATGCTCAGCCCACAGGGCTGATGTATGTTCAGCTATAGTGAACTCTTTTTTCCACCTGTGAGGTTCAGGGATGAAAATCCATGTACTGCAGCGAGCCACTGAAGTTTGAGGCTTTGAAAGTTTCTTCTCGAGAACTGTCTGAACTAACAAGACAAAATCAACTACTGAACCACAACCGGTACACCACAACCACAACGAGGTGAATTACGGTATGTTCTCTAGTAATTAGTATTTGAACTATGTGCCAGAGTTCTTCTGTCTGTCAATGTCACGGTTAGTGGCAGCAGAAACACAGGCTGTTGCTGCTGGTATGTTACTTTAATAAATGAATGAAAAGTGGATTACAGCCAAATGGGAAAATCACACACACACACGCATGTCTCTCTATATAACCCTAACCCTAACCCTAACCCTAACCTAAATGTATTCTAATCCTAACCCTAACCCTAACCTAACCCTAACCTAACCCTAACCTAAACGTATTCTAACCCTAACCCTAACCTAACCCTAACCTATTCTAACCCTAACCCTAACCCTAACCCTATTCTAACCCTAACCCTAACCTAACCCTAAAACCAAGTCTTACCCCTCAAAAAGCCAATTTAATTTGTGAAGAGCAGCCAAAATGTTCTCACATCAAAATGTCCTCACAATGATGGTATTGAACCAGAATTGGCCCTCATAACTATAGATAGACATCGCTGCTCCTCTTCATGTCTCCTCTTGTCTCTTTGCACAGTCTCATCCTCATCTGTTTTTCTCCAAGTCTTTTTTATCTCTCTCACCATCTCTCATACTCTAATTTTTTCTCCTCCTTCTCAGCATACACACACACACACGCACACATGTTCGTACATCTATCTTAGTGAGGACACTCAGTGGCATAATGCATTCCATAACCGTTAGTGTAACTCACAACTACATGTCTTACCCTAACCACAACCTAATTCTATCACCAGCCCTAAAACCAAGTCTTAACCAGGAAACAGTCGCCCTCACTTTTCCAAAAAGTTCCTCACTCCATAGGTTCTAGTCTCAAAATGGTACTCACAAAGATATATGTACAAGAACAGACACACACACACAGATATATATATATATATATATATATCACAAGGTTGTGTCTGGTACAAGTCAGTATCTGGATCTAAAGTGCTGATCCAAGCTATGAAACCAACCCTGACGAACAGAAGCACATGCAACTCCAAATCATTGGTTTGTGTATTTCCATCACATCATGAGCAACTTCCTGAACTGAGGTTCATTTTTCATCTTTTTTATATATCTTTATATATATATATATATATATATATATATATATAAGTATTCAGTTTTTCACACCATTATACTGTATGGCCGCCCGGTGTGGACATCTTGAATCTTGAGGAGCAGAAACAGGTGAACAGCTATAGAGCTATTGAAAACAGGCTGAAATGAATTCTTACCAGGAGGACATGGGTGGGCAGAAGGAGAATTGAATCACTGATTGGTTGGGAGATTGAACTGTTCATTGCTTCTTTTTGGAGTCTTACATACAGAAATCTAAGCCTGTGTGAGATGTTGCTCGCTGACTGCTCTTTCACCTTGCACTGCAGTAGCCACCTCATCCCAAAATGTAAACTGAAACATACGTAGAAGGAAAACATTTGTATAAACTGCTGTAAGACAAAGTGCTCTCCTCTGAATGGAGGTTTGGACCTTATCAGGTCAGTCATCTCCCTTCCAGCTCAATGTGTAATAGAAAATAAATGCATGTTTTGAAAATAAATGCTCTCTATATATATTCAAGTGTTGGCAACCCTGCCCCACAGAACCATTCTGCACATCCTGAACTCCTTTATCTGTCAAAGAAACCTGCTGTTTATTCACTTTATGCAACACAGACTGGATGAACTCTCTGCTTCTAAGAAACTAACCAAATAAATGTATGTTCCAAATATTTCTGGAACGTGCAGAAGAGCCTGGATCACATAAACCGACAAGACCTAAATGCTTACAGTGTCAGGTCTTCAGGTGGAGTCAACATTAAAGATGAGAAATGAACCTCAGTTCAGGAAGTTGCTCATGATGTGATGGAAATACACAAACCAATGATTTGGAGTTGCATGTTCTTCTGTTCGTCAGGGTTGGTTTCATAGCTTGGATCAGCACTTTAGATCCAGATACTGACTTGTACCAGACACAACCTTCTGATCTGGAGTCAGACACGCTGGAGTCTGATGAACCCATCAATTCACTCAATCAATCAATTTTAGTACATGTCACTGACTCTCTCTCTCTCTCTCTCTCTCTCGCTGTCTCTGTCTGACTTCTTAATGTATCTCTGGCAGGATCCAGTTCTGACATAACTTAACAATTATTGTTATCTTATAAATTGGTGCTGCTCTCATTAATAACATAATTTCATCTATAAATATCACTCACTTATTTTATACAACAACTGTTCCTGGTCTCTCTCTCTCTCTCTCTGTCTCTCTCTCTCCGTCTCTTTCTCTCTCTCTCTCACTTTTCTATAATTTTGTGATGTCTTCACCTTACTGTGCAAAGTGTGATTTGGTAGCATAAAAATAAAATCAGTCACTTAAGGGAATAAATTATGATGCAAGTTTTTTTTTTCACATCCAGAAAGTATAGAGAGAGATTAAGAGTTTGAGTCTTATTTAAGTTTATTTACGTATTAATCACATTCCCAATATTGATATTCAGAATGGTTTGAAAATCCAATATACAAATACGATGACGTTTGATGATTGTGCGCACAACAGATAAACCAGGTTATACTATATTCACACAACATACCATGAAAATATCAAGTGACTGAACAGCAAAGGTCATCATTGGTCTCATCACACATTTTACAGTCAGTTTTTTTATTTTTGTCATGTCCATTATTTTTACAGAGCTGACAATGTTGTGTTACAGTTCTTTTCTGGAATGAAGTCCCTTTTCCTTTGGATGATGTTTTTGTTTAATCAGATTGCATGCACCGCTGTCTCTCCAGTCCCAACAGTGGTTTTGATGATCTGTCTTTAATTTCTTACTGTCTAAAATAAAGAAACCCATATGTCAACCACAGACACAGAAAAATAGAAGAAAATACCTGTGACACAGCAGCATAGTCAATACTTAGTTATCTTCACCTAACATTGACCACTAATGATAAAGAAAATTCACTGATGGATGGACCATAAACAGCAAACCTGTGTAAAATTCTACATCCACACAGTGTGGGAGACTTTAATCCCAACAAGGGCTGAACGAGTCACAGCTCATTGAGGCCCAGCAGTCACACCTTGTCCTCCGGCACGGTACTGTCCTGGTTGAGCCCCCTCTTATCTCGGTTCTTCCCAAAGGAGAAAGAAAAAACCCCACCGGTGGTCTCCTCGGCCTGTTTACCTCCTCTCACCTCCCCCCTCTGTGCTCTCTGCTGGCGGTCTGCAGCGCTGCCGGGCAGCAGATTAGGCGTGGAGGGAGTCGGGGTGGTCTCCCCCCAGATGTACAGTGTCTCCCCCTCTGGGCAGGGCTGCAGGCCCTTGCTCAGGTAACTTGGGCTCGGACTGGCAGAGGACGGCAGAGTGCGCAGGCTGCCGTTCAAGCAGCTGGAGTTGTGGTCAGCTGAGCCTTTGCGCGAGTTTCCAGAGGAGCTTAAGTTGGAGGAGCGGTAGTTGTAGGCCCTCCAGCCGGGACGTTTGCGCTGGTGACACTGGCACCTCAGGATTCGAATGAAGGCCATCTTGAACTCACGATTGTAGCAGGGGTAGATGATGGGGTTCAGGCAGCTGTTGAAATAGCCCAGCCAGAAGGTGACTTTGAAGAGGAGTTCAGGTGGGCGCAGGTTCACATTAAAGGCCCCTGGAGACAGGAGAGTGGAGCGAGGGGAAATAATGAATCAAAGGTTAATGTCCAGCTTCGTGACAACTCAAATGAACTCCTTAAAGGTTCAGTGTGTAGAATTTAGTGTCATCCAGCTGAATATCTTCACCTCACCCTCCCCTCCCCTCAAAAGGTGTTTAGTTTGTCCAGTCCGGGCTACTGTAAAAAACATGGCGTGGAGTAAAGTTTTTAAATATAAAGGCCCAATTCTGTGGTAAAGAAAACAACAATTTGTACAATTGAGATGAAACACACTAGTGAAAACATCACTAAGGTTATTTTATATTGAATTTCTGCCAATAGATCCCTTTCAACTAAATCTTACACATTGAACCTTTAAAGCAATACTTCAACATTTTGAGAAATATGCTTTTCTGCTCTTATGCCTAAAGTTTGACAATAATATCAATGCCACTTGCTACAAGCTGTAAATGGTTATATAGTGTTGGAAATACTTGACATAGATGAATAATCTGGATTTAATGTGCTTCATCAGGGCAGTGTCATATCAGTCCAGCCTATTGATTCTGTCAGTGATTGATTTTATCCAGTAGGTGGCAGCATTTACCAAGCATAACAGGGTAACACAGTGATGTGAAGCAGTCAGCTCCACACATTGTTCATCATTAAAGCAAAGACCTTGAGAGCGTCTTCATGAGCAGATAAAGTGCTTCCTTTTCAAAAGGCACGTCTAGCTGTCCTTTCACAGTTCATTTCAATGAATGAATAAACCGTGCGACGAATAAGAAAAGCTGAGATGCTGAACTTGGAAAATTAAGTGGCAGCATATTTTCTGAGAGGTTATGGAAGTTCCACCACCACAGCAAGCTTTTCTTTCCAGCACCTCTGCATGGAAGATGGTGCAGAAACAAGTATACTGCTACACAGCTGAACATGTGTGTACAAATAGATTCAGAGTAGGAATTAGAGACAAGAAATAACAACACTGCAAAATATCTGCAAATAGATTTGTCGGATAAACTAAAGAGGGAGTTTAGTTGCTTAGCTGCATTAATCCGTCCATGTGGTGCCTTTTTCTACGACTGCGGCCGAGCTGAATTAGAAGAAGAACATCTAATAAGCTAATGAGGTGAGAGGGAGGCCTGAGGATAAAAGGGATTATTAAGCAACTGTGATATTAGTGTTGAAGAATAAAATAATGAAAGAAAGAAGGACTGTGTGTTTGTGTGCATGGGCAGATGTAAGTAGAATTGTGTTTCTTGACACCAACCAACATTCGTAAATTAATCTCACGTTCCTGAAAAGACTGAGGATGCTAATCTCAGGATTTCAAGTGTGAAATTACCTCTGTTAAAATATTATGAGCTCACAGACGCTGCCGCTCCTTATGAATATCAGATCACAAGCTTTAACAATTATCGTAAGCGGTACAAGGTGCATTGTATCGTTTATAGCCTTGGGGGGAATGTTGCAGACAGGGACTGGGGTTTCTTCAAAGTTATTAGCAGAAAATAATTTTTAAAATAATCACTGTTTCTGTTTGATGCCACAAAACAAAGCTTGTCTTTATATCTACAACTTATGAGGTTTTTTTTACCATCTTTGTGTTAGAGTATTTTGTGATGTTTTCCATCAAAACCATGTGCTCGCACTCAAATAGCCCCTGCTTGTGCTTAGATGTACCACACAGACATTCTAAACTCACTTGGTTAACCTAAATGAAGATGGTTGTGCGACAACATGATAAAAACACATGTTCATTTAACTCAGTGGCTCCTAAATGGCAGAGATACAGCTGTGTGTGTGTGTGTGTGTGTGTGTGTGTGCTCGAGCTGCCAGACTGTGAGAGAAAACTATAGACAGCCACTGTCTGGTTGTGTCTTGGCCTCCTGTACTGTAGATGAATGGGCCTCTTCTCAGTGGCTGGTATTTTCACATCATGTTATTTTCTCTTCTGGAGAGCCACTTTAAAGTGATTACATAACTGTATGATGTCAGAAAAAGGTGGAACTTAAACGTGGTAATTCTAGACTCACCATTTGTCTGCCTGTCTGTGGTGGCAGTAAAAAATAATAATAACTTCATTAATCTTCTAAATATTTTGTACATGAACTATTTCAAAAAGTGAAAGACATCTTCAAGATTTCCCACAAAATTGTAGATTACATCGAGCAAACAGTCAAAGTTATTCTATTTCCCATGATATATAATAACAGAGATAATAATAATAATAATAATATCTATCTATCTGTCCGTCTGTCCGCCCGTCTGTCCGCCCGTCTGTCCGCCCCCCCACCCACCTATCTCTCTCTCTCTCTCTCTCTCTCTCTATCTATCTATCTATCTATCTATCTATATATCTATCTATCTATCTATAACATGGCATTCAGACTTTGCTAGAACAAACACAGCTGTGTTGCTCTACCTGGCTCCCAGGAAAGGTCCCTGAACAGCTGGAGACCCCCACACAGAACAAAAAGTGCCTGTTTTCGACACCAGCACCAGATAAAAGAGCAGGAAATCGGAGTGACAACAGCTCCCTGTCGACAGATATGGCACGTTTGTATGTTTTGCTCCTGTGTGAATGTGCTCCATTTTTGTCCCGTGAAGAGTGTTTATGTTGAAAGCCCATAGTATAAATACCAGAGGATGCAAAGGTCTTGGCTGAAAGACAAAGGTGTGGAGATAACGTTGAGAGGGTTATTGTTGGTGGTCTCACCGCTTCTGCTCAGAGAAATGTTTGTACCTGCTTCCTGAGGACGCACACACACACGTACACACGTACACACATGCACATCTCACCGTCGAAAGCAGGAACATCTTAACTAAGCAAGGCATCCTGTTATTGTCACTGTTGGAAGAAGCAATACCTATTCTGTGCCATGTAGAACGAGCACACACACACACACACACACACACACACACACACACACACACACACACACACACACACACACACACACACACACACACACACACACTGTTTCATAGTACAGCTATAAATATGATTAATATGTCTTGATCTAAAAGGACAGAAGTGTTATTACCCTTGCAGATTGCTTTCAATGAAACCATAGCATGAAGCTATTTTTAGGAAAATTGGGTTGACGTCGCAGGGTCCCTGGCGCTCACCCCCGCTGCCCTATGGCCCCTCGAGCTCAGCTCTGCCACTTACTCTGTCTTCCATTGCTTTGACACTTAGCACTCTCATTATTTTCCCCCTTCAAAAACTATTTCAATTACCCCCAGGGCACAAGCTCTGACCAGCTCAGTGTAACCACAAAAAAAGCCCCATACACACAGCAAGCACACATTCACACTTTCGCAGTATCTCTTCCAGAAAACACATACATGGAAACAATTGGTTAACACCTCCAAGTGTTGGTTTCTCTCACATTTGAGCTCACTTCCTGCACCAGTTGCTAAATGTGAGCCCTTCACAGGACATTAGTGGCTGTGCTGGGTGTTAAAGAGCCGCGGGAAAATGTGTGCAGTGAAATAACACGCTGCATCCCCCGAGCACTAATGATTTCCTTTGGTTGAGTTAAGAGATGAGAACGAAGGAAAAGACAATAAATAAAATGTTTCAATTAAAAACACTGACTGATACCAGCGTCTGAAACACGAATATTCGCTCCAGCAATCAGCAGATTAATTGTTAATTAAAAAATAAGTTATGAAAAACTTCAACTGCTTGTTCCAGTGATCAGATGTCAGAGTCAGTTGATGCTGGGGATTTACACAACTTTTCCTGTCAGCCTCCTTGTAGAATGTCTGGAAAATGTCCAAGTGAGCCCATGTGAGAATAAAGCAGGAAAACGTCCAAAACAATTCACAGCGAGCGAGTAGGAGTGTTGATGACGTTTCTAACACTGGATGGGAGCAAAACTAAAAAAAAAACTAAAACAATACAAATATCTTAGGATGAAAAATAGGCACCAAACATGTAGAAGACGCTGATGTCAAATGGAAAGACAATAAGATTTGAGAGCTTTTGGTGATAAGGGTCAGAGCTGGGGTGGATGTGACGCCACCCTTTCCCTAAACGTTCCGGACATTTACCTGTTGCTGTGAATGCGTCTGATCCAGAAAACCTACTGCTGCATTTTTCACATGTCAAAGACAAACTCCAGAAAATTTGTGGGCCCTGTTCTCAAAGATCATGTTTGAAAACAGCTTAAGTTACCAATTTGACTCCACTATAGACCAAAAATAAACATTTCACATTGTCAATATCAGGTTACCGTACAAGCACAATACGCATGTTTGGACTTATCTTATAGCTTTAACTATCTTTAGCTGCTCTGTGAGAACACATGAATAAAATCCACTATTGTGATATCTGCATATATTTTATAATGGGATAAGAAAACATTTTGGACTGAGAAACTGACCACATTTACAGTATTCTCATATATATTATATTTACCACCTTACTTAATGTACTAATAGAGACTAATAGAGATCTGCTTGACGTGGTTTGAGAGCTTAATCAAAGTGTCAATGGTGGTGTTTGGTTGCTATAATTAACTGGAAAGTTTCCGCTTCTCAAAAAGCCTGTATGTCCACTGTCTGCACTCGTCTCTTATTATCACAGTGTTAATGGAGCCACTTTTTCATAATGTGAATGTGTTGTGAAATAACCTATGGTTTAGTTGTATTGATTGTATTGACAAAAAAGTGACAAAATAATATTCAACTGTCAAGGTGGACAGTGCTGTGTGTGTGTGTGTTTGGGCTGCTTTTTGTCAACAAAAAAAACCCAACTGACTTAAAATCATTGATGTAATGTGAGTGGAGTGTCTATATATTTCTTTACTCCAACTTAAATGCTTAAAAGGAGACATGATGAAACTCAAAACCTGAAAAATATTTACTCATTCTGTGGGACCGGTGGCTGCATGCTTTCATTAATATACAAAAACAAGGTATTCATGGCATTCAAATCAGTTTGATGAGATTGATGATTGTGAAGGTGAGAGTTCACATGTTTCTTTAAACTGCATATGCTGTGAGTGGCTCTTACTGGCAGCATAACTTTCATTTTAATTTTTTCAGCTGCAGCATCACTGACACAATCACTGAAAACATATATGACCACACGTGCATACATGCACATGAACACACATTAATACTACACACACAAACCAAACACAACAACCGTCACCAGCACACACACAGAAACTCCCATTTTACATATTAGTGACAGTATGCAGAGGAAGTAGCAGAGTAATAACAAGTGTGAGGCAGGAAATCCCACTCTGTGGGTGGAGGCTAATGGATGCTGAGGGAGCAACATGAGGAGAGTGCCGCTGCCCTCTCAGGCTGCTCAGTTCAGACGTTAGTCACAGCAGTGAGCAGGGGCACGAACACTAAGAAACAACAGTGTTTTCTGCAAACCCCCTTTTGAATGAGAGGGGGCTTCAGTGTGAGAGCAGTGTCAGTGTCCTGCTCTGATATCGTGGATGTACAAATGCTGCATTGTCGCCAGATCACTGTTCAACTTGTTTGCATATTTTTCCTTCTTTGTGGTTCAGTGTGTAGAATGTAGTGACATCTAGTGGTGCATGTTGCAGCTGAATACCCCTCACCTCACCCTCCCCTGTGGTAGCCTTCAGTTGCCATAAAAACTCAAAAGGTGTTTAGTTTGTCCAGTTTGGGCTACCGTAAAAAAACATGGCGGCCTCAGTAGGAGGACCTGCTCCCTGTGTAAATATAAAGTATTTAAATATAAAGGAACTGTTCTAGGGTAAAGAAAACTTCATTCGGACAATTGAGATGAAACAAACATTTTATATTTAATTTCTGCCAATAGATCCCTTTCACCTAAATCTTACACACTGGCACTTGAATGCATCTCCAATTCCACTGACAAATTGAAAAAAATAAAAATGCAGTAAGGTTATGGTACATTAGTATGCTACAGCAGAGGTTGAACAAAGAAACGTAACCTCGGGAGCTTTCTTGGCACTTTGTTAATTAATCTTACATAAACCGGCCCCTCCTAAACCCCTGCTGTTTGAGAACTCGGCAAATCACAATTTGGAAAATTGCAAATGTTGTCTGAGAATAACACTGAGTTATTCTTGCTATGTGACACTGTACAGTGATCCTGCCTCATGTACTAATGTGTGTATGACCATGTGAGGATGTGATGAGCTGCAATTTAGAGCCAGAGGCATAAACACATTCCCATGTGTCCACGGAAAATGCAAACAGTCAGGGTCTAACACACACTCATATTCATTTGCAGTCACAACACACAGTGCCACAAGTTATTGTGGCAATCAGGAAAACCTTGATCTGAAATACTGCAGCCATGCTTGTAGTTCATTAAGCCCATTTCGTCCAACCTTCATCACTAGATAAAGACTTTATGTTTTCTTAACTTCCTCCCCGCAATACAGCATGGCACAGCCATTTTGATTTAAATTTTCTCTGCAGGTTTTTAAACAGCCATGTCAGTGGAGTGTTGAATACTTGCCAGGAATAGTGGCGTCAGGGAGCCTGGACCGGGAGCAGAGCTCTCGCTAAATGCACACTAACCATGTGCATACAGCCCTGTGATCGCCAAGGGGCCCTGATGTACCATCATGTTTCCTTCCAGGGGTGTACATATTCAAGTTTGGAAATTGAAATAAGTCTATTTTGCAGACATTATCTGACCAATAGATTTAGGTACAGGCTATGCACCATGATGCTGGCTAGTTTCACTTGAGTCAAAACTAACTACACAGCAAGCTAACATCAGTTACATCCAACCAATGTCAGACTAATAAACTTTTAAAAAAAAATCTGAAATACTTTCCTTTCATCTCAATTTGTCACAATGATTGATTTGCATTTTTAAAATAAGGAACCCCTATATATGTTTATTTTCATTATATATTATATAGTGTACATGTATTGTATTTCTTATAGATTAGCCCTAAGGGGGCCATTATATTTTATTATTGCAAACACACATGACACTGTCCCTGTTCCTACTTTCTTCACTGACACAGATGAAAATGAAAAGACAGGATGAAGGGATGGAGAAAGGGAGTAGAGAAGAAGAGCTGGTACTGCCCACTGTCACAAATTGAACATCTTAAAATATACATAAACTATATAATTCAGGTAAATCATACTCTACTTTATCATCTGCTTTCTGCAAGGTCAAATTTGACGTCACCTCATCTGAGGTGCTCCTCCCACTTGCGCTTCCAATTGGCTAACAGCTCAGAATGTGGCTCACATATAACAATGTCCTTATTATCCCAAGTCCTACATAATAACATTGCCATATTGCTTGGTTATTTTACACTCATTTCTAATTTGATTTTCGTAAATTCGTATTTATACCAACAGTATGTAAACGGAGAATAATGTTTGTTAGCATTTGTGACAATAGCTGATTATGTCATGGTAGCTGAAATAAAATCATTTATCATAACATCACTCATAGAAAGATTTGTAATCTGAGGTATAATGTGTTATTTAAAGTCTCATTTAAATTTACTTTGCAATGTGTATTCATGAAAATGAAATAATGAGGCCACCCCTAAGCAAGATTTTGCTTAGGGCCCCCAAAAATCTAAAAGTGTCCCTGCCTACAGGCCTCTGGATTAACTGACAGGGGAAAGGCCACCTTGTCCTCACTTGGCAAACAGTGTGTTTGTTACATCGGGAGAGATGAACTGTGACTCAGTTACTAATGCAACAATAACACTAATAATGTTTGGATAAGCTTGAGAAAAATTCTTCCTCAGACTCTCCCTTATTATGGGACCTGGATTCACAGACTACACAGTCAGCAGTGTTTTGGATTTACTGAGTAAATGGTGCAGAACTGTAAAATCTCACAGTTGATCCAATTTTAAAATCTGCGTAGTAAAACTATGCTGCAAAACTAACTTAATTACAATCACAGACTCTGTGAAGACGGGGAAATACCAAAGCAAATTGAATGCTGCAATAATATATGGCTGATGTAATTTTTGTATCCCTGCAGGATAAAACCACCACTCCAGTATATCAAAGCCCACACAGAGATTTGGTGTCAGTTCAGAGAAGTAAATGTTGCCCAGGAGACTTTCCTAGTGTCAGCTATAGATATGATTTACAAGTCCTGCAGCAGTCTTTCACTGCCTCAGATTAATTTCTATACAGACATCCGGACTGTCATATATTTTCTGCAAGATGCCCTAAAACTAGTTGAATGTTATTTTAATGGAGTGGGCTGTGAGGAAAGAGGTTTTTACAAATGGCCAAACATTAGTTTCATTATTGACAGAATATCAGACTCATTATAAGAACGGATCCACGGAACCTACCTATGGGTAAGGCGAGAAAGAAAGGCAGCCAGCAGAGCGTAAACATGCCGACCACGACTCCCAAAGTTTTTGCTGCTTTCTTCTCCCGGGAAAATTTCAGAAGTTTCACCGTCAGGGAACTCCTCGCTTGGTGCGCTCGGCCCTTGCCGGCGCCAGAAGAGGCTCCGGGATCCTGCTCCTGCACCTGGGACCCCTTGTGGATCCTGAGGGTCAGCTCGCTGGAGTTCATCCTCTCACGCATCACACCTGCCTCCAGGTTCTTAGTGGTTCGTTTGGCGACTATGTACACTCGAAAGTACATGACCAGTATGACGATGAGCGGAATGTAAAAGGAACCGAGCGAGGAGAAGAGCACGTAAAACGGCTCCTCGGTGATGGGGCACCTCGTGTCGTCCGGAGACGGCGGCTGCTTCCAGCCAAGCAGAGGCCCGATGGAGATGACCACCGACAGCACCCACACGCCGAGCATGGCCAGCAGAGCCCGCTTTTCCGTCACGATGCCCGGGTACTGCAGCGGGTGGCTCACCCCGATGTACCGGTCGATGGATATTACGCACAGGCTCATGATGGACGCGGTGCAGCACAGCACGTCCACCGCCGCCCAAATGTCACAGAAGATCCTGCCGAACACCCAGTAGTCTAGGATCTCCAGGGTGGCGGACACCGGCAGCACCGTGGTGCCCAGCAGCAGGTCCGCGATGGCCAGGTTGATGATGAAGTAGTTCGTCGGGGTGCGCAGGTGCCTGTTGCACACAACCGAGAGGATGACGAGGATGTTGCCCGCGATGGCGAACACGATGAAAGCCCCCAGCACCAAAGCGAGCGGGATGGCCCGGGTGAGGTCCACCTCACTGGGCTCCGTGTGGTTTCCCCTGGAGCCGTTGGTGGAGTTGACCTGGGAGAAGAAGCCCGGAGTCCCGTCGAGTTCCGACGAAGAACTATTTTTCCATAATGCTGTGACATTGTCAGTGCTCAGACTCATTTTGACTCAAGAGGTCCTCCATAGCAGGTTTCAGATGACTTGGAACTGCAACTCACACGAAGAGCTTCACCCAACATAAATAAACTTGATCTATATGGCGCAGGTCTGCATGGTTTAACTTCGCATTTCCAAATCAGTGGTTTATGGTGAAATCCGCGCACTGAGCAGCCGAGCGGTCCCCATGTAGTCCCTCTCCCTCCACTCTCCTGTGGGCTCAGAGGAGATGTGAGGGGGTAGCAGCAGTCGTCCCCTGCCTCCTCGCCTCTCCACCTCCAACAGCTCTGCCATACACTGACTGAACATACTCCGATACGAGCCTATGAAGCGCAGATGACGCGTCATTACATTACAGTGACTCCACAGTCACATTTTACGCGCAACTTTGCGAGATGGAGAAGGTTTTAGGAGAAGCGCCTGACTGGTCTTTTGTATTTGTATTTCCCTCTCTGTGGGAGGGTTAATGACAGGACAATTTGAATCCACTTACTTTTCTGCCAAAAGCACATTAACTGTATTTTCCTTTAGCTTGAGGTCCCTTAAAAGAGGCTTTACTGGCAGGAGAAAAAACAGGTTAATACCAAAACTCAACTGAAGGTATGCTTTGCCAGAAACAGTATGTTCCAGTGTAAATAAACCTTGAAATAGGATCTACCCAGGTTCTTCTGTGAGGTTCTTGAAACTATTTAACGATTTAAATGATGTGCTCAGGCAACATAAACCTTGAAGCCAAAAAGGTATAAGTAGAAAAGAAAATCAAATAAAAAAAATGGCCCCTCCTAAAACAGGTATTTCTCCTGAAGTACATTCCTATTATGGTAAAGCACAGGAGTTCCTCTAAGTAATCTCATTTTGGACTTGAGCTTTTGGACTGATTTAATGGGCTGAGTTCAGACACATGGACATTCCTCCTAAAACTGTGGTTCCTCCTGTTCAAGAGCATTTTAACTTTCTTATGATGTAACATTGGTCTACCAATGCTTGGAAAAAACAAATCCAGGGGCAACTTTTATTATTGACTTAAAAAGAAGAAATTCAGTTTTATTAGGAATCTTTAAAACTCTTTGAGAGTGATTTTATTTACCCACTACACTGCACATTTGAGATTTGCAACATTTTGTTAGAAACATAATCTCTTTCTCCTCAGACAGTTTCAACCATGAAGGTCTGGGATGTTGAATTTGAATGAGTGTATTTTACATCAGCATGTTAAATGTAGACTATTTGCTCTGAATATTTATTCTTCATTCTTTAATATTAAGCTCCTCTTCTTTTGTTCATGCATCATATTTTTTATCCGACCAAAACTGCAAGGCTTTACTTTTTTATTTATTATTATTTCTCATCCTTGACAGTTTCATTCTGTCAAACACAGTCACTCAAGCAACTCAAAATTGAGAAAGTCTGTCTAAAAAATATTCACAGAGTAAATGTGTTGTTCTTTGTGTTTGTCGTTGATCACTGATGATGTACCTGATACGATAAAAGCAACGCTATCATAAATTCAATGGCATCTTCACATTCATTCAACAGCTTCCACTCTTGAAATTCAAATTATTTAACCAGTATTGATTTCCATAAAACTCACAAGGCAAACAGAGAAGTGAGAGCAGACAGTAGTTTTGGATAGGGCAACTTGAATGGTCTGTAAGAAAAACAGTCCCAGTCCCATTTAAATGGACAACTGCACATATCAACTTTGAGGTTGAACAATCCTACACATGAAGTTCTTACAACAGACATGTAAAAGGAAAAAGAGAGTGGTCTGCTAAAAACAGAGATGATTTATTTGTCATTAAACATAGTTAAAAAAGAAACAGAAAATAATATGCCCCTTAAACCATATCTGCCCCAAAATATAAAAGGCTCCTCTCAGGTCCAGGCCCCATCCTTCCACCTAGTGTGGTGGAAATTGGTTCAGTAGTTTAATGTGATCATGCTCAAAAATAAACCATTAACAATACGCAGGTGAAAACACAACCTCCGTGGCTGAGGTAGCAAGAATCACCAGTGGTGTTGCTTTCCAAAGCTGTACTGTACGAAAATGAAGACAAACGTCTCTATTTGCTAGGTTAAGGATGTGTTCTGCATGTGTTGAGTGATGTTGTTTGGTCATACCTGGAGTACTGCTGAAAAAACTACACAAAAAACATATATAATATATATGATATATAGCTATTTATAGCTTTATGGACACATCAAGTCAGTATTGGTCAACAGTTAGACAGCATTAAAAAAGAACTGGATAATTCAGCTCTGATGTGATTGCTGTTGTGTTTGAGTTATTATTGCATTATTTCAAATACACCATTAGATTCTCAAGAGCTCAGTGGGACGTCCAGCTGTAAATCAAGAAATCCCTGAAATGTGACGCATTCCTTTACTGTGTCTCAATCCTTACACAGGCATGTCCACACTCAGGTATTATGTGCATCTTTCTTAAAAGATGAACCTCCTGGAATTATCTCAGTTCATATTTGTGTCTGGACATCAGTGCTGCGATGAACTGCCTTTCACTACCCATTTCATTTGATTGAATAGATTGAGATTTCTAATAACATAAAAGCTTCTGCTTAGCGTGCTGCCAAGTGCTCTGAACAGTCTTAGATCCCTCTGTGGAAACTCAACTTGAGCAGGAGCGTCCACCGTCTGTCAGTCCGCTTCAGTGGTGGGGATTTGCCTTAAATTCAAAAGGATCAACTTTTCTTCTTGGCAGGGAATGCAATCTTAAATCTTAAATTACATAAGACGTGGAGCAATTTCTTTTTGAAGACATCGCTCCAGGTTTTAAGCAGTGATTTGTTATTATCTTTATCCATTTTAACATTAATCTGGGAATAAGAAAGAAGATGTTTTTTCCCTAAGCGGTAGATAAAGATATTTCCAAATTTTGCTTATTTTGTTTTAGTAATGCCAGAAATGTGTTTATTCTTTGTACGATCCCATTTCTGTGAGATATTTTCTAAGGAGTCAAATGACAGCTGAAGTTTTTGTTTCCCTCTGTCATATCTCATCATGGTAGAAAACATCTGTTAATGTCATTTTATCTGGCCAGATCTTCTGCATTAAACTGTCTGAGTTCAGTCAACTGGGTTAAATATTTTTCCTGCTGCAAAGAGTTAAGAGGTGAGAAGTTTGACCTTGTGCTCCTGTTCAAGGCCTGGGCTCAGTCTGGTCCGGTCACGGTTATACTCTGCTCATTGACTCCACATGTTCAGCATTATTCAGTTCAACAAGGGAGACAAATGCATTTATTACCACACTGAACAAACGAGACGGATGTAAGAGCAGCTTGATCTGTGGTAAAATGAATAAATGAATTGACTGAGCTTTAGACAGGGTTGACTGATCATCAGCTCTGAAGCACATGATAATCAACCGGTGTTGTTTTCAGATCCTTAGATAAAGATAATTCGAAATTCAATTCAGTTGTATTGGTATAGCCAACAGCATACATTATCTCAAGATACTTTAAAGTTAGGTCTCTGTAGAGAAACTGAGAAGTTCCCACAATGAGCAAACACTTGGTGAGAAAAACGGTGGTGAAAAAAGTCCCTTTTTTCTCCCCCAACAGGGAGAAACTAGAGGAGTCAGACTCTGTGTCTCTGCCTCGATTGGTTAGGAAGAGAGTAGAGGAATGGTGGAGAGAAATGGTAGAGAGAGGAGAGGTGTAAAAGAGGGGGGGAAGAAAGAGGGAGAGACCATTAAAGGTTGTGTAACTTGTTGTGTAGTAATAGTGATACTTATAGATGTAATGATGATTGCAACACCAGTTAATAGCAGTAGTAATACTTCTACTACTAATAATGCTAACGACAACTGTAATACTAATATTAATGTTAATACTAATACTACTTATAATAATAACAATACAGCAATATCAAAGTGTCAAAGTAAAGTTCTCTGCTAAAAAGTACCTCAACACTTTATATAAGTTTAAGCTTTCACATGTTAAAGTAAAACTCCTGGTTTTGGTTATGGTTTTATTCCATCAATAGGCAGAGAAGCACAAGCTGACTGCGAAGCCCACACAAACCCAATCTATGGTGGCCCACCTGGACGTGCAGGCTGTAGCTTCTCCCACACCATACATGGACAATGCTGCATAATATGCCGCAACTCTGGCGTATCTACTTAGTTCATTATTACAATTTTGTCAGGACCATAAATAGACTCAAGGAGCCAAGATAGAAAGATAGAGAACACAATTAGCTCTTCCAGGTTTGTTTCTCTCAATACGTTCAGGCACTTGTCTTGGAGAGAATAACAGGATACGTTGCACATTTGCTATCCCTCACCAGAAGGAAGTTTCATTTCAAGTGTGTTTGTAAAAATAGCCTCCATGTGTGTTACCTGCATTTACATAAGAGAACAAATCTCTCATCGGTAAAGTTAACCATTCCTTTTTTTCAGCTTCTAAGTTTCTGACATTCCCCCAAACACCTAGTTGGCAAGAAAAATATGCAGGGAACCACATGGTTTGTTGGGGGAGGATTGAGGATTACATCTCCCATGATCCCTCACAGTGTCATCAAACCAGGGGCCTGTACTACGAAGCAGGATTTCCGCTTATCGGGGTAAATCACCATGTAAACTAACCAGTATAAAAGCCCTGCCCACTGACCAATCAACTTCTTTGAAATTTGATATCACCGTTCTGTAAATAAACCTCTGTTTACATTTGTGTTTGACTTTTGAAACGTACATTATGTAACTTTGGCCACTAGGGGGCTCTCAATCAAAACAATAGCAAAACAAAAGCCCTTGTTCGATGATGTCACGAAGCAGCGTAGGATCATGGGAGTTGTTGTCTATACCACTATTGCAGATGAAAATCTACCTGAAGCAATTGAGGCGTAGATCGTGTTAATGGATGAGGTAAAGTATTAAAAAAGTTTCCACGATACAGAGCAAACGTCAATGAATGATCATGATCCATTATGAGCGACCAATACAAACAATGGAAGGATAAAAACAGCTGACTGGCTTTTAGACATTTTATAATAAGATAAAATAAGAATTGTTACTTATTATATGTTTAACTTTATAATGCGATAACCACTCGTTGTTGTGCTTCTTGTGCTGCCCCTAAATGGACAGAACCGTTTAAATTAATTTGTATTTTCATTTTATTTTTACAATCTGATGAATATCACCTTAAAAAACATTTATTAATATCAGGTTACTGCTGATATATAAAACTTTCCATACGTGTTATACTTCGACTATGTTCCCTTCAGTCTTCAAATTCCTGCCTCTCCCCTGTAAAAACAAGGGAGATCCCATCTGGTTTCCTCTGAGCGAGCTCACGATTCACACCTCAGCTCATGGATGTGACAGGCTCAGCCACCTGGTTGCACATTTCCCCAAGACCACAACACAGACACCAGACGGAGGCAGACAGAAGCCGAGCTAATATTTTTGTTTCCCAGACAACAGACATTGGACTCCTGCTTAATGGTTCGTATTTGGGATATCATGAAATATCTTGGACAAGAAAGCCATATAGCCGTCCAAGTCTCCAAAGATCGTCTCTGAAAACGAGAAGTGACGTTAAAATCTCCTCTGGGAATTGCTGGGAATTGCTGGGCAACATCCCTGAATTCAAAGCGACTGACCAGTTACCAACGCTGCTTTATTTGTGTCTTTTGCATTAAACAAAAATTTCAATAACCTTGTATGTTAGAATTTTTCATTCCCATGGACGTAGTTGTCTTCGTCTGGCAGCTCTGATAGATTCCAAAGCACTGGGCTGATTATTGCGATGGTAAATTGCTGTGGAAGAAGCCCAAAGCCTTTCAGCTGAAATGTAGATGAGATGAATAGAAACTATTTCCCCTCATTTCACCACAAGTCAGACTGCTGATTTTAGCATATTGCTAATATTTTATGAAGCTGCTTATACTCATCTGTAAATGTGCTCTGCTGCAAATGGAAATGTGAGTCAGTGGATATCATGTACACGGCTATCATTTAATATACTTGATAATGCGTGAACTACCTTCTCAACTTCTTTATCCCTTTAATTCTTTTGAATTTCTCTGCATGTGAACAGCAACCACACAGTTTTTTTACATTTCTCATTCCCTGTCCTCCCTATGAGCGAGTGCAGTGATAATAAGGATATTTGATTTTAAATATCAGAGAGAGATGAATTGTTTTTTCAGCAGGAGCAGTTTTGTTACCATAATAATCAGCTGAATAGAGTTTTTATGCTTTTGGTAATCTTGTGGATAAACCAGACACAAGTGTTTTTCACATTAACTGCTGTGAACCACGGTGGGGGGAGGGTCATGCATTGGTTTCTCACTTTCTTAGTTTTCTTATCCCCCTTTTACAGTATTTCACTAGATAAGTAAAAGTTTTACATTAAAATGTCAAAAAAAGAAATAGACATATATTATTTATGTTGTTCACTTGTGTACTCACATTTTATTCACAATGTCATCCTACTATGTCTTTTGTTATCGTCTTGATTGAGAGACCCCTACCAGCCAACGTTATATTGTACTTTTAATAATGATGTATTTCATTGTAAATCTGTTCCTGTAGTTTCTTCCATTATTGTTCTCAGTTGTGGGTTGTTGTTATGTGTTGATTACACTGTAATATGACCTCCCTCTGGAAATGCTTGGATACACATTCAAACTTAAAAATGGGCAGCAACAGTCTTGTTGACACAGTGACTACATCTGTCTGATCGGATCATGTAATTAGATTTTCTCCAATCCGAATCTTACGGGTTTGAACAATATGAAAATGACTGTTGTGCTTGTGGATCTTGGACCAGAGTGCTACAATTATTTAAGGACAACTCGATCCTGGTGATTACATGACAGCTTGGGGGAGGCTCAGCAGCACACATCACTCAGTAAAGAGTAATGAAAAAGAAGAAAATGGATTTCATCAATGCTGCTCGACTGCCAGTGTGCTAGAGGAGACCAAACTGTTTTGGCTGCACAAAAGAGCAGATGAATAGTCTTTCTCTTTTCTGTTACAAGCCTGAGGCATGATTGAGATTATCTTGTGGGATATGGCTTGAAACACATCTTTTAACTCAGCCTCTCTCTGGCTTTCAGTTTGTCTGCTTCCCCCCTCCTTACATCACTGCCCATCCCGGACAAGTTATCATATCTGCCCACTCTGTCACGATGGCTGCCTGTACTGTTACATACACCATGCTATGGGGCATTTACTGCCGCACATTGATGTGATACCTGCCTTGCTGGAAATGAACAGCTGGCAAAAAGATGATTCCCTCCCTCAGTGGGGAAACTGCAAGTCCAGCACTTCCCCAGCCACTATTTATAATTGACAACAAGGAGTTGGAAGCAGTGAGGGTAGGGACGCACCACTTAAATTTGATAAAGCTCTCGTATGGTTCCTGGCTGACCCCATCAGAAATGCTCATGGCTGCGGAACCAGTCTGTAAGCACAGGTTGTTTGACATAGACAAAAAAACAGTAATGGGACAGGGATGTGCGTGCATGGGTGTATGTGTGTGTGTGTGTGTGTGCAGTTGGGGTTGTAGGACGTGTTCTCATCAAAGGGGATTCTTGGCCACTGATGCTTGAGGCTGGAAATGGCCTGGCACAGGCCCAGGCTATACATTTGCAGCAAGCTGCTGAGCTGACACTTTAGCAGTGTGGTGAGCCTTAACCATTACATGATTGCCTTAGAGGTTTTTTGGGGGAAAGTGAGACTTGTTATGTCTTTAGCGTTTGCCCGGCAGGATCGTGGCGATAAAGTGTCCGATCCGACACAAAATACCTCGTAAAACTGTCAGTTTTTTGTGACCGACTCAGTGGATGTGTAGTCTCTGATGAGGCAGAGGTTTTTGGAAGATTGTCACCTTTCGTCTGGAGGCGGTAGGTTGTTAGCCCTGCAGCCCCCAGTGACAGGTTGTTACCTCCATCATTGTTGGCTCCATCAGATTGCATGTTGGTGGCAACCTCACTCAGTAATTTGGTTCGACATTCAAGACTCTGCTGAGCTGCCCATAACTTTACATTTCAATCTTTTTGAACGCCATCTTATTCCACCTGGAAGTAAGCAGCAATTGGTGAAATTTTGTGGCTTTATTCAAAGGAATGTGTGTGTGTGTGTGTGTGTGTGTTTGTGTGTGTGTGTGTGTGTGTGTGTGTGTGTGTTTGAGCAGCTTTCTGTCTTTATAACTGAAGATTGATTGTCACATTTGGCACAGGTTGTAATAAAAGAGTGTGTAGTACGGAGACGTACGCCTGGGAGTGTGTGTGTTAGAGTGTGTACTTTGTGGAACAAACAGAGCTGACAAACTAAAATACTCCACTACTGACATGAGAATAAGAAGAGAGCAGATAAATTATAGCATTTCAACTTTCTTTGTTCATCTTTCTTTGACACCAAACCTTAAGCTGATGTGATTGAAGTTTCAACAATCATGGACTTATTTTCTTTATTGACAAACAGTCAAATTCAGTTCAAGTTCAAGTCTTGTGTTGAAGCTCATCAAGAAAATGAAAAGAGAAAAAAATGGAGAATGCAGATGTTTGTGAGTTGATTGGTGAACAATAAGCACATCTCTGTATTTTGATCAATGTTGTGCAACAAAATAAATCTAAACTTGGGGCTGTGCCGCCAGAGTTAAATGAATTAGTGAAAGCCACTCATTCAAATGATGCACTCAAAATATATCAAAGAAATGTTCTCCTGATTGTTTTGTTTAGACAAAGCAGAATGAGTAAATTTGAGTTTGAGAGAGG
The DNA here is from genome assembly GCF_024713975.1 of Paralichthys olivaceus. Lineage (NCBI taxonomy): Eukaryota > Metazoa > Chordata > Actinopteri > Pleuronectiformes > Paralichthyidae > Paralichthys > Paralichthys olivaceus. The sequence continues at coordinate 12,969,115 of NC_091101.1, forward strand.
AAGACAAAGACAGTGAGAAATTGCAGCAACACATTCTTGTTGAGTCACACAGAAACTGCATGAGACACATTATGGATCACTGGTTTCAGCAAAGACAACACAGACTGAAATATCTCAATAACAAGTGGATGATGTACAATTAAAGTTTAGCAACAAAATTCATTATCCCTATATGATTAATCCCAATGACATAGATACTACTACTACTACTAATGATAATAATAATAATAATAATAATCTTGCCCAAGGACACTTTGACATGCAGATTGGGAAGACTGGGATTGACCTCAGGTTGTCCTCCCCCAAGAAGATTGATGACGACCTGAGTTCGATCCCAGTCTTCCCATTCTGCATATCAAAGTGTCCTTGGGCAAGATTATTATTATTACCGCACAGTCACAGTCACATTCATTGCACATTATAACACAAGGAATGTATTTTTCTTAAATCAGTTATTTTACCTTGAACTAAGACTAAGAAGCTACAAGAAGTCATCCACATAAGTTATATCTGAATCCACCCAGGTAAAGTTTTTTCTCTGCATTGTTTTTTCTATGCACAAGTAGGACATGAAATCTTAATTGTCATATAGACAGTCTGTTGACAGTTGCTGTGATGCATCGCTTGCTTGTTTGGCAAAATATAGCGAGCAGACCCATTTTTGTTCATTGATCCAAAAGAACAGTGCCAAGACAGGTCATGTGACCTCAGCATTGAAGTGTTAATGAAAACCTATTGAGTTAGGGTGAGGAGAGGGCGAGGAGAGGTGAGGAGAGGGTGAGTCAGCCTGTGCCAATGTTTCTGCGTTTCTCAGAATATCTTGGGAGGACTGGTAAATACGTCCCTGAGACTGAGGTGCTAAATGTGGTCAAACAAACATCACAAACCAGCTCAACAATGGCTCCTCGGGAGACGGACAGAAAGGTCGAGACAGATGAGCAATGACCTGCTGGAGCTGTCTATTCACATAGATTTTCTTCACTGAATAGGTCATGGTGTCCTTCAGATACAGGTGCACTGTGCTCACTGCTCAGCCCACTCTCACTTTTCTTTTCTCATATGAATTGGTTCAAAGCGACATTTACTGGCAGAAACCCATCGCAGACTGTCTGGTCTTCAGAAAATGGTGTATACATGGAGAAGAAATTAACAAAATATTGTTAAAAGCAAAAAAGCAGGTTCCTTGTAACATACAAGAAGAAATATACTTGTGTATATAAAAATGTGTTCGGATGGCTACAGCATGTGAGTCACATCATTTCCATACTCATCAAACCGTTGAGGGATCCCTTGTGTCCTATGGATGAGGGAACTGTTATCACTGGAAGAGACCACACACATCATCAAATGAATAACATTCTATTGATTTACAGTGATGCTTCCCTCAAAAAGGTGGAAACTACACCAGCAGAATGACCCCCAAGGCACAACAGAGGATGCAGGCATTCAGGCCTGTATTGCTCTCTTGGAGTGCACCATTGTTTTTTTTTGCACCACTGAACCCTCAAATGAGCATTGATCTCTGTATTCCATATTCATCTGGGTGGTTTATAACCTAAAGTCCTATACTGTAATATTCCTCCCTGTGGAATGTGGGGAGAAATAACAAATACTTTTTTACAGTACAAATACTTTGTTACAGTATTTTTCAGGTATCTTTACATTCACTCCCTACTTTTAACATAAATATTTACACTTTCTACTCTTTACAATTTCAAAACAAGCTTGTTACTTTTTTTAATGCATTTGAGGTGAATTCTCAGTGTGTTTTTATTTTGCATCATCAAGCGAGCTAAAGAAATGAAGAATTTGAATGACTTCATTCAATTGTCCTCATTTCCTCCTGGACAGTTTTCCATGCTCATAAATCTTTTCTTGCTTTAATCACTGTTTAGTAAATTGTTTATTTTATTTTATTTGACGTAAGAGTGGTTCAAGTTACAAAGTCTTCAAACTATATTAATGTGACATGACTCTCAGTTTGCTTTACACAGCCGTAAGAAAACGTTTAACGTTCATACATTGAGTACATATCAAAACCTGTACTTTTATTCTTTTACTTGAGTAATATGTTGAATCAGTACTTATGCTTTAAGGTAAGTTTGAGACATTTTTATCACAAGTATCTGCACTTCTGCTTGAGTAAATAATGTGTGTACTTTTACCACCTCAGTGTTTCTGCTGACACAGTCTGATCATGTCCTGCAATGACATTCTCTGTCACCTGAGGATGATTTGTTTTCCTTATATATCACACTGATGCTCGAGCATCACAGTCATCACGTGTGCACTATTTACTGACGTCTTCCCCATAGATCTAAATGCAAATGTCACTGGTCCATTGAAACACAGGTCGGTTGCTTGTCACAGTGACTGAAGCTGTGTGAGCCTGAGTATACGAACAAAGAGCTCCCACAAACTGAAAAAAAAATTAGCAGAGAGAGGCAACAAGCAAAGGAGGTACAACTAGCTCCTGCATGATTGGAAGTGAGACTTCTCATCAAGCAAGACATATGTAATGTTGCCAGACCCAGAATAATAATCTGAACCGCCCCATAAGATTGCATTGTAGTTTTTGTAGGTGCCATTCATTTACATTTATTAACAGAGGACCCAGGTTGAAAAATCCCAGAATTACTCTTTAATCTTACCAAGTGCACCTGAGTGGAAGAATCTACACTAGTCATGTTACTCCACTCATTTATTTAGTAATAAACATAGATAGCCAATAGTTGGTTGAATGTGATGCCTTGGAATCGACTGGAAGGTTTTCCTGTAGAGAAAACAAATGTATAGAAAGGATTGGGACAATTTCTATGGGAATAGACACAGATCTTTCTCATAGTCTGTTTGGTTAGCCTTTGTTTGGTCATCTGACATTAGAAAAGGTCTTTGAAAGAAGCAAGAGGTTCTTGATGCGAGGACCATGGCCCAGACTCACTGAGGTCACACCAGGCCCCCTGCAGAGAAAGAAAAGCTGTTAGTACATAAAACTGGCTTTTCTTCATCAAAACATGATTCTCTTCTCAACCCCTGCTGCCTTGACTGTATTCAAAGAAAATATCTACAGCACAGCTGTGGTTTAGCTGGTATGTGCTTAAGTTGAAGGTCATTGCCCCTTCTGCAGTTTTCCATCACATCCTCAAGAAGCATGAACATACTTTATGAGTTCAATCTTAAATTAGTAACTGTTGAGAATAAAATCATGCATCCTGTGAAGGAGGTTTGGTCATTTTTTAAACTGGGTTTTTTGATCCGTTCTGGACACTGATGTCTGTTTACTGTACCTCTCAAAGTATAATTATGTTAAAGGCATAAATCAATGTGAAACAATAAGAAATAGATATTAACGATTGTAAATTAACAGTAAGACTACTAGTTGTCGTGTTTATTATTTTAATATCCTAATATTTATATCATAATATTTAATTAAAAAAAATGTTTGGTCACTAGAAGGAAACAAGCTATAAACACTATAAACAGTCACTTTTTAAGGCAATGTGCCAAACTTTTCACAGCTGCCTATTTAGACTGTACATAAAGATGGTCTGTTTGCTGCTGAGCAGGTGGTTAACAGCTGCTATGAAAATGATAAATACCATTAACATTTATAAATCATCAATAATTAATTAAATGGTCTGTAAATAGTTGGTATTTATAGAGCTTTTCTAGTCTTGATGACCACTCCAAGCGCTTTACAGTACAGTTTTATTTTTTACCATGAATAAACTTGAGTTTGAGAGAGGAAGACAAAGACAGAGAGAAAGTACAGCAACACATTCTTGTTGGGTCACACATACATGAGACACAATATAGATCACTGGTTTCAGCAAAGACAACACAGACTGAAATATCTGGATAATATACAATTAAAGTTTAGTAACAACATTCATAGTCCCCATATAATTAATCCTAATAACAACAATACTACTAATATAATAATAATAATGATAATAATAATAATACATTCATAATCACATGATAAAACTGATAAACATTAGGTGTGCATCAGAGCTGCTAGTGGGACTCTAATGGAAACAACTACCTAGAATGACAGAAACCATCTTGGACCAAAAAAAGATTTGAAGTGTACTTTGACTTACTTTTTCCCACCCACTAACATGGAGGAGTCAGGGTTTATGACCTTTATGATGTGGGAAATTAATAATATATTGTTTTATTTTTCTTGACATTTTGGGTTTTAATAGTTGCAGTTATATAGTAGTAAGTGTCAGTACTGGAGTTTGTCTGTAGCTTCCATCTGAAGTTCTGTGTTGGCCATCTGTTTGAGGATTATTTGTTATGGTTACACTGAGAAAACTAAACTTCTCAGTCGTCTGTCCTCTTTGTCATGTGCCATGTATCTGATCAAATTTGACTGTTTACTTTTTGGGATTTGGTGAAACTCTGTTACAGTTTTCTGCCATGTTCAAAATAAAATGACCTGTTGTAATGAAATGCTGATGAATCATTTACACACACATTCAAACAGGGCATCTATGGGCAGCACTTTTTTTTACTATGAGGGGTAATTTGGTTGTTCAGTATCTTGCCCACTTCAGCATGAATATCGATTAACTGATTTACAAAGACTGACAAGAAGTCAATATAACTAAATAAACTCTTATCTGCATCTCTGGAATAAATCTTTCCCATCTTTGCCTGACTGAAATGTGTCACACAAGGTCACCATTGATTCACCTTGCTGGAGTTATTATCTGTTAAAGTAGCAGAGAGGCTGCACTGTTTTCTGATGTTCCATAACCACCAGCTGGTCCCATTACATCTGAGAGAGATGTTATCCTCGCCGGATAGAGTTATCCTTCCCAAAGGTAGATGGTGTATTTATAGGGTCATATATTTTTGCTGCCGTTATAAATCTCAGCTCCCAGGATCCTTCACAGTGTGTGGACGTCAAGTGCATCCGCTCAGTCGATAACTGGCAACAGATAGCGTGGATTTGCTGATGTGAGTAATCATGAGCTGAGGTCATACGTGAGTGATTTGTTGCCGTTCCAACAAACTGTGGAAAAACTCCTGTGTTGCACTCAATTTGAGAGCTTTACATAATATGCAAAAGATCTTGTCGATGTACAAAATGAACAACTAAAAAGTTTCTTCTTAGCATTGTGATAATCTTTTTCACAGGACTTGCCAAAAGGGAAAAAGTACATGAGTCAAAATAAACTTTGTGTGGAAGTTTGTAAATAAGTCCCAAAATAAGGCCTCACAGATAGCTCTCTTGACATTGAGCATAGCCAAACCTCCATAAGGAGGGAGATATTTTCATCCTGAGAATTGTTGTAGATCATGAGATCCTCCAGCAGCAACGAGGACCAGGGACTTGGAGTATTTCTGTGGATGTCTGGACTCATTCAACGCCAGTGAGAGCAAGTTGGATTACCAGCGTTTGCTGAATTCCAAATTGTCAGATATGCAGCAAAGTTTCCCAATTCAGCTCAAAGTGTAAACTCATTTCAGGTGCTTTTTCTTGCCAGTGAACGAACACAGATATCAAAACCACTTCTGTTTAGTGTCATTCATCGCTCTTCATCCCAGGAGGCAGGGAGAAGAAAAGTGCTCAGGCCAGGATAAAGTTATTCTTTGTCACCATTTCAGGAGCAGCATTAATATCTGCTCATAGAAACCGGTGCATTTTGCCTTTGGGGACATTATCAGCAGCGTAACCCAATAAAAATCGAATCTGAGTTGTGAAACTGTGAGAGAGCAGCCACTTGGAGCACATAAATCTTTAGGAGCAGCTAAGGCGTTGTGAACACATGGTTGCAGTTAGTGCTGGGGGAGATATCAGACAGTGACAAATGTTTGAATCTGTATGTTTTTATTTAAGCCCGAGTGTGTCTCGTGCATGTGTGTACAATGTGGATGTGTAAACACATGGGCCTGGGGGAAACAATACTGGCTTTTTTCTACTTCTGACCCAGACTAAATTGAAGTGAGCCTGAAGCAACTCACATGTAAAATAGCAAATGCGGCTCAATTACTAAAACTTCAGTGTTTACCTTTTTTGGTCAAGATGGTGTACTCTCTGCAAGACTTGGGCCAGTTCTGGTATATTTGATTAATTCTTGGCAGAGGTGGCATTGCTCTGCCTTGCTTGTGTCCAGGATCTGGTAAACAGAAGCCAACCGCCCATGTGTCATCATTGCACGTGGTATGTGGGCGGAATGGAAGTGTTGAGTGTGATGGGTTTGGGCAAGATCTGAGCCACAGTTATATTAAGTTGTTGTACATTTCAGTTTTGCACAGAATAAACAAACAAGATGTAATGTGTTAATTACTGTGCTCCAGAGGGGCTTCTAGGTACCTTTTTATTTCTATCATCGTGTCAACTGTTCCATCATAGACTGTTTATAAAGATGGGCGACATAACTTGGGGCGGCTGTGTGTGCAAGATACTGAACCCCTAAATGACCCCTCATAGATGTTTGCTTTGTCTGCAGCAAAGGTCATAAACCCTGCCTCCTCCATGTTAGTGGGTGGGACAAAATAAAAGTCAAAAGACCCTTCAAGTATTTTTTTGTCCAGGATAGTTTCTGTCTTTTTAGGTAGTGTCTTTTCACACTTATGTTTGTTCAAATGTTGATTTTTGGTTTTGGTTTTAATTAGTTATTTGATGATATAGAAATCAGGTGAAACATTGTGATTGACAGCTGAGACTAAGCCATGAGTGGTCGAGCATGTGAATCAGCAATACCATGATACTGTGGCTCCAGCCCCTGAATGCTACTACACAGTCTCGGAGGATGGTGGTCTTTGTATCAAGGGAGTTTTAGCTTCTTTTCATGGTAGTGACAGGAAGTGGAGACACATTATCCATCTTTATATATTCTGTGGTTTCTAGTTAGCTAACCAGCTTCATATTTACTGTACAGGCATGGACGTGGTATCAAATCTCATCTTGTGTATGTTCTAAAATGTCAAACTATTCCTTTAATAAATGCTTCTTTGTGAGGCAGTTTGCCTTCCAGCATTTACTTTAATCAGTTTATTCCCCACTGTATATTCCATTGTTACAATTTTGGCAAAGAAAAGTTTCCAATTTTATGAATTTCGTAAGTGATCCTTAGTTTTGCACCGGATTGAATTTCATTTGCAGAACACTGACTTGCTCAGAGAAGCCTTTCTTCAGTTTCTTGTAACGTATGCTTATGAAGCTGTTTTTTTAAATTGGAGTGAAAAGGTGCCATTCGATTTTAGCTCAGGTAATGGATGAATGCTCTGAATGATAATGATGAGAAACAGCTCATTTCAAGGAACATTGGTTTTTGTAGGGAGCTGGCAGTGTGAGCTTGAATGACAGGAAATTCATTTTCATTAACAACATGTTAGTGGTGATTTTAAGTGAAGCACATATTGCTTCCTTCAAACCTTGAGGAAAATAAACATTGTGTTGAGGTTCCTTGGAGACATTTTCCGACTGATTAACAACAAATAAGATTGGCCCTGTCTCAATGTGAGTGGCCAAACAAATAAAAAGAAATTTAATTTAGATAAACTGATAACCAGTGGCTTAGTGAGAGAGCAAACTTTACACTGATCTGACCTCTGAACTCCACAGAAGAAACCAGAGAAAAATCCTAATTTGAACAGATTAGCTTTCAAACTAAACTGAATGGACTGTATATTTCATGCTAATAACAACCAGCTTGTTTCAGAGTCTACAACAGAGTCTTTTTAACGGAAACTGTCACAAAATGTTGCTGCCTCATTGTTCAGGGTCCTGATTATTATCTGACACTCAGACTTTTTAGTTTGGTCAATGTCCCATCCTCAAACATGGAAGAGACAGGGTTTATGACCTATACTGCAACCAGCCACCAGGGGACAATCAAGATGCTTTGGCTTCACTTTTTGAATGCAGTTATGTTGTCCATTCTGCCAGAGACCAAGCTACCACCAACAGTGAACCATCTCCTAATAGTCACAAAACAGCAATGAATGAAAAAAATGAATTTTTTCATTTGTTGTGCCAGTTTTTCTGTGTTGCCTTTGGATGGAAACCTGGCTAATGTGGTGACTTACTGTGACTCATGAATAAACTAAAACAGAGCCATCTGCTGTTCTATTCTACTGATATCTAACAGCATAATGAACTCACTCAGTCACTGATTCTGTTGGTGACAAATGAATGGAACAACTAAAGTAAATGACTGGTGAAATGGAATGAATGCAGATGCCTCCACTCAAGGGGTCTCTGTACGGTTTGATGCCTTCACACTCACCAGATCGAAACCCAGCTGAACTACCGTGAGTGATTTTGGACTAAGGGGTCAGTGCTCTTCACCACCATCCTCTACAATAATGATCTGAAAGAAAATAACCTTTTTAATAGATTTTCACAGACTTGTCTAACACAGAGCACTGCTGCAGTTCTGGCAGCTGAACCAACCCCTAAAACACTCAATGTTTTTTATTTTTTTCAATAATTTGTCTCCCTTGGAGTTCACACTCGATGACCTCCCTTTTCCAAATATCATTCGAGAGTATTTTCAATTATTTATAATCTGCAAAGCCTTACAAGCCTATTTAAACACAAATCTTCTGAATATAAGTCCATCATCTTTCACCTTTGGATTTATCTCTCTGTCATTGGTCAAAATCAATAAAAAGGAGCAAACTTGATTATGAAATCGACCAGGACTCTACACCAGAGTGTGGCAATAGTAAATGATTTCGATGCCACTGTGAGTCAGGAGTATTTGCTTCCTGACCACAACTACTGAGGTTGACATGACCTCACTAGACCCGGGGCAGCGGCCACAGACCTACAGATTTTTCCTCTGTTCACCGACTTGATCATTATCTCAGTCTTTGATCCTGATCCCTCAGTGGAGGCTCTTGTGTAATCTATACTTAAACAATTTCTATGAAATCATAAACATTATTATATAGTTTTCAGGCTTTGCTTTCAAGAAGAACATTTTCAGATTTATTTTAAAACACTGTTTCAACGTGCTGTTAGAGCGATAAAGTAACACAACCCCAGGGGATATATCAGCTCTGCTTCCCTAAGGATCAAGATATACTGGAATAGCATCCGGCCCCTAACTACGGAAATTCTTAAGCTTGTGTTCATGTTATAAAGCTCAATGTGACGAGGCAGGGATGACAAACGCTCCGGTCTGTTCAGAGGTTCATTCTTGTGCTTAAAAAGGGCAAGAGAACATGCACTTTAACTTGCTCTCCGCAGAGCTCCAAGCTGTAAAAGAAGCTCTTTGGCTCAGACTGACCTGTGGAGCATCAATCTGTCCATGTAAAAATATTGCTTCAGAGGGGAAATTACACTGTGGGTGACCTCAGATGTGCTCTGCTACACTACAATGTTTCCTCGTCTTTTCAACCCTTACCCCCCAGAACAGTTTTATTCAAAAAAGAAAGTCACATGGGGGCAATTCTTTCTTCACAGCTACATATACTGCAAAAGGCCTCCAGGGCAAAACTGTACTGTGTTTTATTTCACCTGCAGGGAGAGGGTGTGTGTACGCAGCAATGCACCAGCAATTACATTATTTGGGGATTTGTTTACAAGCACAACAGAGGTCCTTGGGCCAGGGGCATCTGGCCACTTGCCCTGAGGGTGAACCAAACATGTACATGCACAGTCTGGTATGCACAAGGCGATATAAACAGCTTCTGTTCTCATTTGTGGCTTCCTGTCTCTCCCCTTCATCCTCATGAGTCCCAACAAGACTCTGCTGTGACCGCCTTCCCATGTAAAATCTGAATGGCTTCGCCAAAAAGGCCACGACCACATGGATACACGTGTGTGTGCGTGTACGTTGGATACAAACACCGAATTTAAGGTCAGGATAATAAGGTCATTACAGGATCTATAGACTTAATTGATTGTTGCTTTGTTGTACCTTCAAATGATGAGTGGTAGATATGGATTGGATTTCATTTTGCTTTAAAAATCACCACCAACAAATCCATTAAAGGTGCACTCGACTGATTTAACACATGGAACTCTTGGGAGCGATCAGATCAACTCTGATGATGTCATCACTGTTTATCTAACTCTGGACTGTGACAAATAATCTTTCAGTATGTTTTAGTCCTCCATTAGACACATGACAGTGGAGAGACAACAGGAAATGAGAGGAGAGGGAGATGAGGAAGGACGTACAGTACAACAAAGTCTTCATCTGGAACGTGAACAGGGGAAGTTGTAGCTTAACCCTGAGGCCACGATGGGACCCAGAGACTGCAGCTGTTTGACAGAAAGTTTGTGCTATACTGAGAGAGAAATGTTGATTAGATTAAGACCAATGTTTTTGTGTTTCTTGAGCTGCTTTCTGATCTCCACTAAACTCTGGATATTTTCCTGAAATTATCCAGTGGGGCTCTAGAATGTGAGAATGTCCGAGTTAGTTGCTCCAGACTTTCTCCAGAGTTTTTCCTACCAGCCCCATCACAAAAGCACAAGAGAATACAAGTATCTCAGGATGAAAAAGAGGTGTCATACAAAAGACACTGATAAGTTGATATCTAACTTAGAACGAAAAGGAAATTTGAGTGCTTTTAGTGATGAGGGTGGATGTCAATTTGCAGTAAACAAAAACACATCATGTCCTCTGCATGCTCTTCCCAGGCTCCACAACTCACCTCAGCATTTTGGAAATGTTCCTGTTGCTGTGAACATGTCTGACCTGGAGAATGTCCAGCTGCGTTCTTTATATGTGAATTGCAAACTGTGGGAAATAGTCCAGAAAATGTCCAGACTTAATTATCTGGGGTTCATGTCTGACATTGACTTTACAGGGCCAACTTTGTTCAGTGCTGGATTGCTGGAGTTTCCCTTTAATAAGAACAACTTTGTCATTTCACTCTTGGTCACTAAGGACTGAACGACAACGGTTGCAGAACAACAGGAATTCCAATCTCCGCTGTGTCCCCTTCAGTGTCGTTTCTGTGGTGGGAAGTAAAATAGGGCATTCAAAGGTGACAATCCCTTACTCCCAACTGGAATTACCCTTTAAGCAGTGACACTGACTGTGTGAAATCAGGACAAAGCACAGTAGGAGGTTTTTCTTTGTTTTCTTGCCTGTACTCTCCAGCAATGTAAGGTCACAGAGGACTCTGGAAGCACATAAGGAATGATTAATGTGGGCCACGTGGGCCTGTGTAAACACTCAGCTTATAGAGAATGCAGCACTAAGCCATCAAATCCTGTAACGTTTAGAAAGCAAAGTGATCTCACTCATCTTTCACCAATTACTTCCAGATTACTGTGTTGCGGTTAGACTAATAAAAAAGGCCACATTCACACAATTTAATAATAATTACTTTGATTTTAAAAAATCTAATATAATTTTAAGGGCATTTTAATAAAAGTTTATCAACTTTGTTACTTGGAGAGGAAGGATATTTTTTTCAGTTTACTGGCCTGAGAGCTATTCTATAAAGCGGAGATGGAATTCATACTAGACCCTTCTCTCCCTTAAAGCTACAAATCGTGCATATAACTCATGTGTTGACAGCTTTGTGTTCAAAGCTGCTACCACTTGAATTTGAACTCTGACTTCTTGAGAGTCTTAGACGAAAAGTTTCACATCAGTGCTGAATAAATCTCATCAAGCCTCTGCTAGTTTGGAGAAAATATTACAGAATTTGCTTTCGTGAGTTTTAAAACACACATCTGTAGGTTAAGGATCTGATGTTGGTTTTCGATACAATACATCGAGTGTTGTTTACAAGTGTATCTTTAGAAAGGTCCATGCATCACAGCTCAATTCACACACCTCCTTTTGAAGAAGTTTTAAATTATTTGCTAACTTGGGATTAATTGCTGAATATCTTATGTTATCCTTTCAGTCCTGTCACTTGATTCATGTGTTTTTTTGAAATCTCTCACTAATCACTACATAGTCCACTGTATAGTTATAGTTCATGTGAAATTTCCTATTTGGGAACACATTTTTCAGATTTTTCTGACACCATGGATATGCAATCTACTTTGAAATATAACAGAGGTTTGTGACCAGATGATACCGGACATTAACTCTGGAAAGACAGTTTTCTGCTGAGTTTTTCACACCAAATTCAGTTCTTCTCCATTGCATTTAGCAGGAATCAAGCACCAAATAGTTAAGCTGAATGCAACTGTTGGTGAGAAAATGTGGAGTCTTTGTTGAAGTGTGTTCGTGGACTTGTTTAGATTCTGTCATTTCAGCCACTGAAAGCTCTTGAATGTTCTTCAGATGCTGTTGAGTCAGCAGACGTCACCCTGTTCTCAGGCGCCACTAAACTACGGACCACTACTTGCAACTGTTATACTGAATTGCAGAGAATCAGTCCCTCAGTGTGTGTAAAGTGAACTTGGCTAATAAAGTGATTCCTTTTCAGTTTGTACTGGCTTGAAGACAGTTTCACTTGTTTTGGAAAAAGATGCATGTCTGCTCTTGAACTCTGTGAAAACTGGATAGAAACAAATGCCGGAATCTACTTGGCAGACAAACACTGGCTAATCGACAGGACAGCTTGATGGCCATTTATCACATTAAAGATTAAATGCAGTCATGAATGTCTGAGTGTTTCTTTTTCAAGTACATGTAAGAACTAAGAATGGTGCTTGTGCAACAGTGTGTGTGTGTGTGTGTGTGTGTGTGTGTGTGTGTGTGTGTGTGTGTGTGTGTGTTTACATAATCCCATTTTATGCTACTTCATACTTCTCAGTTGCATTTCAAAGGCAAACATACCTCAACACATGAAACATCTTAAATGGCTAACTTTATATTGTCATAACTATGCTATTCATATTATTAATACTATATTATAATCAACTAATAGACTATTATAATTTACAGATCAGACCTTTTGGACCATCAGAACTACTCAGCAGTAAATAAAGTCAATTAGCCTGACACTTAAGAAATGTTATACACATTACTGCATCAGTAATTAAGTCAATTTTGTATTCAAGTTATTACAAGATGTATTAATCTAATAGTGTTTTATTACCTCGACCATAGAGGTTATGCATTATTCTGCATTTGTTTGTCTGTTAGTTATCAGAATTGTCAAAAACTACTAAATGGATTATCACTAAACTTGGTGGAAGGATGCGGTATCGATCAGGGAAGAGCCAATTTGATTTTGGAGCAGATGTGTTCAGGGGGCAGATGCAGAATTTTGAGTTTTTTACATTTTCATTGATTTCTCACTATTGGGCCTAGGCAAAGGTGTTTTTGGAAGTCCATTCTGCTCGACAAGTACTTTTACTTTTGGTATTTCAAGTATATTTTGATGCCAGTTCCATCTTTTTATTAGCAAAAATTGTTTTTATGAGAGATATTTTCTTGTAGCAGAGTATTTCTATATTGTGGTATTAGTCTACCAGATTTAAATAAGCAAAGGTTCAAGTAAAGGACACAGTGATTTACAGTATGGAAAATATCACTGGGTATTTACATAATTATATCCTGTGAAGCAAGGCAAACACTTATCTGTATAATTTTCAGGGTTGTTATACAGAAATACAAAAAGTAATTAATTAAAAAAATGTACATCGCTATTTTTGAGTGTGAAATGTTGACACTTTTGAGCCTCGTTATGTTATGGTGGCTTAGAATGTGGAGGAGATAGTTGTGTATTTACATTTCTTAGAAACGGTTGTTGTCACATCTCCGATAAGGAAGTCAGTGCCTCAGCGGAATGCATTCCTCACAGACAAACACAGAACAGTTATTCCTCCATCCCTTTCATGTCTGCAGCTTGTAATCCAGGAAACAAACTACTACAATCCCACATTTAAGCAAATCATGTCTTTGTGTTGTGGTTGTCATGTTTCACCAGAAACACGGTTGATGATGGCTGTACGTTTATATGTATCCTGTGCTCCCCCTTGAAGGGCAGTTTATTTTTCTAGGTTTATATATGTTCAAGATGCTGAACCCCAAATTGCCTCTTCTCATATGGAAAAGTGCTGCACATAGATGCACTGTATGAATGTGTGTGTGAATGGGTGAATGGAAAAACTGTACTGTAAAGCACTTTGAGACATCATTAAGACTAGAAAAGTGCTACACAAATACATACCATTTACCATTTATATGTGCAGTGTGCCTCTCCAAACAGACTGTGCCTCTAGATTTTGGCAATTAGTGAGGATAATTTTTTCCACAGCTGTCTCAGTCAATTTGTCTCCAGAATTTTGTGCGGCTACTGTAAACCATAGAGACCATTTATATAAACAAGCAACACTGGCATTGTACCTAGGAGTAGATGTTTTTTACAGGAATATCAAAATGTTAAAAAAAATGCTATTTGTGAGTCAGTGTACGTGATCTACAAGTACAAAACATCACATGATTAGTGTGACAATACAATTCAATGTCGGAGGTAAATGACAAAGGTTAAAAAACGTGTTTAATACTTCAAAATATGCCTGATGTTACAATCTCTGCTTTTGTGGATTATATTACTTATAACAACATAAATTGGTGCACGCACCAATAAGCAGCCGCTGCATTTCAACTGAAGAATCCAAAGAATCCTTTGCATGCACTTCCTTTTGAATATGTCAGGGTTCATATGCATGTTGCTGTCAATTGACCTCTAACACACCCACTAAATGAAAGAAAACGTACCTCAAAGCCTGTTGCAAACCATTTCTGAGCTGATTCGAGATTGAACATGCCTCTGCTGTAAGGTCTCATCTTCCCTTCCTTGCCACAATGTCTATTCACCATATGGTACAACTCTTCCTTGTTTTTCAATTCTTTTTTGGAAAGTTGCTAGTGCCCGAACGCTGCTCTGTCTTCGTTTGCTTCAGCATTCCCTGCTCATCCTGCCCTGTTGGTCACATTCAGCCACCTTCCTCAGTCACACTGTTCCCTGGATCCCTTTTCCTGCACACATTGGATTCCCCTTTGGTACTTTCCCCTTGTTTGCAACTAGGTCTTGCTGTTTTCCATAGTAACCTTGATTTTTGTACATAGTTACAATAAATAGTTTATCGCCTATTCAAAGAGACAAATGCACTACAAATATACAACTCACGCAAAAGGGGCTGAAGGGTTCTCGTAAGATAGAAGGATGCAAGCTTCATAATTTTCTTGTATCCCCAAGAGCAGTGGGTCATTCAAGACCACCAGAGATTAAGTTTAACTTGGCATGCAGTCAGTGAAACTTGGAAGAGATTTAGACCATCCATAATATATAGCATTTAAATTCCCTACAGGACAAAACAAAAGCTAAATTATACCATAAATTCCACCCACAAGACGCTGCCATCTCTAAATACAAGAACAAGCTGCTGTTTGACATCTTATTTTTAATTTCCAACTGGCCTCAAACAAACTCCACAGTAATAATGATACAGGCATAATCAAATCAGAAAACTGTTCTCTGAGCAGTTTTAAAAGTTATTCAGTATAAAGATGCATGTAACAAACCAAGAAAAGTACATAACATTAAAACACAAATAAAAAACATCAGTGTTTGTTTAAATAGTGGTCAGTGTTACACATACTGTGTTTGGAAGCTTGAAGTGTGTTATTGTCTGCTAATGAGAGACTGAGGCTTTATTTATTTTCTATGCATGACTAAATTTCTCTGTTGATCTTGACAGTGGAAAGAAGACTGGAGCGATTAAAAAGCTTTGTGTTACAAGATGAAAGGATAAACTATCATGTGGAAAATAAAAATAAAGTAAAATGATCTTAAACATACAAAGTCAGGGTCAATTACTGATTTGAAACTATGGTTTAAGTGTGTGTGTATTGATGAATTGTCTGTGGTTTGCTGCATTAAGGCACTGTCACACAAACACAAATGGGAATCTAATATCGTGGATCAAAGGTCACCAATGTTGAACTCCACGCAAAGCCATGCTGCAGATTTGCTTTGCCACAGGAGGCGAATGTATTATTTTCCTCCTCACTCGCACAGATTCGCAATGTTCGGAATGTGTAAATCTGCTGTCACAAAGCCTTGTCTACACAACTGGGGACATTTGTTTGAACGGATATTTTCCCTCTGTTTTGAAAACGTCTCTGTCCACGCAACCTTTGTCGGTCCAGACATGATCACAAAAACAATTACAAATGCTCCAACAAGAAGGCAGGGGCAGTAGGCTAAATCAACAATCTGTCAAATACCAGAGAAAATTGGGAGAATGCTCTTATTCTCTTGTTAGCCACCTATATAGCCTGTTGCTGTTTCTGGTGCATGCTCATCACACTGTAGTAGTGGACACATGCAAAGTCAGCTGTGATGCCAATGTTTCCCAAACGCTGCGCTTCCATGAACACCTTGAACACAGAAACCACAGTTTTGGAGAATCTTCTCTTTGGAAGGCATTTGTAAAAATGACTATTTAACTTAAACGCTGTTTGCATGTGAGAGAGGCCCACACCACACCACGGCCAGGCACCTCACTGTTGAGATAATGTGATCCACATTGTGTAGATAAGTGTCAAAATGATGGATGGTGCCATCGAGTATGCAGTAAATACTGCGATAAAACAAAACAGCATCTTATTACAATGAGGAGCTTGCGGGTTGTTGTCATAATTAAAATACTAATAATGTATAATGTGTGCAATCACTATCAAGTGAGAAGAAATGAGAGATGTCCACTGGGAGCAACTGATATTAAATGAGCTGTGCTCTCTCCACTTCATAACTGAAGCTCCCACTCACCACATGAAAAAGTCAATGACGCTATTCACACTTTAACTTTTATTGTTGATTCCACGAGTCCAAACTAATTGGACTCCATGTTTCCACAGAACAACAAGGCAGGCAACTAAACTCAACCGTGTGAAGAAAGTGCTGAGTACAACAAATTAGAGAACACGTAAATGTTAGTGCACAATGAAATGCTGCTTGTTATTCATTCATTCATTCATTTGGTTGTGTTGGTGTGTGTGATAGATTAACACTTTTTATTTGAAAACTTTATCCGTTCTCATCTATCTGTCTGACAGTCCTCACACTTCATCCCGGAGCCATTAACACCTCAAGGCTAAGGCTCCTCAGAGTCGCTCTCACACACACACACACACACACACACACACACACACACACACACACACACACACACACACACACACACACACACACACACAATGGACATTAAAATGTGCCAGCATGCCATTTGTGAGCAGAGCTGTAGTCCTCTCACTGTTTTAATTATTGTCATTACGTTTTGTGTTGTTTTCTCCCACTTTGCTTCTTCCACCCAGACTAACACAGTGTTCAGGGGAACCGTTCCCAGGCCCGGGCGCTGCACTAAATCATTAGTCATATTCAGCTCTGTTGTGTGCTGCATGGGAGCAAGAGGGCCGTAGATTTGCAGCATTTCCTTATCACAGTGAGACTCCATGAGCTTTAGAAATGAAGGCTTGTCAAGAAGAAAAATAAGTGGAGCATTTTTACATTTTGTCATTTCCCAGAATGCGGTGTACGTGAGTGTACTCTCAAATGGATTAAATACAGCATTCAGACCAGAGAAGCTCCTTCTACAGCATTCATACACTGGTCATTTAACTTCCACATACATTTATTTTTACCACAGGCATCAGTCATTATGATGGCTGCGCACTCACTGACAGTTAAGTGTGTGATTTTGCTTCACAGTTACGCTTCTGTAGAACAAATGTGTTTAAAATACAGCGCAGACATTCTTTTTTCAGTTTTATACTTCGGTTCATTGTGCAGCTGATGATGGAGGCAGACTGGAAACAGGACAGAAGAGGTGGTTGCTAATGTACAAGAATCAAACCAGGGACGCTGTGGTTGGCTTTTCATTAAAATTCGTAGTAAGAATTTGAACCATCATATTGAAACCTGTCTTAATTATTATGTTAGGAAATATATATATAAACTAAGAAGTTTTTGTCATAAGTCATAATAACAGTAGTGCTGTTGGCAGAAAAGTAGAAATACTGAAATTGTGAGTCCACATTCCTCAAGTGTAACATCATCTGGATTAAATATTTATATGATATAATTGTCAAGTTATGTTTTCTGTAATTTCTCCTCTCCCCACATGATGGAAAAAATTAAAGTCTTACTGATAAAAGATTTATGATATCACTTGCATTTATAACGACTTTAAACAACATGGAAATAAGCCTAAGAATAACACCATGAGGATAATGTCTATGATTGTAGAACATGTCATTAAAATCCCATTTATAATAATGATGCCCTGTCATGATGAACTGTGTTTTTTCCAACCTTCTGTGCAACTCGCAAAATGATGATTTAAATACATATAAGATGAAAGTTGTTCAACTGTGTCACATGTGGATTCTGCATTATGACTACTTATCCAGTGACCATTCTTGACATGAGTGCTTGGAATGGGTGGTTTGCTTGGCCTGTGGTAATGTCGGTTGTAGCTTTTTTTCTGAAATTGTGAATATATATATATACATGTGATTCCCATGTATTATACTTCACATGATGTCAAATATAATACATGTGAATTTTTGGAATGACAGCTTCTTTGATACACTGCAGAGCCTCCCTCAGAATTATTCCTTGTCATTAGTGAGTCCTCTACAATATTCTGTCACTTTTAATCTTTTGTGTGCTGATGTTATGTGTGTTATGTTATGTTTTTGATCAAATAAACCTGAATTCACTGTCTGACTGGTCAGTGTGTGGCTTGCATATAAGTTTGGATGATTTACTGAACAGCTGTTATTTTTTCATACATTAAATGTCGGCTATTTCAGAGGTCCTTTAAACATCGACACCATCTTCTGACCCAAGTTCACAACTTTTCAAGATATGATATTTCAGCTTGTTACAAAGCATTGCTGCAACAAAACGAACCTTATGCTTTTACTTTGTAAACGACTTGAAGAAAAAGTGATTCTATGAATGCTGTTACCATGATGGAGATCAGCACCTACGACTCCCGTGTGTCTGTATCAGTCCGACATGGTGAAATAAAAATGATCTATTTATGAATATATGGTGATGGAGGGATTCACATAACATCTTTGTTACAAAATCATTTTATAGCACTGGTAAATGGATCTCGCCATTGAGATTGGCAATCATTTATTTTCCCACTCTTGTTTCGATCCAATTTTTCAGGCTTGGTCAAATTCAGGTCTGTTTACCATTAATGACTTTATGTTGCGGGTGTCTTCCCTTCATTGCAATGAAAAACGTGGTGACACACACACGTAGAAGACTATGAGAGTTTGAGATTATAAAAATTATCTGGATTTTACCCACAGGTCATGTCTGAAAATGGCTGATATAGCAATAATTTAACTTTAACAGTTTATCATTTGTATGAAATGTTGAACAAATCAAAGGATCTTTCATCAGAATGTAACGTTATCTTACAGCAACTTTATTTTCTTCCTTTTCTTTTCCTTTTTTTTTTGCATTTAATATTTTGCTGCTTTCATTCTCTCCAAACGGCCCATTTCCCTTCAGGATTTATTTTCCGAACTTTTGTTTCCCGTTATATCATTTATTCACCACAATAACAGGAGAGAAAAAAAATCATCACCTGTTTTTCTCGCCTTATCAAGCCTTCTGGTAACAAATCTGTCAAAGAATTCAATGGCCGTGAAAAAAAGAGTTATTTTGAACAATCTTTTATTCATTGGAACATTTCATGGTCTTCTCCTCCAGAGCAGCAGAAACACAGCATGTAACCATAAGGCCTTCGTTTAAGGTCCCTATTACTGAAAGAGTCTGAGACAAGACTTGCTGCAGCCTCACAGCACAAACACTGCTCTTTTGAAATCCTCAGAGCTCAGCCAGAATAAACAGCCGTACAATGGAAGCTCGTACAATATCATCCTTCATTCACAGCCACTCCCTCTGTTTGCTCTTATTGGCAGCAGTGTTTATTATGAGGAAAGAGTTGAAAAAAAACATAGCATAGTGCAGTTTTGACAGATGAAAGACACTGTGAGCACAACATGTGTGTATCTCCACCAAGAGAAATTAAATCGTTGTCGAGGGAACAGCAGGCAAATTGTCCAAATCTCTTTTCTTCTGATGACTTTTTAATATCCGAAGCCATAAACGGCGAGTGTGGAGTAAACCTGGATGCGTCACAGGAAGGGATACATCATTTAAATTCTACTGTGGAGTGATACTTTCTCTAGTTTAGATCCTATTGTGAAAAAACCTCTTTAAATTCATTTGTGACAAAAAAGCATTTCACTTCCCTGCTTTTAACACGAAACTCAGCTATTTTTTTTTATTTTTTAAAGTAGCCAGTGTCTGAAGCGGATGTATTTTTCTTTGCTCTAATTGAAATGCCACCAGCGTCTGTGAGAAACTCAGGCCGTCCCACCAGACCCCCGGCCAAGCGAGCTGCACAGTTGCAGCTACAGCGTCTCCAAGGAGACGGCGGTAGGATTACAAAGAAGTGCTTCCATGTTTCTGCCCCGTCTACAGGGTGCAGCACAAAGCAGCGGAGATGAGAGGGCGATTGCATTGCCTGGGAGTAATTTCACTGATTGGTCATTCATGTCTGGGTCCAGGCTGATTGACCATGAGAGAGAGAGAGAGACAGACCCACCACACACAGATGGTTCATAAAGCAGCCTCCACTCTTGGCCGAAGGACAAGTTTTAAATCACTTTGTATCACTAAATGTATTTTTAGAACTATTTAGTCTTGCACAGAGATGCAGGGAGGTTTTTGCAGAACAATTAAAATAGCCCTTGTATTTAATTTTTTATGTAAATAACAAAAACATTACCATTTAAAGTCATTTTCTAAAAATGTCTTCTTTCCTATGTAACATTCCGATTTGTTTTGATTACAAATAACATAATTATTGAGATGTGGGTCTCACTATAACTACAAAGCATAGTCTATCAGAAAGAACAACAACATTTAATTGAAATAACTTCAACAAAAATAACGAATTCTCTAAAATTATGAAATCTCAGTCAATATTTAGTCACATCATATCCCATGATTTTAAAGAGAAGAGAGAGTTTTCACAGTTATAGAAATGTAGATATTCTAATCTTTAGCATTTTGAGAAGTTCTTATCTATGTTATCATCCATGTTGCCAACGTGGAAATATACATGTCTGTGCACCAGCAATTAAATGGATTTCGAGAAATAACTAAGTCTCAAATAACATTAAAGATCTCTAAAATTAAAATAAATTATTCAAGTTTAAAATTGTTTTTCCTGCTGTACTTTGTAAACGTAGACCTTTCTGAGCTTCTCTCCGACTGACCCACTGCAGCCCCCCCCCACCACCACACACACACACACACACACACACACATACACACTTTCTGCAGCTACATGGCTTATTTTTATGAAGTAATAAATCATTTTAATGGACATTTTCGATGATTTTTTGCTTGCAAATAAGTACTAACTACAGTATACTGGGTTTTAAAAAAAAAACATTTTTGATGATCTGACTGCTTTTTGCCCTCCAAACTGAATTGGTGAGTTAAATGCCTTTGGAAAATAATTAATCTAAACTGAAGATGACAAAAAGTCCTGGAATGTGACATCTGCCCTCTCAGGTGAGGGTTTTTATTTTTCCCTCTGACTCCGTGCCCTCGCTCCAGCTCCCCATTGTGTCCCCCCATGCAGACACTGCATTTCCTTCCTGTCTTTGTTTAGGTTTCCCATATGAATCCAATAAGCAGGGATCATTGGCTGAAGATGGATATGTGCTCTGTAGACAAGTCAACTTGAGGAAGAGGAAGAGTGTGTGTGTGTGTGATGTGAATGAAAATTCCTGAAATTCCTTTTGTAGGTCAACTGATCCAAGTACAGATTACCTCTTCGACCCTGACGCAACAGGAACACTGGCTGTGATGTGTGAATTGACATGACATTAAACAGCGGTGATGTTTTAGAGGCACTTTAAATCACTGTGAGATGGATTCACTCTGAAAAACCCACAAAAACATCACACAAAAACCTCCCTGGATGAGCCGGGATTTAACCTCTGACAACATGTGGAAGTGAATTGTGTCCTGTCGCCTCAGCCTCATGCAGCAGAGTTGGACTTGTTTACCCTGTTGATTTATTCTCCAGGCCAGTATTTGCAGCAGCTTTCTGTTCATGTCTGACTTGAAAGGAGTTGTTATAAATCAGCCGCTCCTCTGTCTTTAACTGGCTGTAAAAAAGGAGAAATAAGACCACGTCTATGGAAACAGGCCCAAGAGTAGTGACTTAGAATAGGTTAACTTGACAACTCAAATGTGTGAGAGAGAAGGTAGGGGATCAGTTTATAACAGTTATACTGTATATGTAAAAAGTTATTTTACTTTTCATAAACAACAATTTAAAAAAAATTGTAAATCTTTTTTTTATTTTTTATTTTGTAATCAGAGGGCATTATGCTTTTGGGTCGCCCGTCTGTCCTTCCATTTTTCTGAACGCCATATTTCAAAAACGCATTGACGAAATTTCTTCGATTTTTTAGAAGAAAGATTCACTTGGGCCAAACACTGGACTGATTCAGATTTGGTTGTCAGAGGTCGACGCAATGTCACTGGGACCTCACAAAACCAATTATTGGCTTCTTGAACATCATATCAAAAGTCTGCCTTTAGGGAATTTTTTTTTTAAATATGACCATTTGTCACTTGGACTCAAAGATGAACTGATTAAATCTCAAAGGTCAAAGGTCATAGTGAAGTCATATCATAGTGAATGCAATATTTGCAACACTGATTGACGGAGGCATACAACCTCAGGGCGGGAATTCCAATGTTAAAGTACATTTGAAGGCAAAATAAACATACCTTGTTCTCAATCAATATGCACGCACACAGACGCACATACACACACGCACGCGCGCGCGCACACACACACACACACTGTTTATTAAAATGCTTTAGAATCCTGGCACAAATAAAAACAAAGCACTTATGTTAATTAAAATCCATCTACTATGTCGTCATCACTTCCTGTAGCTGGTGAAACCCTGCTCTGAAGGTCCGGTCTCCACTGCTCTCTTTTTAAATGTGCACTGAACCCAAAACACTCCTGTTTGTCCATGGGTTCTGTGTAACAGCCTCAATCTGGGTTTCAGGGGCTGCAGGATCGCCTGGATCAACAGAATTGGTGGTTAGACTGAACACAGTTGTTCTTCATATCTCGGTCAGCTGTGTTCTTCTCTGTTGCCTCCTCCAATGACATCGCAAATGTGACCCCATTATTAAAATCCCCCACAGGTAACAGAACAACTTGGTTTGATGAATTGTAAGCAAACCGTGTGTGTGTGTGTGTGTGTGTGTGTGTGTGTGTGTGTGTGTGTGTGTGTGTGTCTGATTCAAAGCTTCACAGCTTGGGAGAAAAGCAAAAGAAAAGAAGCAGACGGCAACATTTGTTGTTAAAGCTCACTTGTTTGTTGTACCTTTTTCTTACTTGCATAAATTGACATTTTCATTTGTTTTTATTTTAAACATATAAAATAAAAAACAATAACCTAATCCAAAAACCATCTTGAATGGACTGGCCCTGTCTGCAGCAGCAGCTTGTTGACCCTATTTAATTCTTGTAGAAACAGAATAACAAACAGCTTTTACCATTTCTCTTACTCTGCTGCAGGATTTCAGCACCTTCACATCTTTGGTGGTCTGTGATTAACTGACAGTAAAGCCCGTCACTGATTAAATATGTGCAAACACTACGGACACTGTGTCCTTAACATCTGTACAAGTGCTAGAGGCATTTCATCAGGATTGATGGCTGTGGATCTTTGCACACTCATGGCGACTGAGAACTCTGTGTGAAAACCAGATGTGAGGATGTGAAAAGGTCGACTGCCTTGCTCACACACAGCTGTAAAGAGTGGAACACGCTCCTGAGCCGCTGAAGGTTTTGGGTTTTCTGGAACAGGTGATAGGATTCTTCACACCGTGACACTGCAGCCACCTTCACCAAACACATATATACTAAACACATATATACCAAACAAATTTTAATTAATAGATTTATCAGACGTAGTTACAAATAATTTGCAGACTGAATGAATGTGTGACAGACATTCAGGATGCAGTGAGTCACTGAGTTTTTGTTTTTTTTAGCTTTATGAATGCACAACATCAACATGAATATAATAATTTATGTTTGTGTGTGTGTGGACAGCTTGCACGTGAATAGAACACAAATGTTCTCATGAACCTTGACTCTTGCTGTGTTTAGCGCTGAGGGCTCATGGCTTTGGGATGATGCAGAGTATTGTGGCTGAGTCAGGCTCCGTCTGCTCGGATGCACTAACAGGAAAAAACACTCTGCAGGGATGCTGCCAACAAGAGGACCTGCACTTCCTCGACTTCTTTGCCCCTGATAATGTGAGTTAACGTCGAAGGTGAGCTTTCACTTGATTTGAATGAGATGTTGTGAAACAGAACCAAACATTATAAAGCTGCTGTTGGCTCAGCTCTACCAAACCTGTAAAAAAACTCAAAAGCAAGCACTTTTACATGACTTCCACTAGGGGACCTGTGCTCAGGATTATGTTTCCCATCCTGCACGTGTCCTCCCAAGGTTTTCTCAGCATCTCCCTGTCCTGTGTTAGTAGCAGGGGTGGCCGGGCCATGTGAGAAATGAAAAGAGGACTTTGTTTCCCAGCGGAGGCAGAGAGTTGGATCTGGATCAGCCTCGGGTCAGGAGAGCTCCTGCTCCTCTGTACATCCCTAATCATCTTTCCTTTAAGGACATGTTTATGTTTGCACATTTTTCCCCTTCGATTGTGCTGCAGAAGACTGAGCTCATGAGAATGCTGTTGGCTGACTATCCTCATATTCTGCACTGCCCCTCTTCCTCACTCCACACAGGCAAGGCACAGTCTCAGCATCCTACCTTTTTCTCACGCCCCTTTTTAGACCCAAACCAAAGTTCCCAAAGTTCGCAGCACAGATGACCGCCAACATTGTCAAGTGGTAAGTTATTCAATCAGAAAAGATGGTTTTTGGGACCACAACTGTATCTCTTATAATCATGCAGCAATGATGGGCAGAGCTCCAACACACTGGAAGTGGGAGGAAAAAGAGAAGATCACAAACACTAGGATTGATTGACTACGTTATTTAAAAGAAGACATGATGAATTGTGAATATTTTATTCAAAATAATTCAGGCAAGGGTACTGGTGAGTGTTCGGTGAATTTCTCTCTGGACCACATCGCTGTATTGAGCCAAATTTTGTCGTCCATTACATCATTTCCTCTTTCTTTCACTTCCCTCCTGCTTCCTCTCCTTACTCACACTCTCTAATTCTTTTTCACACATTAAGATCAAGGTTCCCTCCTCTACTTGCCTTAATCTTTGTCCCTCTTTCTCTTTTCATTGCCCTCATCAGCTCTGTGTGTCTTCCAGGAGTGCTCGGAGGAGTTTCCGCTCCCAAACTCCAGATGAGATCCAGTCTCCCTGGTGGGATATTAATAGGAGAGAGGAGGGGGACATGGATACACACACTCCCAGAAGGGACTAGGGTGGGAAGTAAGAAGTGGGGAAAGGGCCGGGGCTCCACAGTCGCCGGGAGTGGCGGTCATAAATCCATCATGCATGAAATGTGCACAGAAAGACAAGCGCTCGCTGATTAGAGAATGTGCCTTTTTTTAAAATAGGAAATAAATAGGGATGTAAAGAACGAAACGAACTGAGAACAGTTTAAAAAAAAATCTACTCTATATTACATGTATTTATTCTTGCTTGATTCTCCCACATGAGGTCAACAGAAAAATCTTTTTAAAAAATATATGACTGAGTCTCTTTTATGGCAGAGCAAAGTGACAAAACCAAGGAAATTAAATGGATAGTTCACCCAAAAATGAAAATTCACTCTTTATCTACTCACTACTATGCCTGTGGGGGGTGGGTGAAGTGTTTGAGTCCACAAAACACACACTCAGGGATAAACAGTGTTGCAGCCAAATCCAATACAATTGAAGTAACTGGTGACCAAAGCTTTCGATGGAATAAAAACAAAAGAAAAAACACTGCGTGCATCCACACTGCTCCTGTGGAGTCATCCAAGTACTTGTGGAGCAAATCACCTTCTCACTAAGCTCAGTTGAACATAGTGTTCTGGAGCAGGCACCAAATGAAACATGAAGCATGTTGTTGTCTGTTTGATATTTAGCAAGATTACACAATCCGATTTCCATGGAATTTTGTGGAGGGGTGGGGCATGACCTAAGGAAAAACCGATTAAATTTCAGTGCAGATCCAGGATTTTTTTTAAGATTGTGAGAGAGGGGCGTTTGGCAACGTTTTTGTTGATTTATCAGAGAACAATTCAAAGATCTTGATGAAAAAACTCAGGAATCTTAAGGGGACTGATGTTTATGAGTGTGTGCAATTTACAGTACGACCGTCATCATGTTTAAAAAACTGTTGGTCTCTGATGTTTTGTTGACTAATACGTCCATTCTGACCTCCAACCTGTGGACTTTACTAATCTCTGTAGGCTGCATGCTGCAACCCCTTAACTACAAATCCATTTCAAGATGGCTGTGATATAATTTGTCTCAGCCCAATGTCAGAGGATGACTTTATAAGTTACTCCGGTGATATTTACTCTGGCAGCTCAGTGTTGGTTGATGTTGTTTTTTGAGTTTTTTTTTTACCTTATCTTACTAAGAGTGTTGTAAACATGAGGTCAACGGCAGCCACAAAAAAACTGTCAAACCAAAAATATTTGTTTAACCCAGAGGTCTTCATCAGGCCATGAAGTGCTGAATTATTGAATAAACAAGTTTCACACTGGAACATGATGCTCATCAGATAGCATATGGATGTGGGCTGCTTCAGGCAGTGATGCTGCTCTTCTGGTCTTCTTGTGACTCAGACAAAATGGATGTGAGCCCAAACATCCCTAAACCAAAGATGATGAGAAAATGATGACCATGGCCTAAAAAGCACAAAACAAATACGGGTGACCTTTGGCAAATTTGGTTGACATGTGGTTTTGCTATGGCTTACATGTGGCACAGATCTGGTAAACAGGAGCAGACCCCCCGAGTGCCATCATTCCATGAGGGCCAGATGACAGTGATCAGTGTGGCAATATATATATATATATATCTTTTGCATTAGTTATGTTGTTTAACATGACCTATTATCCACAGAAACATACATAGAATAACATGAAACCTCTTCATCAAAGTTACCTTGATATGTGAAGCAGAAAAGACATGAGCTTTAGTGGGGGTGAATTGACGGTGCGTCTTCGAGAGTGCTGTCGTTGCATATTCCCTGCAGCACATCAAGTAAACACACTCAGTGAGTAGAGGTCACCTGATGAACCCAGGACCTGTTTAACGGTTCAGCCTGTTTACTTCAAAGTTAAAGCAATGGATGCTCTGGTGTCAGCAATATTGCAAATCAATATTTTCTCTCACCCCCCTGTTGTGATGGATCACCTTAGTAAACCTCAAATTGACAAAGAATGAAGTTGATATATGTACTGTATTAATGCAGCCATCATTCTTCACTAAGAATGCATGGAGACAAACTTAACACCCCCCTCTCTGTGCTTCAGCTCAGGTTTCAGCTGGCAGGCAGCAACGACAAACTTCCGTCACCACATCTCAAAATGGCACAGACTGACCTCTGTGGTCTCACTTCTCCTTTTCTGTTTGCTCCTGCTTTTATCAGACATCAGCAAAAGTCGCCCCGCCAACGATTTGTCAGTGCCGACACTTTGGCTTAAGACCAGACCCATTTTTTTCTGCTCTGAATGCCATTTTTAAACCTTTATCTGTGAGGGAGATTGACACTGGAATGAATCCAATTTGAACACAAACAGAAACTCAAAGAAAACAAGGCGCCTGATACCAGAGAAAGGTTCGAAGAGAGAGTTAGTGGTCTTACAGCCCCTGCTGTAGTGCAGACTCAACTTTTTATTATATTTAAAAGAAAATATCCAAAGAATGGCCCAACAATAAAAACATATTGAAATTCAGTAGAGCTAAGTTTTATTTGGATCTGCACCAAATAACACTCGCATAAATATCAGTCGTCACTGATTTTTTAAATCAATATCCATGAATTACTCGCTAAGAAAACAAGGAATATGTTGAAAAGCACCCAATCTCTCAATGTTAAAGAAAAAATCAGGATTCACCACCTGTCCAGTAGTTTTTGCATAATCCTAACTAACATAACTGTGGAGGTAGTAAATGCTGCCAAGAGAACCCAAACATGGCCCCTATCAAATAATTGTTTTAAACAACTGGATTACAACTGGGAAACCCTGAAAAGTAAATATTCACTTAACACATTTCAAAAGACACCGCATCCAAATGTTACAGTTTCGTTTTTGTTTTGTAAGGAGAAGCTTAGAAATGGTTTACAGTTGAGAGAAATGACAAAGCACAGGACATGATTGTGATTGGTCGACGATCTGAGGAGCAGCAGCTCATCGATGTCTGACAGTGTTGACAAGTTAGAGATGAGCCTGTGAAGTGAGAAGAAGACTGGCAAAATATATTCTTTAAGGCTGCAGCCCTCAAACACACAAACACACACACACACTTTCTTTCCATTAGCAATGGTCATATAACAATGACCTCGAAACATAAATCTCATGTGCTGTGGGCACACAAACACACTCACCACAATCCTGCGCTGAATTGCGTTCCCTAACATTTTGGACCATGAATGAATGTGACTAGAAAGGATGTCAGGGTCAGATAATCCTACACGTCTGTCAATCCTTTCGAGAAAAATATGAGGAAAGAGAAAGTAGTCTGTTCAGGGTCATAGATTTCAGCAACATCAATATGATTCAGATTAATTCCTGAGAAATCAACAAAAGGAAGCTTTCAGCATCTATATTAAGTCAAAGGGTATGATCTTTAAGCAGAGCTTTTATTGGTTCATTCCTGCTCTATGCCTGTCACTCCTTTACTTAGTTTGTTGCTAATCGGTTTAGTAATTTCTTAATTTACTATTTTAAAATCCTAATCCACCATTAACCATTGGTTTTCTGTTGTGCAGCACAGTTCTTTGTGGATTGTGCTATATAAATAGGGTTATTATTCCAATGAACTATGTAGCAATGAGCTGCTGTAATGTGGTCGAGCTCTCAATGGACAATAATTCAATGCAGCAGAGATTTCCCATGCACTCTTCTTCCTTGTCAAGATCTGGTGCCTACATTACCCACAATGCAATCACTAGCCTATAGGAGATATGAGTGGGCTACAGCTGCCTGGTAAGGTCCCATCTCTAACCCCAGATTGTGTCTAATATCATTGGGGGGGGCGTCTAGGTAAAGCATGCAGGAGGCAGGTCATGACATATGAGGACATGATGCTGCAGAAATCACACATTTTTGTTTAAATCAACACCAGCGTCAGCAGTTATCACCGAAAGCTCTTGAGTCTCATTCCAAGTTGAAATCTCTGTCTGTGTCTCCTACATTAGGCACCTCTTTTTCATCCTGAGATATTTTTATTTTTATTAGATTCTTATTTATTTCTCTCCATCGGGTTTTAGAAACAAAATCAACACTCACTCGCTTGCATTTTCGTGCTGTATTATTACATAAGCTCACTAACATTTTGTAGACTTTTCTGTTGGGAACTAGCAAGAAAAACTTACATTAAATATCTGGAACATTCGAACAGTTGTATTGTCCCAAAAAGCCCCTCTGGAAAATTACAGGAAGATGTCCGGACTTCAGTGGATATGTGAAAGCAGCTTATATGAGTGTGAGGCATTGATGACATGTTTAGTCGACACATCACGTATTACTCGTAATTTTAGAGACGAAAGGCTGTTTTTAAAATATTGTTGATGATGAAAAGCAATTACAAACAGCGAATGCTCCAGTTATAAAACCATATTTTGACGAGTGTTTGTTTATATTCTTGTTTGTTTATATTCTTGATTAAATCCTCTTATTGTCATGGTCTAAAGATGCAAAGATTTCTCCCTGCTGTGTAGAGAGACCAATGCAAAACTGCAGCCAGTCTTCAGAGCAGTCTCTAAACCTTATAGGATTTTGTTGAAGGTATTGTTTTCTCTCAGAAAAGGGCAACAAATCGACGCGGCCCGCTTATTTTAAACTCTGCGAACATTGCAGAGTGTGAAGAGTAGGTGTAAAACAGTTCGGGTTTGGTAAGACGATGTCAGATCGTTTTGTTGTGGGAAATTTGAGGCAAAATAAGTGAGATAAAACTGCTGCACTTATGGCTGTAATACAGAAACTATAAGAAAGGCACGTGGAGGACTTTGAATATGTGTCCTCTGCACAGTCAGTAAAGAGGAAGCTACGTTTTCACAACAGCTCATCACAGCTGAATCACAACAACAGTTTGTGCTTCCAGTTTTATTACAGCTACTTCACTTAGTGCAATTACTGCTGAGGACATGATGAAAACAGAGACTTTGATCCAAAAATGTCTTTAAAACAATTCAAATGCTCAGAGCGACATAATTGATTTTGCTCTTTTTCCAGGCCAAGACATATAAATCAATAAAAACAGTCTTCTTGAGTGCTGGTTGTTTCACTAAGAACGATATTTCCTGTTGAAGTGTGTGACATCTTCCTCAAGACTCTATACCGACTGAAGTGTGTTTTCATGTTACACAGTAGATTATCTTCACTTATCTTCTTTACAGTAACAGCTGATGTTAACTAAACTCAGATGTGGTTTATAAAAGCAAATAGGCACATCATTCTCCCAGTGAGCTCATCAGACATTACAAGAACTCAAGTCATAATATAGACAAGACTCACAATGATTTCCTTCCTCATTTCCAAAAAAGTGTAGTTGAAACTTCAGTTCCGTCCTCGAGAGTGTGTGGAGGCAGAGATTCATTTTTTCTTCACTTCAGGACGTTGTTATACAAGAGTGTACACACACACGATGCGTGGTCTTTGTGCTTTTTTTCTCTCCATCCTGAACCAAGGTAAATCGATATTTTTTTGCTTTTTTGTTTTCTGGTATTTGCAGTTTGCTTGTGGGTGGAAGGTGTGGGCGCAGGCGTGTGTGTGTTGGGGCCATCGTGGGCTTCACATTTCACAATTGCATTTTCAATCTTCATCGAATCCTCCAGTTTTGACCACCTGCTGTCCTCCACAGTGTCCTCAGAAACCTTGAGTGATGTCATTGGCCTCATTGGGCACAATGTCACCCTGCCCTGTAGGTATGACACCCAAACTCATGGCGTGCTGAGTTTCTGTTGGGGACTAGGGGAGGTGCCCAGGTCCAAATGCTCCGACACTGTCCTCTCGTCCCAGGATGGGGTCATAGAGTTGAGACAGTCATCCAGGTACCAGCTGCTGGGCAGGGAGACGGAGGGAGACATTTCCCTGACCATCTTGAACGCTCAGCTGAGCGACAGTGGTGTGTATGGCTGCAGGGTCGAGATCCCAGGGTGGTTCAATGACCAGAAAGTCAACACTCACCTGCTCATGGAGGAAGGTAATCATGCAAACTGTTAAAAGAGTGATCATGAAGTCTGTGTGTTTTTTTCAGATGAGCTTTTTATAATTATTGTGTGTTGTTTATTTTGTTTTTTCCAGCACAACCTGTTACCCAGGATGGTAATGGTGAACAATCAGGTGTGAATAAATACATGTTTTAAAAATGTTAAATATCTGCATTGTTAAGTAAAGTATTTGTAGTGACTAATGGTTTCACTTCCTGACAGAAATATGGACAACATCTGCACCAGTGCCGAGCAAAGTTGTAAGTGAAAAACTGGGTTACTGTTTTATTTCATTTTTTAAAAATGAAGAAATGTAATATATATATATATAAACTGATTTCACAGCGGGATAATTATGCACAGAGGGAAGAGGAATGATTTATTTAAGACCAGTGTTTCAACACATCTGTCCTCCTTCAGGAACATTTTGTCTCAAGAATCATGCTGCAAATATTTGTCTGATAATTAGAAACATGTTATCGAAATTAGATGTTCGCAGTTTTCTCATTTTATTTTTGTTTTTTATTGAACACTTCAATCTTAACTTTTGTAAGTGCGTGTGTGTGTGTGTGTGTGTGTGTGTGTGTGTGTGTGTGTGTGTGTGTGAGGGGTTTAAGGGTGGAAATGAGAGAGCAAAGTCATATTACAGTTATCAACATACAGTATATGTTCATTGTACTGTATATTAATGGCACATATAGACCATGTGCCAATTATACTTGACACAATCCCTCATGACCATTTTCATTGCAGGGACATTTCGAAGTCTTCCTGGAAGTGGGGACCATAGCCAGGACAGGAGCTATTTTCCTCTCCACCTTGGTCATAATCCTCATCCTTATTTTCCGTAAGTGTGGAGAGGACTGCATTTTGTGACTCATATGCCGTTCAGATGAATTTAACACATTGGAAGTGGGCGTCAGTTTGAGCAGAAGAAGTCACAGAGAGTTCGTCTTCCTTCTTTAGACTGAGGCAATCACAAATGTTTGTGTTTCTCCTCACTATAGGCAGAAAGTTCCAGCTGGAGAGGAGCCTTCAGGATCCTAACACCCCAGCTGTGGAAAACATATATGAAAGTGTCCCAATGAGTGATGGTCAGCTCTACATGAAGAAAGGACTTTTTACACAAGAAACCTCAGGGTGAAGAAGTGCCTGCTTGTCATGTGCTGACACTTTCCATCTCCTCTGGTTCAGAGAAGAACCCTTTGACTGCAAGAGAGTGTCATCTCCTATTTCCCTCCAGTGAAGCAGCCAATGTTCTCTGATTCAAGAAAAGTTTGATTATGCATCAGAAGATACAAAAATATAATATATTATAACAAATGATCATTTCAGTCTTTCTGTGCTTCATGGCAAATGTAATGTCACAGCCAAGAGGAGCTTGTGGATGGTGAGTGTTTGTGGAGACAACGCCACCTGCTGGAGTCCAATATTAGAGGAGGGCACTTTATAGTGAAAAGTAATGTGACCTTAGTTTGGTGGTTACAGTAAATATGTGATGAGAAGGTGGGAAGGGAAAGTGAAGGAGAAACTGGTCACATTTATGTTAAATGTAAAAGAGGCTACTAACTGTAGACTGAAAAACTATATTCATTAAAGATTAAAAAATAAATACATTTTAGAAATATGTCATTGTGGAACTTTCAGCACATTTAAACAGATTTAAGATGACATGGCTTCAGTTTAACGACTAAACCAATTATCCGTTTCTCTTCCCCCTGTGTTGGGTATTTATTTTTTTCCGTGAAAAATCAAGAAATCATAATCCATCTTATAATGTCATGACTGAGAAAATCAGCTGTTACCTCTCAGAAACTATAACATGTAGTTGTTGCTGTATACGCTGCCTTCTGTAACATGACATCCTATCTGTTGAAATCAAACAAATAAATGTTAAAAAACGGACTTATAAACTGACTCCTTGATAAATTGAATACATTACTCAGCAAAGAACTGAAACGTTGAGGAGAAAAATACAAATAATTGCAATTTTGAAATCATATTTATTTTGCTGTAGTAACTGAAGGTTGTGAGGAGCAATAAGAGAGGAAGTATCTAGCAGGCCCACGTGTTTATTAAGCAGTCCAAGAAAAAATACGGAAGTGTGGCCCTTAACTAAATCAGTAAATATATACCTGGTCTTTACTTCTACATATGTATATCTTTATTTCTATTAGCCTTACTTGATTTTTTTATTTAATATGTCTATACCTGCTTTTGCTGTTTCACCTCTTTCTCAGGGGCTCTGTAACATTTTAATTTCCCTACAGGGATTAATAAAGTACTTCTGATTCTGATTCTGATTATGCTTCCTGGTGCACTGCATCCTGGGATACGGCACACATATCGAAGATACTGTGTATTTAAGTCTATGTGCCAGTTATTATTGACCCAGTCTGTCACAATGAGGCTGTTTTTTTTTAGCATGAAAATTCAAAGCCCTCCCGGGAGTCGAGAACATTGGTAGGACGGGAGCTATTTTCTTCTCCAACGTAATCCTAATCCTCGTCTTTATTGTGGAAGGGATTACAGTTTGTGACTCATGTGTCATTCAGATTAATTCAACACATTCAAAGTGGGTGTCTATTGAGCAACAGAATCACTGAGAGTGGGCCTCTCTTCTTTTTTTATACCAGGAATACAAGTCACCTTGACGGACAATGTTGCAGAGAATGACTTACGTTCAGTGCAAATGTTTAATAACAATAAATGAAGTACTCAAACTTTAAAACACTTACCATTCAATATTACCGCATGTTGTAATTGAACGTTATCAAAGTTTTGTTTAGGGATTTGGTTTGTTTCTGTAGACTTTTCTTCATATCACTAAAAATTCAGATTTATTTTTGAAATCACATAACAATTTTTGTCAAAGGATACACCAGTAAACAAAAGCTTGAGAGAGTCAACACTAATTGAGTCAAAGAGATTTCTCTGTGTAAAGAAGCGCCTGTTGTGACATTTAACCTTTTTTCCCTTTTCTGTTTCTAATTATATTCAAATTTAATTCTCAAGAGAAGCAGTTCACAGGCTCCTGCTATTCTCAGCCTAATGCACAAATCCTCTACTGATTAATTAATACCATTTCCTTTTTATGTATTTGTTAAATAATCTGTATCTTTTATTATATTATATATTATTTATTCATTTGAAAAACATTAATCTACAATATACAATGCAAATAATAACAAAAACCTATTACTATTTTTATTTATCATATTATATTATGTCTGTCAAACTCACTTTCCTTCATGTTCTCACATTACATTAAATCTCTTTCTCCTCCTGTTGCTGTGTTACTGTTACTTGTAATTTATAATTAGAGAAATGAAACAAAAACTAATTTTGCTCTTGTTTTTAGTCTTTCGTTTTAGTTACTGTTGCAATGTCACCAAAATTCAAGAAATCAG
Source organism: Paralichthys olivaceus (assembly GCF_024713975.1). Lineage (NCBI taxonomy): Eukaryota > Metazoa > Chordata > Actinopteri > Pleuronectiformes > Paralichthyidae > Paralichthys > Paralichthys olivaceus. The sequence goes on from NC_091101.1 coordinate 13,003,917, forward strand.
GAATGGAGCAATGGTTTCTGTGAGTCAGTGAAGGAAATGCTGCGAATCAAACTATGACTGTGTTTACAAGAATGTTAAATGTGACGACTGACATGAGAAAATAATCTGAAATATTCAAATTGGGCAAAAAAATCGGAATATATTTAGATTTGTGTATTTGAGGAGCTCAACTCACCAGGTGTAATTGTGTTGAATCTGTTTTTTTCTGCAAATATTAAATGAAGGAAAATCCAGAAACGTTTTTTAAGGTTTTTTTGAAATATATTTGTCATTAACGGCACAACATGTGTTTATTTTGGGGGGATGATCAGAGAGGAAGTGCTGTTGTTACTAAACATGCAGCAGCATCAACTGTTTACTCAGCAGTCTAACTGCAGTCCATTGCCCCTGAGTAAACCAGACTTTCTATTTTCATCAGCGTTAATATGAGGTTACACTGTGGCCTATATCTCAAACCATCTTGTGTTTGAGCTCACATTATAAAATGTATTATTTGATTCATAATTTCTATTTAATTATTCTCCAGAGGTTTCTCTTTTCATGTCACATTTTGCTGCAGAGAACGCAAAGCTGCTCTGCTAAGCTCCTTCAACCGAGGGAGACGTGAAGAGTTTGAAAACTTCACAAATGTCTTTCTCTTCCTCCAACCATCACAAGTTTAGAGAACAAACATCAGGACTGCGAGTCGATAACCTCAATCCTCTTTCTGTCTCATCATCAAAAATCGTAGAGTGTGGCACTTCTAGCTTAAGGAACTAAAACCGCAGAAAAGGAAACGGCTGCTTTCGACATTGGTCTTCTGCCGGCAGAAGTTGTTTGTGTGAGCATATCAAGGACGGCGTCATGTGATGTGGAAAGATTTCAAAGCTGAAACCACAGCAGTTTGGTTTAGTGTCATTTAGCAGGTGAACGTATCCTCCAATCGATTGAGGTTTGTAAAATGGTTGTATCGGGCAGCAGACACCTTCCTCTGTGCTGCAGTCTTCTTCTTTGTCTTCTGCTGGGTAAGATAGCCATGTGCATTTTTATTCACAGATGATTAAACAATGAAGTTCTAATTTCATGTGTTCATCATTGGTACTTTCTGCGTCTTTAGGTTGTGCGTCTACATCGAGCATCATAGCCACAGTGGGAACAGATGCAACTTTGTTTTGCAATTATGATGCCAAGTACTACGGCAAGCTTTCTGTGTGCTGGGGCCGTGGAGCCATTCCCAGCAGTGGCTGTAGCGATGAGGTGATCCAGTCAGATGGGACGTCAGTGATCAGCAGGCTGTCAGAGCGCTACCTGCTCATGGGTAATCTGGACGAGGGCGATGTGTCGCTGACCATCAGGCAGGTGGAAGAGAGCGACTCAGGGAAGTACGGCTGCCGTGTGCATATACCGGGCTGGTTCAATGATCAAAAACATCAGGTGACCCTGACTGTGGTGGCAGGTGAGACTCTCATGGAAAGATGTCTCCTTTATGGTGTCCAAATTCAAAGTTTTCCTGGTGTGTCCTTACTCATTGAATCATGAAGACTGTCCCTCAAATTTAATTTTTGAAACCTGGAAATTCTCAGATTTAAGAAGTTAGAACAAGCACGTGTTTGACAAGAAATGACCAGTGAATGATTTAAAGGTCCTGTGTGTAAGATTTAGATGAAAGGAATGGAATAGTAGAATAATCCTCATGATGTTTCACTAGTTCGTTTCATCTAAATTGTAGTTTTCTTTACCCCAGAAAAATCCCTTTATATTCAAATACTTTATATTCAAATAGAGGAGACCCTCTCTACAGAGGCCTCCATGTTTTTTACATTGGTCCAGACTGGACAAACTAAACACCTTTTGAGTTTTTATGACAATTAAAGGATGCCACATGTTCTTTTTCATGTTTGGAAGGAGAGGGTGAGGTGAGGGGTGTTCAGCTGCAACATGCAACTTCAACACTAGATATCACAAAATTCTACACACGGAACCTTTAAACCATAAATAAATTGAACAGTTGTGATTTTCTGTTTTGATCAGATTTTGTCAGCTCTACACAATGTCTGTTTTTCTTCCTCTTCAGTCCGCCCTAACCCCCTGAAGGTGGAGATAAGAGAGGTGAAGGAGAGAACGGTTACTGTCCGCTGGAATCCTGTGTTTGATGGTGGCAGGCCCATCACATCCTACATGGTTGATTTGAAAAACAAACAGAGTAAGCACAAGGAAACGTTTGGTCGTTAGGCAGCTAATTAAACTTTATACTTTGGAGTATAGGGTGTGGATCTTATGTGTTCCTGTTGCACAGCATCCTGGGATACCGCAGTGAGGACTGAAGTCTCAAATCCTGAACTGACCCAGGTGACTTTGATGGATTTGCGTCCGGCCAAGTCCTACAACCTCCGTATGTTCGTTGTCAACAGCATGGGCATGAGCGAGGCCAGCAACGTTCTGACAATCACAACAAAAGAAGCAGGTAGAGTCAGTCAGTTTTTATCATTTTAGAAGTAACTACATTTTTTATTTTGACTGATGGTCACTTTAAAATGTATTTTCCCTGCAGCACCAGAGGGTCCACCCCTGGATATGCAGCTGGAGGCCCTCACCTCTCACAGTATCAAAGTGACGTGGAAGGTAAAGTCACAATTTAGAAACTTTAGCAGCATTCTAAAAAAGAAAATTAAAGCATCAGAGCTAGAGGAAAATATGTGTAAAGGGAAATACTGTGAAACATTTTACGATTCTGAGAGGTGTTTTCCTTCTCGACTAAAAGCCTCCGAGCTTTAATCTTAGAAACGGATTGCTGCGGAGTTACAGCGTCAGCTACAGAGAGTACGACCCTGCAGGCAGACAGTTTAAGAAGTGGCAGCACCAGAGTGTGACGGCCACACTGGACCTGGAAAGCATCATCCTGAGCAACCTGAAGCCTTCCACCAAGTACGGCGTGCTTATTCAGGCCAAAAGCAACGCAGGGATCGGACCTGCCTCAACTGCACCACTCTGCACCACTCTGGATGAAGGTAAAGTCTCGGAAATATGAATTAGATGAATTAGATTATTTTCTGAGACTGGAAACTGCTTTGATTCTGTTTCTAGTCGATACAACTTCAGAAGTTGTAACTGTGAGTCCCACTACTGATACCACGATGCAGAGACAAGACACTTCAAGTTTTACTAGAGGTACTGCGTGTTTTTGAGTTGCACATGATATATTCCTTATTAAACATCTTGAGAAAATTATTATTTATGATGAAAGATATTTTCTTTAAATAATTAATAATCAATGATGACTGCAATAAAACTTTTTCACCTTGTTCCCAGCAGTGGAGTCTGTTACTGATGCCACAGTCTGGGAACAAAGCACCACATGGATCATTTCAGGTACTTTGTGTTTCAATCAAACTCCTCTGATGCAGTGAATTCTGTCATCCAAGAAGGTGTTAAAAGTTGTTCTCATGTTAATCACGTATTTTCTATTTGAGATTTTTCATCAAAATGTAATTAGACACATTATTCACAGCTCTGGGATTTGTCTGTACATGACATCATTATCACATTATCACAGTATAAAGAATCAGGTATAAATTTAAAAATCTATATTTGTCTTTGGTGAACGTGTCTTACCATGTGTGTCTTCCAGTGCCCCCAGATCCCCCAGTAGTCGAGTTAAAAGAGGTCATAGACAATTCAATTTCCCTTTTTTGGACTCCTGGCTTCGAAGGTGACAGCCCCATTACGGGTTATTACTTGGAGTACAAAGGAGTGAACGGTAAGAGAAAATCAATTCATTATAGTTAACTAAAATTGTTGTCACAGCATTTTTAATTTTAGGTAAAATCTTTTTTTCCCCTCCATCCACAGCATCATGGGATTACACAAAGGCAGTTGTAGACTTCAGCCCTAACCAGACAGAGGCCACAATAATAGAGATAAATCCCTCAACTTACAACATCCGCATGTTTGCCAAGAACAGTCTGGGCACCAGTAAAGCCAGCAACGTCCTCATCATCACTACTGGAAGAACAGGTGCTGAACTCAAACATTATACTTAAAGGTTCAGTGTGTAGAATTTAGTGACATCTAGTGGTGAAGTGTCATGTTGCAGCTGAATACCCCTCGCATCACCCTCCCCTCGCAGCCTTAGCGAGAACCTATGGTAGCTTTCAGTGGTAATAGAAACTCAAAAGGTTTAGTTTATCCAGTTTGGACTAAAAAACATGGTGGCCTCAGTAGAGAGGACCTGCTCCAGATGTAAATATAGTGTATTTAAATATAAAGGGCCCATTCTAGGGTAAAGTAAATAGCAATTTGTACAATTTAGATGATTAGATACTAGTAAAAACATCACTAGGATTATATTAATGTTTAATTTCTGCCAATAGATCCCTTTCACCTAAATCTTACAAACTGGACCTTTAATTAAAGGAACAAATACATTTACTCAAGTAAAAGTTAAAATACCCTATTAACCTTTTCTATTCAAGGACAAGGAAGTGTATAATTACTTTTAAATATAATTTAAGTATTACAGGTAAAGTTACTTGCCGAGTGTATCGTACTCCCTAATGCCACATTCCACTACATCATTACTGCTGAGTCAGGGCGGCTTTTCTTCACCTATGATGATGCTGCTGCAGAAGGTGTGGTCTAATGTTACCTGCCTGCTCTGATTGGATCAGTGCGCCCATTCCCCCCTCGTCAATGATTACTTTAACAATTTGAAGATGTAAAGCAACGTATGGGGAGTAGAAAGTGAAGGTGTTTGCTGATATTTGTAGTGGACTGAAAGTTAAAAGTACCCAAAAAGTAATTTACTTTGTTACACATTGTGTTTATTAGTGCTTTTATAATTTACCTGCCCAAATTGAGGTCTGGCTATTTTGATATCTCTGAGTTCATGTTGTGTGTTCCACCTGCCACTTTAAGCAATTGAGCTGTATGGCATTCAATAAAAATACACATGATAATAATACGTTGATACATTTTTTGGAATCAAAAGTATTTGACCCTTATTTGAACTTAGTAAGAAAGCCCAAGAATACTAATGAGCTAAACATTCACAGTTCCTCATTTGACAGGAAATATTAATTGTTCTTCTTTTTCTTTCTGGGAATCATTTATCTGAAACACTTTCAAAATTTCCCCCCCGTCTTCTTCCCTGTGTGTGTGACAGGTCATCAGAAGAATGATTCTGCTACCACCATATCACCTGACACTGTATCACCTGACTCTGTATCACCTGATGCTGCTGTAAGTTTCAATCCCTGCATTTGCACAAACACCAAGTTTGGAAGTGAAGCTAAACTTTGAATCCCCTCTGCCAGGCGATTGTCAACGGGCGTCATAATGGTCACCTCGCTGCCATCGTGATGCCGGTGGTCCTGGTGGTGTTGATTGTTGCCATAGTAACCATATGGCAACTTCGACGTGAGTATGCGTAGGAGTGAAAACTTATTCAGAGACCCAAACCAAGTTGCCCTGCTTGATTTTGCCGCTTTCCGTCCGCAGGGATAAAACAGAAACAAGGCAGCCTGAGCATGTGAGTGACTGAACCATTTATACACATTTATATGGAGAATTAAAACAATCAATAGACTTCACTGTGACTTCCTCCTCTTCTCCTCCTCTGTAGGTGGGTGAGCAATGGCGCACTACGGTACAGAGGATCTGAGTCACTGCAGGAGCTTTAAAACTCACAATTACTCTACACATCAGCCTATTGTGTCGTTACAATACTCATTAATAAACAGGATGAATTTTGAACAAGAAGGATTTGCCATGTCATTGATGAAAGATTTGGTTCGACTTCAGCTGTCAGTCGATTGAAATAACCAAAAAAACATCTCTACTTTGTAAAAAAACTTACCAAAGAAGCTGTAATCACAATGTGTTTTATTTTTTATGTGACAATGTGTGATTGGATGGTACCACATCTTTGCTACTTTATTTTATGCTAATAAATGTCCACACTGTTTGTTCATCTGCGTGCAATTCCTTCACATTGAGTATAAACATTCACTTGAACTGGGGATTTCATTTTAGCCAAAGGTCAAAGGTTAAAGCCAGTGTGCCCTCACAAAGAATCCTTATCTTTTTCTTGAACGTGATTTTTTAAGAGCAGCTTAAGGGAATATCTTCAATGGTACAAATGTTCACTTGGACTCAAACATGAACTGATTAGATTTTGACTGGTTGGCGGAGGCATACAACCGCAGTGCGGTAATTCTACTCAATTTTATGCGTGCATCCTTTGGAATGTCAATGTGTTGTTGTTCTTTATCAATGATACAGATATGATCAAGAACATAATAAAACTACAAACTAGACCAATGTAAAACTGATCAGACTTCATCTCTGAGTGCACTCAGCTTGGCTGTGGAAAAGATAATGGACACCTGTTGTCTCTGCCTATAGTTTGTAAGTAAATAATGTAATGTGTCAAGAGTTATTTTCTACTATGCCCCTTCACCGTATTTTGAATTATGTTTGAGGTCTTAAATTAATTCATTGGTCTTAAAAAGTCTTAAATTAAACTTGTTGAAACCTCCAAAAACTCAGATTACTGTTAACATGAATTAAATCAGCTATTATTAAAATAGTGAACAATTTTAAACCACAAACACATGCACGATTAAATTACATTAATTGTTGATATTAAACTGACTGAAAAGCTAAAGAGTTGAAATAAAAAAACAATACAACAACTTAACGTAATAACATATCCTTCTGAAAAAACGTTTATTTATCAGTGTAAAACTAAAAAGACTACAGTTTAAAAAACTTAAATAACACGCACTAGTATTCACCTACAACCATAAGAGGGCGCCAGAGCTCCGCCAGTGAGTTTCTCTAATGGTCTCCAGCTCTCACTCATCATCATCTCACCTGATTCCCGACAGAGCCGAACTCAGGAGCAGGCGCTGCAGCGGCTGGATTTCCATCCATCTGTCCTGTAAATATCTTAATTGTCCTAATTCAGGAGATGAGGAGGTGGAGGGGATACGATACCCCCCAGGGAGCTTTGAGCCAGCTGGCTGTGGGGGAGTCTCCCACTAATGGGGGAACACAGGAGGGGGATACCCACACCTGAGTCTCAGCGGGTATAACATGGCACAGGAGGGATTTGTGTTTGGACGTGTATGTGTGATGGATGTATACATGTGAATGAATGTTTAAAAACTGGGCCTCTACTTCCTTTTTTCCTTATTCATTTATTTATTTCCTAAAGGAGGCCACTGATGGAGAAACTACTATTTTTGTTGTTTCTGCATAATGAAGTGTTGCACTTCCTGACAAATAGACTGATGTGCCACAGTGCTGTAAATATTGCTTGATTATTGGTTTGTAGTGGTAACCCATCACCAATCCAGAGCTGCTGACACACAAAGCCACAGTACGCTGTGTAACTGGGGCCTGTAAACACCCCTCCACCACATCCCTCCTCCTGTGGACTTCCTCTCATCTCTGGACCCCTCACTTCCGCCGTCCACTGCCCTTCCCACTCTGACTTTGCTTACACAAACACTTTAAAGTTCTCTTCCTCTCCCAGTGCTTTCCTCAGCCTCCAAACCTCTCCATCCTCTTCTCTTCTCAATCCATCTCCCTCTCTGCTCAAGCCCTGCTGATTACACTGCGTTGGCACTTACATAAACAGAAGAAAAGAGGCACGGATGGTTGTGGGAAACACTGGTTGAATGGCTTTGATGAGGTTGCTTTGATTGGCCTCACAGCCAGAAACCAATTTACCTCCCTCCCCTACACATATTGTTCCTCTTGGACCTTGTCTGCCACCGGTGAACCACACAAGGCAACAAACCAGTAGTCGATACAACTAGGATGAGGGACATAGCTGTTCTTACTGACCTGCAGTCAATTTACAATATCTGTCATCGTCCCAACAGTTTTGTCACCTCATTCACAGCACGGCTCTGCCACATCTTTAAACATCCTCTGTTGTGACCAAACATCCATTCAGGCATCAACACAACCCTCCTCATGTAAGCCATGCAGAGCTTTGTCAGCTGTATCTGGTAAAGGCTTCAGAGTGAGGCTGCAGGTGGGGGATTAAGGAGGGAGGATGGAGTATGTGGTCATAATAATGGCAATATTAGCAGTGGGGACAGAGTTAGCGGTGTAATAAATCATCACTATGGTTTTGGCCACATCAAGGTACCAGAACACAGGAAGCAGAGACTGAATGGTACCACACACACCAAAGCCTGAGCTCCGCAGGAGGGGCTGGTCTCCAGGCCTCGTTGCCCCAGAACGGATGCATGGTCCTGGACCTATAGAGCTTCCAGATGTTGGCCCTTCTGGAGTGCCATATGAACTTGCGAGCAGCAGAGCAGATGAGTGTATTGAACAGAGCAGAAATGAAAGCAGCCAGGAGGTGAGGTGGAACAAAGGAGAGACGACAGACACAGAAGGAGTTTGTGAAAACTTACAGGGAGCTGGGGCATGGTCTATTTGTTGATGAAAGAAACACTAATTCATTCAAGTCTTTAGTGAAAACTCCCCACAAACTACGGCAGCTCAAAGGGATGGTTTCATCTTGTTAGACCAATAGCCTGTCAGTGTGCTAATGAAAACAAGACAAAGTATAATCCCTAAATCAGGACCATAAGCTGTATGTCAACCATAGACTGTATATAAAGATGGATGACATGACAGCTCACCAAAAGTGAAGCCAAGCATCTCAAATACTGGCTGCAGTATAGTCCTGCCTCCTCCTTGTTAGGATATGCGACACAGACCAAACAAAAAAGTCAAAGTACATGATTTTGGATTAATTTCTGGACACTTGGAGGAAGCAGAGGTGTGTCATCCATCTTTACATAAAGTCTATGTAAACTGGTAAAACAAAATGTGTGTGATGTAAAACTTTGGTTGACAATCATGACGGAGCAGCGGTTTAAAAATCAAGCAAAGAACTCTGCTCACTCACAACGAGCTGATCTGACAGAACATTTATGAGTGTGTTGATGTGATCTGATTAGCCGGCCTGAGCCAGATGGAACGCAGTGCACATGTTTGAAGGTCAGACATAATAGTTACCATGGAGACATCACCAAGTAAACCAAGCCCAACGTTCTACTGCATCAGCCCACATGTGTGTGTGTGTGTGTTTGTGTGCATGTTAGTCGATGTGTATCTGCATGTTTTTGCATATCCTCCTTTCAGTGTGTGTAAACTTTGAGAGCATTCTTCTGCTAGTTACAGTCATAACTCTGACTTTGGAGCATTGTCAGTACAGCATGGAAGATTGATTTTTTTTTAAATATTATTCTTGTTACTTCTCCTCGTTAATAAAAATTACACACATGTTAGATAAGAAAATACAAGCTGAAAAAAACTGTATCAATTATATATATTTGTATTTGTGTTTATGACTAACAGAGATTTAAAATACATTTGATGAATGCAACTGCTTGCTTTTATCTTTTAAAAAGAGAGACATCTGTGTTAAAACAGATGTTTGACGGTGTGCATGAAGTGCAATACAATATTCTGCACATGTAAACTTATCACATAGTAAACATTTATCATAGCGCACTATTACTGAGCAAAGTGGCAAATTCCAACCTTCTCTGAGGTCTAAGTTTCCATAGAAACACACTAGACTTTATATTGATGTAGCGAGTTTATCAAATGCAGGGAAAAAATTGCATTTGGCAGCTAGTCATTGAGGACAGAAATAGCTTTACTGACATGCTTGTTGCCTCCCTTTGCACACACATAATCCTTAATGCTCGCAGATATTTCCATAAATGTTTGAACATCCAAAACCCCATCTTGTACGATTCATATCACACGTCACCTCTCATTCAGGCAGCATTAAGTGTCAGAGCTTTGAACAGAGGCACGGGTCTTAATCTGTTTAAGTGTGCTTCCTTCTCTGCACTAACACCACTGACTTTTGGTTGTTGTTTTTTTTTTATATACACCTGCCCAGAGGCGAATTCTAGTAAGGAGAGGCGTCAAATTGGAAGACCTCCATCGTCCTGGCAGCTGAACACAGTGGAAGTCTTGGATCTGTTTTGGGGGGATTGGACCAGCTGAGCTCTGCCATGGAAGACAAGTGGCTGGCGCTGTTGAATGGGAGCAAGAGTGTGGAAGGATGGAGGGAGAGGAGGAGGAGGAGGGCAGGAGGGAGGGAGAGGTAATCACATCAGGGGATTAGTGGCTGTTATTAATGGAGGATAAGGCTCTTTGCCGTCACTCTCTCAGTCGCACACACACACGCACGGAAGCACATAAGCACACACACACAGGAGAAAGTGAGAGATGGATGCACATCCATCCGTCCATCTATCTATCTATCTATCTATCTATCTATCTATCTATCTATCTATCTATCTATCTATCTATCCCTCTCGTCTGTCAGACTGTAATTCAATTACACAGCTGCCTCCCCTCTCCTCGTCCAACCTCTGGCCCACGGCAATGCATTTTGATTTTGGTTTGTAATATTCTCGCTACCTACTTCATGAGGGAGAAAAATGATCTGCTCCCTTGTGCATGTGTGTGTGTGTGTGTGCTGGCATGCCACCCCTTGAAAGATGGCCATTCAGTGGTGAACAAACAAGACATTTGTCTTAAGTCTTGCATCACCTCAGGGAAGACTCTGTGGAAATGTGCTTTGCCAGGTTATCTCTCGCTGCTATTTTCAGTCTCGCTGTGACTCACAGGATCCAAACTTCACGGCAAGATCCCAGCAAAATCTCTGCAAAATGGAAACCTGTCCATCAACAGCTGTCACAATGGTTTGTGTGTGTCTGTGTGAGGCAGTTAAAAAAGATCATGTGTGAACTTATTAGCTTGAATAAAACCAAACACACACACACACACACACACACACGATTACATAAATGCACAGGCAGATGACAGTCACAATGGCTTCTCAGTGAGAAGATGTATGGGCTGCGGCTAAAGAGACACATTTGCAGGCTCTTTCATCAGGGAGAATTCCGCCTCATCCTCGCGCAGAGCCACAAAGACACCAGCATCCCACCGTGAGCCGCAGACACAGCTGCACCGCACTTTCATCATCTGAATGGAGTTTCACAGCAGTGGCGAGGAATCCAAAGTCTCCGAGCAATATAATGTCACCCAAACACCCTGGAGGTGCAGCGGCATGTCAGAGAAGCTTAGAAAACGCACACATAAGTAAATAGACAGAATCAAGTTGTTTTTTTTTAAATGGAGGGGATGCAGAGAGAGGAGAAGCAGCCAGCATTCATGTTGGCCAAGCAGAAAAGCAGCAAGCATAAAATATACTCAGGATCATTGAGTTGATATTATGTCTAACACACATGAAGCAGAGCGAATTAAGTTGTACGTGAAACTTCTTCACAGGTGCTGAATTAAGCTGCAATCACTTTAATAAATATGCACTTTGTTGCACTTTTTTCCAAATGAGTAAACAATGCTGAAGTACAACTGCCTGCGTGTTTTAACATGGCTCTTTTTAAGTTGTTCCCTATGAACAGAGGAAGCTGAAGGCCCTGTGGGGATACACACACACACACACACACACACACACACACACACACACACACACACACACACACACACACACACACACGCCAATCTCTCTGTCTGTCAGCTCTGTGCTCATAATCACATCCTATCCCCTTGTGTTCCCATACACACAACCCCCCTGCCTCGCTTCACTGTGGCGGGAGAGAAATGAGAGATCCCTCCAAACGCTCTCTAAGATTAAGGCTTTGTGTTTTACATGTGTTATCGTTGCTTCCCTTCGTTATCCCCCTGCTTTTGTCTCAGCCTCCTCCTCTAATTAGAATCTTGTCCCTTTCATTCCTTCACGCACCTTTCTTCCACCTGTGAGAGCGAGGAGAGGGAGACCAAGGAGAGGGAATAAGAGGAGAAGAAGAAGAAGGAGAAGAAGAAGAAGAAGAAGCAAGGAAACGGGTAGAGGAAAGATGAAAAGCGCGCCACACGGAGCGAGTGGCAGAGCGTTGTGGAATGCGGCGTCTGAGGGGAGGATGAAGGCGCTTGTCACGTCTCATCACACAAAAGTACACATTCACACACTTAGACACACACACACACAACCTAGCTGTGGTGCAGCAGAGACACACAGTCCCGCTGAGCCACGCTTTGAAAAGAATAAAGTGCAAAGGGAATGAAAAAGAAGAAAGGAGAACACGAAGAAGCCACCGAGCTGGATGTTTCATTTTGACCCATATTTGTCCTGATGCATGAATCAAACTGGCACTGAGGAGCCCAGCGCATCTGTCACGACAGGGCGTTGGAGAAAATATCTAAGCAGATCCACCCGAATGCACTCACCGCTGGTGGCATGAACTGCAATTAGGAACTGCAAATAATAAAAACAATAGAATATATACAGCATTAAGGCAAGAGAGCCTTGATGCCACTGGGGTTTTTTTTCTTTTTCAGAAATGTGAACTGCTCTAACAAGCATAAAGTCATTACCTCATGCTCTTTTGCTCTTTTTTTTCACTGTTCACTCACTCACTCACACACACACATGCAAACACACACTCACACTCAAACTCACACACAATCTCCCCTCCCCTCCGACATCCTCCAGCCAAGTTCAGCGCTGTCTGTCCCCCTGGCCCCACAGTGTGGCCTCCTCGGTTGTTTATGTGCGAGGTGAGGGCAGGCTGGCACTGCGCCTCCCTATGTGGTCAGGCTGTGTTTATATCTGTCTGGCCCTGGAGCCTGGAACCTGGAGCTGTGCGCCGGTGCATCCTTTACATCACCCAGAAGGCCGTAGCAGGATCTGGGGATTGAGTCTCACTCGGGTTCAGACCGTGCAGGACTTGTCCAATGAATGGCCTACAGTCTCACAGAGCCGTGCACGTCCCTTTGCATAACTGACCCCTTTTTCCAACATTGCTCTTGAATTTTCTCGTCGTTTACTGTCCCCCAACCAGCGCTGTGATCCAGACTTGCCAGTGTGTTCATATGAGAGAAACAGTATAAGTAGCTCTGCCTGCATGTTGAGAAAACTGCAGACTTTCTTTCTCTGATTGAATGTCTATATGTTAGTACTTAGGATTTGTGTGTCTGAGATATGTTCAACATGCACTAATCCTCCAGAAGCAGGGAGAGAATTGAATAGTGCTGGTTGCAGAACATGACAAATAGTGTGATCTGCCTTTTGTTTTTGATAGTTGATGAATATGCATGTGGCCCCGCGAGTGACTGAGTTTGGGGTGGGGTGGGGGCTCAGAGGAGCATGTTAAACAATGGAATTACATCTCTGACATGCATCCACCGCGAGGCTGGGATTAAACACAGCGCAGAGGGGGAAAAAACAGAAAGGAGGGAAGAAGGGAAAGACAGGAAAAGGATAGAGATGGAGAGTGAAGCGATAAAGAACGGATCCGCTGCTTATCTATTGAAGAAATGGAGGCCTCGGGGAGGAGAGGGGAGGATGGGGATGAGGAGGGAGGCAGTGGCGGCGAAGAGAAACAGGGAGAGGAGGGGAAGGGGGGAGGGGGCTGGGTTGTCAATCCGATGTATTTAATTTCTTTTGCTGTTAGTGAATCATCAAGGGGATGATCCAACAGCGGATCAAAAGAACGAGCAGGGGAACGGGAGGAAAAAAAGCAGATTAATGCAACAGAACAAAGGAGCAGTCTCTCCAAGATGATCGCATCCCCTCCATCTCCATCCTCTACTTACACTCTCCCTTCCTCTCTGACTTCTTCTCGTTTTCTGTTTTTCTCTGACAGACAACTTTGGCAAATGGTATGAAGACACGAACGCCTTGTGAGAGCATCGACAGGAGCGTTTTTTAACTTTACTGTGCAGTGGGAGCGGGCTCGACACTGGGTATGTTGGCCATGACATCTCCAAAACGTTCCTTATAGTGGCATAAATCTGGTCGCATTTGTTTCATCTTTATGCGCTTCATCTAGGTCCTGTCATGTAGTGCAAGCAGCTTCCCACGGGGCTTCAGGCAGACCGCTTGTTTAGTCTGAACTGCCCTTGTTGGCTGAGGCTTGACCAGCTTTTACTACAAAAAAGAAAAAAAGCTGACAGATCACAGCGGCATGTCCGTTTTTATTTTGAATCCTGGGGTCTGCTTAGACAATGTTCATGTTTAAACTAAAGTCTTAATCTGGACTGTTGTGTCCCTGTATAGCCATAGCATAGTTCCCCATCAGTGGTACTGGTTTGTGGTGGTGTCTGAAGTGTTTTCAGAGGAGAGCATTATGGGCCATATCTCAGAGGTGTCAGTCAGCTCTGACTGCAACACTGTGGTGTGAATATTCAGCTCGAGAGGCGTCACAGCATTGTGTGTGTGTGTGCATGCATGTGTCTGGAAAAGGTTAGCGAGAGGCGTGCCAGGTCAGGCCCGAACAGCGCTCCAAAAGACAAATGGTCAGCCGAGATTGTCTGACCGTGTGTAGTTAAAACAAATATAAAAGGCCTCAGTAACACTGTTATAATCCCTTTTTACATTTTACTGAACCCCTCCTACTCTTCTTCCTCTTCCTCCCAGCAGCCTCTCTTTTTCCCTCTCAGTTTCTCTCCTTCTCTTTGTCACCTTTTCTGTCACCTGGCTCAAACCGCTGTGACTCCCTCATACCTGTCTTTTCCAGATGGCAGAATGAGAGTAGTCTATGTGCATGTATCAGTGTTTGTGTGTGTGTGTGTGTGTGTGTGTTAATCCTGGTTTTATTCCACGCTGGAGTCCCGTCCCTTGACTTTCCCTCAGTCTGCTAAATCAGAGCGAAGTCTGAAGAGTCAAGCGGTGTCCAGCCAAGCTCACGGATGGTTGATAGTCAATATTGACCCTGGGCTCCATGTGTCTTTGTGGAAATGTGGAATAAACCCCAAATCCCCCTCCCTCCTCTATGTCACCTTGACTCACTCACACACAGGTACAGGACCAAATCGATGGCAGAGGCTTGACCCAACCGCTGACCCTGGTCTGGGTATTTTCTCATCCTCCTGCTGGTTAAGAGAATGCTCTGGGAGGGTGTGAATCCGTTCCCAGCTCTGTGAGCCAGCAGTGCCTGATGGATGGGAGTGAGATATTGTCACTGGTGCTTAAGTTTGAAGGTGCATCGTTAACCGCTCTTTGCCAAATGACGACAACAAAGCGAATCCTCATGCTCATGCACTGTATTAAAGTTCAGCTCTGAGAGTTTGCATGTCGGGACAGATGCACAGAGAAGTAAAGTACGTGCATGTACTGATGTATCAGTGTTCTCCTGTGTACTCGCCTTTGTGTGTTTGTCAGCACAAACACCTAACATTGAAGGAGACAGGCTGCCTCTTGACAGTTATTTGCTAGTTTTGGTCTCTCTTTGCTCTGTCTAACTTTCTGTCTCTCTTCCTCTCCCCAAATTACCCTGGAGGACTGAGTGAAGGTAAACACAACCGCTGAGAAAAAGATCACGCCACGCCACTCGTTGTTGTGAGAAGCTTCCCCCTCTGTCTTTCTTTGCACTATTTATCTGTGGCTCTTGTGTGATTCCCTATTTGTCAACCATCTGGGTTCTATGGAGACTATGGTACAAAGCCGAGTAAGCATTGTGCAGCAGCCTTACATCCCTGAGACGTGTGAGACGCACAATGTTTAAATCCAGAGCAGTGTTTGTTAGAGCTGGGTCAGCTGCTCTGTCAGTGCATTACAAAGAAATTTACACTGTTGCAAGAATAAAAGCGCCAGGAAGGGAAAACTGCACGTGTGTGAGGGGAGTTTGATATCAGGAGTATATTTTCAAATCAGTTCAATCAAATAGAAAGTTTGTTGGCTGTAATGAGATAGATAGATAGATAGATAGATAGATAGATAGATAGATAGATAGATAGATAGATAGATAGATACATAGATTCTGAAGCCAAACATATGTCAGACATGCATGAGCACACACACACACCATAATCACAGATGTCCTAGGTTTTCATCAAAGCCCCTAATTTTCCCTGTTCACATCTTATAACCCCGCCCCCATCTCAGTCTCTCACGGCGCACCTGCACTCAATATGAGCCCCCTGCCCTCCCCACCACAACACACACACACACACACACACACACACACACACACACACACACACACACACACAGTTTGCAGGACCTGCTCATGTGTTCCTAAGTAGCCCATCACCACTGTGACATGTGTCCACCAACCAGGCATTACACATGAGCTCCCCTCCTATACAGCCGTCCTGCTCTCTTTCATATAACCTGGAGTTTCATTACAGCAGGATATCCTGAACATTTTACACTTCCTTCATTTGTGCAGCAGATGTGCTCCACCGGCTCAAAGTGAAAGAGAGAGCCGCATTGCTCTCACTCAATGAAAAGGTAGTAAGCCACCAGTTCACATTCATGTGTTGCCTCTTTTCTTTTAACGTCAGCTCACATGACTTTTCATTTCCACTCTACTGCTTCCCCAAGGTGACGGCTGGCTTAGGCAGCCATGGCGTTTGCCTAAAGGCTATGGAGCGAAGGGGCCAGCTGCCCTCAGAGGTTTGTGGCCAGAAGTCGCCTCTGCCCCCACATTGATTCCGACCAAACCTCAGCGGCATGTTTCTTTGATGAGTTCTGTCTGGATTCGTTAGGGTGAGTTATCATCATCTCAATCAAAGTTATCCCCAAAGCCGAGGAAGAGGGCGATACACTCTTATGAGAACTTCTGAAACATCTGGAGTAAGCAAAAAATGTTTCCTCACACACTGAGGAATCTGAGAAATCCCTGATAAATTTAGATTCTTGTTTCCATCTCAAACTCACACAAACATGCACACAATCCCAACCCGCATACAGTCTACTTAAAATATCATTTGTTTACACCCCCCATCAAAAAGTCCCTATGTGCTGGAATGCGCAAGGAAAAGCACTCTGTGTGTTTGTAACCCTATAAATAAAGGTGGTGGTGGGGAGCGTGGTTGACCATAATTACACAGGCGCGCTCTCTGTCTGTCTGTCTGCTGGTCCCTTTACCATGGTCACTCCCATCCACATACAAACACACACATACTGACACTTACAGATGGGATGTGTGTCAAAAGTTTTGTTTTTCTACATCTTTCTACATCTGTCTGGACAAAAAAATTGCTGACAGCCAGTTACATAGTTTAAGCATTTAAAGGGATAGTTCAACAAAAAATGAAAATTCACTCATTATCTACTCATAACTATGCCGATGGGGGGGGTAAACTATCCCTTTAAACAAACTTTCTTTTTTTTTTTCACCAATGCACAACCCCTTTGATTAGTTTTTTCTGATAGATGTGTTCATAATGAATTACAGAACATTAGCATTGATTTAGCTTGTGATGTATTGATAGCAAAATTTAGCTTTTATGTCTTCAGGGTGGACGTTGCGTAAACTGCTCAATGACTGTTACGATTCCTAAACCTTTCACCTGAACTAAGCTGCGTTCTGTGACACCTGAATCAAGTGGCCAGACAATCTGTGTTTAGTCCTTTTTCACAATGTGTATTTTCATTTCTGTGGCGCGCATGTTCACATGCTCCATCTGGCCGCTGTGAAACCAAGTTCACAGCATTAGAGTTGAGATGTAAACACACATTCACACAGTGTTCTCTTTCTCGCTAAGCTGCAGAGACAGACATTTACCAAACTGTGCTGTATGTCGCGTATCTGTACCAGCCAAGAGTGATTTAATGGTTTGAGTGTGTGTGTGTGTGTGTGTGTGTGTGTGTGTGTGTGCGTACGTGTGTGTGTGTCTGTGCGCGCACACCTGTATATGTGTGAATGTGTCTGTGTGTGTACACGGGCAGAAACGTGTGTACCAGCCAAGATTTTCTTTCTTACACATGGAGCGGAGAAGCTTTAAAGAGCCAGAATAAAGCTGCAAATTCTATACTCTCTGCCGCATGGTACAATTTGTTCCAAAGCACTTGCCTTGCCGTACAAATCACAGCCAGGCAGCCAACTATAGCTAGCTCAGTCTATTACCATCAACAGGCCGACAGCCAAAGGAAGAAACACATCCAACAGTTTTAATACCTTGTTTTCACACAAGCAGTTTTTCACTCCAGCTTATAAAAGCCAAATGACAATAACAATAGCATGTACATGAAAACCAGCCTTCCTTTGGTGTCAACTAAAGTCTCCTTAAAGCTGGTTTTATTGTAGCCAGCCAATGGTCTCTGGTCCCCCACCCTCTTCGTCCTCTTGTGGTTTGGCACTGGATGCGTGCGGTCTGGGCAGGGTAAGACTGGCTAGATAGAACATGGTCAGGGTTAGATGTTTTAACGTCATGTGTCTGCACACAACAATGTGAACACAATGCTTGGTCCAGTTTTGCCATTGTGCGAAAACAGACAAATATTCCCAGTCACACATTTCCGTCCGCTGTGAGATTCTTGCACTCTGAATGTTGCACAGTGGGTAAGGATGGAAATTGCTGAAAAGCATCAGGTTAAAGTGATTACTTTTCCCTCATCTCTCTATTCCATTTATCTCAGAGGTACTCCGGAGCAGAACAGCAGTTATGTATTTTAATGCACCTCTTCATGATAAAAGTTGACTGGCTGCTGCTACATGTGCCACGTGTCAGTATTCATCCCCCCACATTTTGAAGCCTTCCTTTGCACCACTGGGCCTCGTAGCATTAAACATTCAGGAGTAACAAATGAAAGGCTCTCTTAAAAGCTCTAACCAACAGGCTTTTACTAGCCTACCAGGCTGCATTCAGATAAAAACCAAGACTAAAGTGGTCTAGACAGCAGGAAATACAACTTTGAAAGAATACAACTAAAGTTAAATGCCTTCCCCTTTGGTGGTGGTGAATGCATTGTAGTGTACCATATATATATACTCATTTGGTTTATTGCCTGCAGAAATTGAATTGGTGCCACAGAGATGCAATATTCAGATCTTAAGGGGGTTGGTGCAGAGAGAGGCTGGTCGGCCATAAAGACAGGTGACTGAGGGATGGAAATTTCGCAGAGCTTTTGATGAATGGTGATGTATCATCACATACTTTAACTGTCTCTAACACTCAGCATCAACTCCAGTTATCTCAAACAGGGGGCAATGATACATTTCACAGGGGAAATGTGGAAAAGTATGAAACTCCTCACTGGTTACAGTTTGAAAATGACTTCAGTGTTTGGACAGTAAATCAACAACATCCTCAGCTACCTCCGTCTGTCTGTCTCTCTGTCTGTCTGTTTCCACCTGGTGTCCTCTAGGTGTCACTGGAGATGTTCATGGACCAGACAAGGCTGATTGAACTGGTATGTCTTCTTGTGTGTGTGTGTGTGTGTGTGTGTGTGTGTGTGTGTGTGTGATTCTTGATTTCCTGGGGACAAAAAAACAAATCACATAATGTAAATCATTAAATTTTTAAGTAATAATTAAAGATAATGGTTAACCGTACCATTGTCTTATGTGTAACATAACTTTAACTATATAGTGTGTGTGTGTTTGTGTGTGTGTGCACATGTGAGTGAGTGGTCCAGGTATTTCTCATTTAAAATCTGTTTACAGTCACATTATGGGGACTTGATTCCCTTATGAGGACCAAAAAACAAGTCATATAATGTAAATCATTCAAATTGTATACACATTTTAAGTTTAGGCTAAGGTTAGGTTTACGTTAGGGTAATGGTTGTGGTTATGTTACGGATAAGATGATGGTTGAGGTTAGGTTAATACAGATCTCCATGAATTTAAAGTCAATGTAATGTCCTCTGAAGTGTGTGGGTGTGTGTGCGTGAAAAGTGAAGCCACGGCTTCTTCTGTGCACTGACAGCCTCAGTCCTGTTGCTGTGGTGATATCCTCTCCCAGGTGCATCACACACACACACACACACACACACACACACACACACACACACACACACACACACACACACACACACACACACACACACATGCCACAACACCCACAGCTGGGTGTGTGTGCCCCCTCCTCCTGTAGCTTAGACAACCATCATTAACACCACTGTCCCCGCGCGCTGCGCTGGTGTGAGCTCCTCCGTGCCTCCCTCACTCTCTCTCTCTCTCTCTCTCTCTCTCTCTCTCTCTCTCTCTCTCTCTCTCCCCCTGCACCGTGCACCGTGCACCCCGCTTTCCCGCAGGTGTCCAACCCACCCCGCCCGGCACCCTCCGCCTCCCCCACCCACCGCGCACCCACTAATGAGAGTGAAAATGAGAACAATGGGGAGAGGAGCGCAGGGCCCGCCAGCTCATCTGGGCTCCGTTGATCTTGTTAATTGCGTCCGTGGACGCGCTCCTCTCCCTTTGAAGTGTGTCTGAAGAGCCCGCTTCAGAGACTGGCAATTACCGCACATCATGTAATTGCTGCAAGACAGGCAGCCATATGAGAGAACTCATGTTACTGTATGTGTGCGCCACAGTGAGCGAGTACATGTGGACATAGTGTGTGTGTGTGTGTGTGTGTGTGTGTGTGTGTGTGTGTGTGTGTGTGTGATGCCTTGGAAAGGTGTTGTGACAGCATGTAGAGTAACGTTCTGTCAAACCACCACACCTTTAGAACAGAATGTGTTTGCTGTGATGCCCCAGACAGCTGCATTTTGTAAAAAAATTACTTCCAACTAAAAAAACAAAACCAAAAAAAAGGATTTTCAGGGATCAAAAGCTTTTGTTGGAATTCAATTAATCTGTTTATTCTCACAGAGTGCCACCATTGTGGTTTTGAAAGGAGACGTCCATGGCCTGTTTACATCCTCCACTCCTGCTTATAAATGTTTCGAGGTCAGTGGAGCTCTGTGGTGAGCGTCTTGTTGTGTCTATTCAAAGGCCATGTAAAGTCCCCTTTTTGTGGGTTTCATTTCTCGCCCTTGTCGACTGAAACATGCTGTTTTTGCTTTTCTTTTTGTCCTGTCAGGTGTGTTTTCACATAATAAGCAGACGAGGTAAGACTGCTTTCAGAGCTGTGAGTAAAACACTACAAGGCATCACTGGGCGAAGGAGAAGTGCAGGAAGAAGTAATAGCTCTCAAAAGCAGAAGAATATGAGCACTTGAGTGTAAACAGCCTTATTATTAAGATGCTGTTAGACAGTATTGTGCATGACCAAGCTGCACAGTTAACTGGTGAAAGAGAAGTGGATGGATTGCTCTCTCGCAATCAAATCACGGCCAAATAAAATGCTTCCCTCTGTCATCATACAATTTCTGTTTCCTGCACTCGCACTTATCTGGACTTCACAACACTCGTCTCCCTTATCTCATCAGATGAGTCAGCCATCAGTGGCCCATGCATCAGGCAAGTGTTTGCAGTAGAAAGGCAGACAGAAATCCAGAAATCAAACTCCTGGAATACTGTACTAATATACTAAACTCTATCTACTATGCTATACTATAAGATGGCTTGTGTTCATCCTACCTAGTTTATCTGCAAGATTTGATGGTTGATGTTTTTCTTAAAATGAAACTGAATTTGCGTTATTACTGTTCATGTGTGTAGCTTATGTGTAAGTTTGAATGATTGACTTAACTGGTGTAAATATTTCAGCGATTTCAGAGGTCTGTTAAAGCTCTGTGATTCACCCACAAACACCTACATCATCCGTGGATCACCTTGTCAGTCTGATATGGTGAAATATATTTTTCATATATTTTATAATCAAATTATCAAAATGATCTGGCTGCAATTTTGAACCACAGTCTGACCCAGGTGTTGCTGTTGGACTTTATCAGAGGACACTGAAGAAGTCGTGTTTAACTCAGTCTGTGGACTGACTTCAAACTTAAATAATAATTAGGACTGAATTGGAAAATGTGGAAATCATACGAAAACTATGGAAGGAGCGACATTTTATCTAATCCTATTGATAAAAACAGTAACTTAAAGTAAAGTAAAGTAACTTTTCCTGCTTCATTGTGTAGTCTCTACACTCTACTTTGAGTGGTTACTAAATTAATGTAAATTTATTTTATTTAATATAAAAATAGTTCAATGATATAAACATAATTTATTCTGTAATCAGTTACCAAAGGTTGTTGAGGGATATAAATGAATGATCCATCTACCTATATCTGTCTGTCCTCTTTTGTATTAATCATTTAAGCTCTGATTCAGTACTCTTCGCACAAACACATTTCAGAAATAAAAAGCCCACTGTTTTGTACAAATGACCCAACTGATACATGCTGCCAATCTGTTCTGAGCTGCAAAGCCTCTAACGCCCCCCCCACCCCCCTCCACATATCAGATAATGTTACAGTAGCGTGTCGCTGTGCTTTGAGAGAGATACAGACACAGCGAGGCAACCCCGTGCTCCCACTCCCACGTCTGAATACAACAGAAAGTAGTGCAGATGAAATGTACCACTCGGGGCTAACTACAGCTGTAAGATAAATACTGCGCCACATACTGCTGCGGTGGCAGACAGGGATTTGTCGCTTTGTGATCGGCCACAAGTGTGTAGGCTTTCAAGTGCACACACATACAATGGTGTGTTGGTGTGTGTGCATGTGTGAATCCTAATATTTAGCTATACTGTACAACAACAGTTTTAACTGACAGATGAATAAAAGTCGCTCCCAAAGACTGTTTATAAAGATGGACAACATGAGTGCTTGCCAAAAGTGAAGCCAAAACATCATATATTGCCACCTGGTGGTTCGCTGCAGTATAGGTCATAATCCTGCTTCCTCTATGTTAGTGGTTGAGGCATGAAACAAACGTCAAAGTAAGTAAACAAAAGTCAAAGCACACATCAAATACATTTTCCTTGAAGATGGTTGCTGACATTTTACTACTGGCATAAGTTCAAGTGCTGTTTTCTGGTAAATTAGGTTTTAATACGTTTTTTGATGCTATGATGATTGATTGACTGCTGGCACCGACTCGCGACTGGTCGACCGTCTGTATCGACATGACCTTGCTGCTGTGGCTCCATAGCCTGAACACTGAGGAGCAGACTCTTGCCCTAATTGTAGTATAGCTTCATTTCTGAAAAGTGGAAGGAAGTTGTCCATCCATATGCAGTTCATGGTTGTTCCTATAGTGTAACAGTATAAAAAATAAAATGGAATATAAAATAAAACAATTTATGCAAATTTTAGTCAGTGCTCCAACATTCACGTGTCATCATCATCAACTAGACAGATATTATATGTAAACCAATAAGTGCATGGAGACAGAGAATGATCTGATAATTGTTGAAATATTTTACTCTGGACTGATGTGAACACTGATATTGTAAATACCAATAATATGAACACCTGGGTGTCATAACTGGTTGTGAAATGTCAGCCACCAGAGAAGCTGTTGGTCACAGGTTTGTCTTTATGTCTTTTCCAAAAATGTTAAAGAATGAACATATTTAATAACATACTCAAGTCACTCAGGCCACATTGTAACCCTCACATTAACATGAGAGGTGTGTCTCAAAACGAGTCCTGCTAGACAGCTCTACAGGTGGGCAGCCACTCAGCCAAATCACGTCTTAGAATTATTACACAGACAGCGTGCATGGTCCACCCTGAGCTGTGGTGTTATATGATAAGTATGAGTCTGTTAAACAGGCCAACATACGACTGGAAAGAGCAGGATGAGGTTAATTGCTCCATCAACACAACAGGCTCTCCAGAGATATTCTCTCTATTGTAGGTACACACACACACACACACACACACACACACACACACACACACTGGAAACTTTGTGCATCATATACACCATACTGTCGATAGATTAAATATTTTTGACTGTGTTGCAACAAGCCATATTATTTTGCAAGTGGATGGGCCAGCGTAAAATAATGTAAACACAGACACACCGAGCAAGAAGGCAAGGGGAAAAAAAGGATTGCACTGAGGCAGCTTGCCGAAGGGCAGCCCGCCAAAAGAGTGGGAGAGAGAAAGCGAGTCAGACACAGAGAGAGAGAACAAGGGGGAGAGAGAAAGGGAGAGCAAGGGCAGGAAAGTCCTTACATAGCCCACAGGAAGAGCTGTGTCAGGCCAGGAAGCTCCTTGTTTGGGCATGGAGGTTTCCTGGCTGGCTAGAAGACTGACATTTCCTCTGCTGGTTGGCTTCTGGAGAAGGGATCACATGAAGGCTTGAGGGAGGCTGCAGGGGTGGTGGTGGTGGGCCGCCAGTCGGGCTGGGCTGGGCCCGCTCTCTGGTTTCAGCTCCAGCGCTCCCTCCTCCCTCTCTCTTTCTGTCTCTGCTTCGCTCTTTGTGCAGCCTTCAGCTGTAGTGGCTCAATGCTGTGGCAGACACTTCAGAGGCCAGCTATTCTCTGCAGTAATGACATACCGTATCCCACTGTGCGGTCTGTAATGTAACATATCACATGTTGCTCTATTAGCATAAGGATGCATCAACTCATACAGAGATTGAGACGGCATGGTGAACATGTGGATTTCATCTGCATATAACTATTTTTTGCCACGACAGCTTTGACAACCAGTTCACATTCACTCAGATTTAGTCTGTTCATGTCCAAATACAGCTTTTTAGTGACAGGACTCAGTTGGCCCAACATCAAGACTAAACGATCTCCATGATTACTGGATAATGAGGCCTTGAAATCGTCTACGTTCAAAACCCCAGATGATTTTAACTTTAGTGCCACCATGTGATTGACATTTGAGGTTTGAGTTTCCACAACTATTGAAAAGATGGTCATGAAATTTGATGCAGACTTTCATGCTACCCATGTCACTCAATAACTTTAAGTCTGGACTACTGACGCTACTGAACTGATATCTATGAAAATGGGTGGGGCATGACATATTTCTCAAGAAGATTAAAGAAAGTTAAAAATAAAAATCTGCCTAATCCAGATGCGCACCAAAATTGTTTGGGTTCTTCCCTGACCCATACCACATCTCTCCATCAAGTTTTGTGGTAATCAATCTTATTGTTTTTGCATAATCCTGCAAACTTCACACCGACAAACAAACGCAGACAAAAACATAACCTCCTTGGTGGAAGTAATAAAGTGGCCAATCAGCCCTGGCAGAGGTATACGCTCTGAGGATCCATCTACTGTTCATTACAATTATTTACAATTTGTCTTTAAAGTGCTTGCTGCAATGTTAATTATATCCAGAGCGCTAACTTTAAATTGCACCTCGTGTATCACCTTGTCTCACTTCAGTGATGCTAGGGGACCTGTTCCCTTCCCTCCCGACTCGTCTTTTTTCTGAGGCTGTGAAAATAGGTTCCAAAAACTCAAACCCAGACACTTTTCCATCAATGGCTGAAACCTTCTTGTGGGCTCACGCTTCATTGTTTATTGATCAGCCATCTGTGCATTTGTGTTGACAATAAACTTCAACGGCTCCCAGTCAGAGAGGCAAACACACAGACAGATAGACAGACAGATGTTTCCTATAGTAAACAGCAAGTGCTCTATCAAACATAAATTTGTTAAGTGACAAGTTAGGTCCTGCGCCTACTCTGTCTCTCTTTCACTCTCTCTCTCTCTGTCTCTGTTTCTCTCTCAAACACACACACGCTGAGGAAAAGCATCAGACTGAGGAAAGGGACTTTAAATGGTGAGAGAGGATGGGCAGTAGACAGGCAGCACAGTCTGAGACACAAACATTCATGAATAAACAAATAAAGAACGCACAAGCACAGGCACATGCACAGGCACATACACACACACACAATTTTGAGCAGCTGCCCTTATTAGGACTTTGCATTGACTCCCATTCACTGTGCACAGCCAATAACCAAAACATTATCCCAACTCACGCCTAACCCAAACCTTAACCTAACCACAATTCATATCATACCCCTAACATTAACCAGGACCATAGAAATGATGGTGTCTCATTTGGACCAGGCTTTGTTCCTGAGAATGAGTGTTTATGCTAGAAAAGACCCTAAAGAAGGAACAAAAATGAGTACACACACACACACGCACACACAACTCGAGGTGTCCTGACATTTTTCCTGTTGTCATGTCTCTCTGGGTGATTACCTCATAACGCTCAGCAGAGGAGAAGCGGTACAGCCCTGCTCCCTCATTGCATCACTGGCATGTCTGGAGTGGTGATGGTGATGTGTTTGTGGCGCCCACAGTAAATATGTCTGTGTGTGTGTGTGCTGAATGAGTTTGACCTGGAAGTCATGACCCAAGATACAGAGACAAGATATTATTTAGAAAATAATGAATGTCGATGTAAAAGGAACAAATATGTTTATCAGGAAAAAAGCAATAATGTACGTTTAAGGTAAAAGTCAGCCGAGTGTTAAGTGCACACATCAAGAAAGGAAGATGGATGAGGTGTATGTGGGAACAACGCAGCAGGTAAACAAACATTTAACTGCAATTTCTTCTTGTTTTTTTATGGTTTTAGAGTATGAGAGAAAACCTCATTCTTGTCCTCACAGCAGCTTTTAGCCCGCTGGTCTGGATAGAATAACAGAAAAAGAGCTGGGGTCATTACTCACAATGGAGGACTCTATTAAGCAGCAGTGTACAGAGCTAAATGCACACACATACACTCACACCCTGAGGTGTGGAGAGAGCAGACTGAAGTGTGTGTGCGTGCATGTGTATGGGTCAAATGTGTGGCTCTCCCTGTGTGAATTATACTTAACTACTGGGACATTTCTGAGCTGTAAAAACACACACACACACACCCACACACACGCACACACAAAAGCACACATGCAAGCTGTGTGCACTCTTTGTCATCTAGCGCCATTACCAGCGGCTTCATGTACATTAGAGGATGGAAATGATGGAGGGCGGGAGGAGATAGGGCTGCTGAAGGGGTAATTTCACTGAGGGGGCATCTGAGGTATTTATAGCCAAACGATTGAGGCATTGAAATCGTACTGAGTTCATGATCTGATCACTGATACATCCAAATGGGAACAGGATGGCCAGGAGGCAGTAATGTACAGCTTACTCTATGTGCCAGTCTACTATATGAAAAACTTTGCTTGTCTCAGCTTTCCAAAGCATTTCAGCAACATGCCAAAATCTCCCCAGGTTAAAGTTGGGTTATAGTTGCGGTCAACGCTCATGACTTCACTTTGGCAGTAATAACCTGTCAACCATCTCACATTAGGAGGCGTAAAAGCCTACATACACACTTGACAGAGCTGACAGATGCTGACATACCACAGCATGCAGTCACTGGGCCTAAATGAGGACCTAACGGTGTGGATGTGACAGAGATGTGGCTGTGCACACACTGCTTAGCGTTAACTAGCTGCTATAGGACGGTGGACGAGGAGAGACAGACGGAGAGAGAGAAAGAGAGATTTCTGTTATTGTAAATCAGCAGAAAATGAGTTAAACGTTAAAAGACTTGTGCTTACTTGCTTTGCTGAGAGTAGATGAGGGGATTGGCATCATTCTCATGTATGCGCTGTAAATTGGAAATATGAAATGATTGCATTATCTTCGGGAGGCCCCAAACTTTCTGTTTCCCAGTCCTTGCGCTAAGCTAAGCTAACCAGCTACCGGCAGTAGATTTCATACAGTAACCTTACCAGGAGTGGTGGAGGACGTTTTTACTGAGTAAAAGTACAAATAAAACAATAAAAATGCACTCAAATAAGTAAAAGTACCACAGTAACTTTTCTACTTGAATAAAAGTACTTACCTAGAAATCAAATCTACCTTAAAGTATAATGCATCTGTACTTTACTTATAAGTTAAGTAGAGAGACATGAAAAATCTACTGAATTACAGTAACAAGGTAAATGTACTCTGTTACATCCCACCACTGCATGTCGTTCACGTGTGCGTGCAGGCAGTGGTGGACAACAGAAGCTCCCTCACAGCAGGTATCGCGGCCTCTTCCACCCTCCTGCTCCCCAGGCGCAGCACACTGATGACATCAGTTGGTGTGAAAGTGGCCATTAGTTCCACCTCATCACTGTAGGACAAATATAGCAGCGCAGGGCTCTCATCAAACGTTGGAGGACAGCTGTAGTGGGGGGGGTGGGAAAAGAAACCTGGCCAGATAATGATACACATTCACCTTATCCCTCCTCCTCCTGTCCAGTTCTCATTTCTCCCGCGCGATCAAACTGTCCCCCCTGAGACTGATGACATCTTACAGCTGCAGCGTGTAGGCACATATGTGGCATCAATAGGCAACACATTCAAATATGGCTAATGCTATCTCTCTCACTCTCTGTCACACACACACACACACACATGCAGCTGTTTAACTAATTCAACGCTCTATTCAAACAAGATTTTCCAATTTTTTGTACAAGATTATGCTTTTTAAATGAGGCTAAGCAGTATCCGGATGACAAGTGCTGCTTTTGTAATACCTATAGTGCTGCATTATGAAAGCACAGCAGCCACAGCACACAGCGCCATTGTCAGCATCAGTCAAAACTGTACAACACCAACACAAAGCATGTCTATTTCTACTGCTGTTAGTCCTGATTCTATTATGTTTGGCCATGAACCTGTGATATTGTTTTCTCTCTCTCTTGTGTGGCGGAGGCTTCATTTCTGTAGCAGATTACTTTGTTTATTGATTCATTCCACAGGTATTACCTAATAAGTGGGTTAGGGATTATTATTTTTTACACGGACAAAATACACTGGACTAGATTAAGTTACATTCAGTTCTGATGTACTCTGGAAAAACAGTCCACTCACAGGATCGCGTGTGTGTTTGTGTGTGTGTAAGTGCGGTGCCTCTCGGTACAGGTGGCTGCAGTGTCGGATCAGACACCTGGCCTCCGCCTTTTGAATGACAGGTGGTGAAGTCACTGCAGGGCACATCTGGAGGGTGGGGGGAGAGAGATACAGATTTTATATTAGGTCTGTCTCAGTCTGTCTGTCTCTCTCTCAGCTTTTGATGTATCAGAAAAAGACAGGTTTGTCCTGATCTGAACACGGGAAGTGTTCAGTTGTTTTTGTATGAAGTTTAATTTTGTAGTGTCCTTCAGTAGAATATGTAGTGGGGCTACTCGAGGTGTTATGTAAGTGCCTCAATGACCAGGAACATGTAAATAAAAGGGTGAATTTGATAGAACTGGTTTGAGTGGTGTTCATCAGCGACAAAGCCTGCAGACACACAAACACATGCACTGACACACACATAGCTCTCTCACCTCTAATCTTGGCTGTTGTGACAACTGGATGGTTGTTCTGAACTCTTGAACTGCAGTTCAAGCAAAGCCAGTGACCCTGAAATGCACCCCCACTGCTTCATGTGGAAAGAAATGGGTCATGAAATTCATGAGGAAAAAAGCAGGACAAGCTATCAGTGATAGTTTAGCTTTAAATTTAGGGTAGCACAGTGCTCCTCTCCTCTGATGTCACAAACCATGGTGAGCTGAGTATATCACACTGGTCTCCATCTAAAGACTGCCGTTAATCCTTCCACCAAGGAGGTTGTGTTTTCAACCTGTTTATTTGTTGGTTTATATATATTTTTTTTTTATAAGCAAAATTACAAGAAAATAAGCAAAAGGATTTCCACGAAGCTTGGTGAAAACATGGGACCTGAGCCAAAGAAAAATCCATTCAAATTTGGCATGGATCTGAATCAGGGGATGAATGCAGGCTTTTTTTTCACTTTCTTAAACATTGTGAGATAGATGAGAGTAACTCATGGACCTTGATGAAAAAATCTGGAATGTTTAGGGAACTGATAATTATGAGTATGTATAATTTGGCACAGATCGAAATAAAGATCTGGATCTCGTGGATTTTTTTGTGATTTCATGAGGGGACTGACAGACTTTGGAGGAGGTAAGAGCTCTACTGAGTGTCAGTAGTTTGTTGGTTGGTTTGTTTTTTTGCAAGCAAGATTCAGCAGAAATTACTGGATGGACTACCACAAAACAATATGGGTAAGGGAGGAACCCATTCAGTTTTGGTACTGATGCCAGAATTATTGACTTTCTTCAACATTGTGATTCAACACTGTTTTTTTGACATTTTCACAGATTCCTCAGGAAATAATTCACTGATCTTAATGAAAAAATATTTAATTGTACTGATATCTGTGAGTGTGTGCAATTTGGTGCAGTTTGATTGAATTTACGGGGACTGTTGTGCCTTTGTAGAGGTATGAGCTCTTCTGACTGCCATGCTATTATTATTTGTTTGAAATATTCAGGAATCAAGGTCTTCTTGGGCCGTGAGCAGCTTGTAGTGTGCAGGAGGAAGCCATCAGCTGAAGAGCATGTATCATTCTGATAAAAGCAGACAAGTCTTTGAGAGGCATGACTGCATTTATTTACCCAGCCTCAGAGGGATTTCATATGATAGTTAAACTCACAGACAGAAAAGAGAACGACTCTAGCCCACTTACTAGCCTTGACACATAAAGACTTATGAGGGCCTGTTTGCATTTCAGAGCCACCCAGGTGCCTTTTGTAAAGCTGTAGTGTACTTGATGCTGAAATGAAGAGGTTTCATATCTGGAGGTACTTAACCATGCACTGTTTTGTTGTCTGTTCAAAGCCATTTACTTCAAACAAGCATGGCTTATTAAGCAGAGCGAAAGTTGCCAGGACACCTGTAGATTACTGCAGGAGAGATTCGTCTAAAAATCTCTTTGGTGCCGCAAATAATTTCAAAGACGCTTGTGAGTTGTGCTACTTTTACGTCTCGTGTCTCTTTGAACAGGTACACGCAAAGAACATGCATGCAATGGTTTCACACATCTTAGCCAAGTAAAGAAGAACAACTTTGTGACATCCTGATTATCTGTTGTGTGCTTGGGAGTCAAACCTGTAGTTTCAGGTTTGTTTCTGCTGTATATCAGACACATTGCTGCATGCCGCATGTAGTTCAGGTTTGTTGTACTTCCAGTTTCTGCCTGACTTTCAACCTGCGATATGCTGAGCACGTTTACAGAACACTGTGTCTGTGTAAATGTTGCAATCAACCTGAAATGTGCCTGTGAGGAGTCAGAGAATCAAGCAGTTTAAATATAACCCACTTATCCCCAAAGGCTCAACAGGTGTCAAGTGCAAAAGGCAGAACAGGAGAAAGCACCTGACGACTGTCTCCGTGCTCCCTATTGGCAAGATTTAAAAAAAACATCCCAGCGAGACAGAGTGAGGCTCTGAACACGAGATCAATGGAGCATATTTAAAAAGACATTAGAGAGCAGTCCTCCTGTCACATTCCTGTAATAAAGAACAGGAATCTAGCCTTCCAGCATACAGTACAGTGTTTCTGTGCCAGTGATTCTCCAGTGTCTCAGCTCCTCTACCTAATCTCCATGAGAAGATGAAGGGTGGAGGACGGCCAGCGGTGTCTAAGCCAGGGTTCCGGGTCGTCCTGTCCGACACTGGGCTCTCTCGCAACATCCTGAGAGATGTCAAGGGGTGAGAGTAGAGGAGAAACGGTTAGCTGCTGGCCCCGGAGCCCCTCATTCACTTTCTAACTTGCTCACATTAAAGAGAGCTCTAATCACTGCGGGGACTTGGCCAATGATGTGCTTATCAAACGGCATATTTCAAAAAGGCATCTTAAAAGGCCCGAGGGCGAAGAGGCAATAAGAGCACATTTGTATGTGGATGAAAGGGAAAAGTGTAGACAGACCTTGCATCAGAATACGGTGGGGGGGGGGGGATCATTAGCATCTCCAGCAAAATATGCACTACCAGAGAGGGAGAGAGAGGAAGAGAGAGAGAGTGAGAGAGAGAGAGGTGGTAGTGGGAAGGGGATGAAGAGCTGAGGGAGAAAGAATGGTTCTTTCTGCCATTTGTCCTTTTTTTGCTTTACACAGTTCCCAAAAAGAATACGAGAACAAATACATTTTTGAACAAAGGCAGGGCTCTTGATGTGGAAGCCCGTTGGGGGCATGAGGTGGCTCCATTGAGCGAAGCCCCGCTGCAACTATACACTCCCGACTCCATATCACGCTCCTCTCACACCTCCAGACAACAGAACGGGCACGGTGCTTTGATACCTTTAGACGAGCCTCAAATCAGAGGATGTGAAGGGCAAAATCCCCTCATACTCAAACTCTAAGGAATATTGGCCGTCTGTCTTTTTAGCATTTTAGTTATGGACTGTGACAAACTCGAGCCGCAGCCTCCCCTGCGAAACCAACACTGGTTGAAATACAGTCCCTGAACATGACAAAGAGCTGCGAGAGCTCCAGTCTGTGGTTTTCACATTGAGTAAAATACTTTCCTTAATGCTGCGTGGTACTATGAGAAAGTTCTGATGCAAAAGCTACTGAATGGCTCTTGATTTGCAGCCAGGAACCAAAATAATGTTGTAAACAATGACAGGAAATGAGAGATTTCAGGACTTTAAGCCACACAAGGAGGTTTGAGATCGGCCCCTGAAAGAGCTGGAAGTTCTTCGGACTAGAGAATATTCCTATTCAAATAGGATGATGATTTATCTCTAGATAGAAATCAACCACAGTGCTGATTTGTGCTTATGTAACTCACTGTTGTATATCCTCTTCTGTGTGTGTCAGTTATTTCAAAAATTGTAGTAATTGTGTAGATTTCATCCTGAAAAATGTACCATTGTTGCCATCCACTGATATTTTTATCACCTTTTGCTGTATCATCTGGAACTGTTTATACACACACACACACACACACACACACACACACACACACACACACACACACACACTCCACATAAGAGGGTGGTGTCCAGGTAGATTTGTTACTGAGCTTTAACCAAAGAAAAACAGCAACACTCACACATGCCTGCAGCAGCAGGACGCAACTGCATTAGTCAGTCTATAGACAGTCACTGTGTATATTCAACAAAGATGTCTGCATACAGTACATGTGCACACAAACACACACAACTCATCAGACCCAATTTAGAAAGTCAATTTGGGATCAGGAGACCAATTATTGTAATTATTTTCCCTTCCCCTCCATCACTCTCCTCTACTTGTTTTCCCGCTTTCTATTTTAGCTGTGTTTGCATTTGTGAGTATTTTGGTTTGTGCATTTCACAACACAAAATTACACTGAAGCTTCAAGAGAAAAAAAACAAACTACGGAGGGCTCTTGTCTACACAGGCTAAAAACCCAAGCTGCTTTATTTTCATACTCAAACGTGGAGCAAGAATTTCTTGCCTAGGGAACAGTAACAGATGAATAATGATGGTGCGACAAAGCTGTTATTATATTCTGCTTGAAAAACCAAAAGAAACAGCAGTTAAACCTTCAGGGCCACTCTGTTCAGCTGCACCCATGCAACAATTCTGCCTAACCTACACAGATATTGCCCAATTGTGTGTTAAAGCTCATTCACTATGAGGTGACAGCATCTCGCCGACCGCATTTATGGAAAAAGAAGGTAATTATTGTGTGATGGATTTCACCTGCACCTTGTGAAAATAACACTGTGCATGTATAAGCACAGTGTGTATAAGATATCTCGCTCCAGAAATAATTTATACAACAGAGGAGGACTTTTTTTTATTTTACGGTACTGCCTAAAGATCAAATTGCTTTAAGTCTGTCTCAATAGTGAGGGCCAGTGTGTATCGTAAAATCTAAAATGAAATGGGAATTTAGATAAGCTTAATATCTTCAAGAGCATGTTGGATCTCGATAAGGATCCCTCATCTTCAGTGTTTATAGGCATGGGAGTCATGCGTTAGTGTTATCATTAATACAGGGTTCAGTTGGAGAACAGTGATTGAAATGGAGAGTTTTCACAAGATTAAACCCTGCAGATTTTCCTCATATTAAAGGATGGATCTCTGTGATGTGAAGTTGCAATTTAAACTCACTAATAATCTGCATAAAATTAACATGTGAGATGATGGAGTTCGATGCTCACGTACGAGGTATGTGCTCGACAAAACGAGCGGGGGATGTGATTTTTAATGTGATGAAGAACGTTGCTCTATGAAATGGTGAAATGGAAATATTTTAAAAAGTCGAACAATAAAGTATGAAAACAAATATACATATATATTCATATTTTTATTTATATTTCATTTCTGGGAGGATATCTTGTACACCAAATATCCCATTGGCAGTTAAGCGCATTCAATGTGTTTAGAAGCCAGAAACAGTCACTTGTTTTAACAAACACAAATACAAAATAAAGATAACCACAAAATAATGAACTGCATGTATATAACATACAAAAGAATCCCATGCCTACTCAGTAGGTAACTTCAACATTCCAGCTCTTGAAGATATTTACATTTCAGTTTTACAAAAATATACTTTATACTTTTTCTCCTTTTTTTGCTTACATTCTAATGAAATGAAGCGGTGCCCTCAGAGCTTGTCCCTTGTCCTCCCTCCGACTATGACTTACATTCTGTAACAAAAATATTCCCTCAACCTTTAAGGCGAGATGCAGCGCATCCTCTCGCGCGCGCAGCCGAGTCACAACATCAGCAAGGCTTCACAAAAGGCACCAAATAACGGGAGCGTTTGTCTTGTTAATTTTTTTTAAGATGTTTTTTTTTCCTTTTCTCTAGTTTTCCATATAACTGAGCGATATGTCACATGTGAGAAAGAGAGAAAGAGATAGTACCAGTGGATGATATTTACAAACAGAAACTAACATCACTCTTACTCATGCTTGAATACTTAAGTGCTTTTTTTTCAAACAATGTCAAAACGTATCACAGCATCATCACTACATAATAGAGAAAGAATGTAGAAAATATGGCCCTGCTCACTTCAAATAATACAATGCAAATATGCAAATCATTTTTCACATCAATGGTACCAAAGAATGATAAAAACGAAACATGGCACATGTACAATATACATATATGGTAGGTTATGTATATTATTCAATGTCTTTTGTACTGAATGAGTGCCTGCAAGGGCGAACGTGCCTCAGCACCACAACTACTGGCAACCTGTTTGTCTCTTGGTTTCTGAGTAGCTGTAGAGACGCGTCAGTAGCGGTTTCTACTCTCTATCAGTTGAGTCCCTTTTGCATTTGAAGTGCTGCATTTGTTTTACAGAGACAGGAAAAAATCCCCTTTCATCTTCTATTGTCTTTGCCCAGTCCTTGACATGTCTTTTTTCTCTCTTTCAGGTAAATCTCAAGATTCACCTAACACTGCACAGGGAGCAGACAGAAAAGTGCTTTTTGGAAGGGAAAACAAAGTCTTTTGATGCTGATTTCTTTCCCCTCAAAGAACCTTAAGGAAGAGGAGGTGCGGAGAGCCTTAAAAAAAGTTTTTGTCTTTTGCTCTTTCTTAGCAGATCTCGATTGTCCTTGGGGAGAGAGTGGTCTGCATGTCTGATAGCGGAGTGGGAACGGGGGAGCTGTAGATGTTGGAAGTGACAGAGGAGGGGAAGGAGGAGGCCATATGGGACTGAAAGGTGCTGGACATTGACACCGACGGATACGTGGTAGCCACGGAAGGAGATGGATAGGAAGTGTGGACGGGAGAGGAGTAGCAAGAGGTGACCGGAGAGGGGTAAGAGGACACAGGAGAAGGGTAGGAGGTGATTGGAGAGGGGTAGCTGGAGGCAGGGGAAGCGGCTGGCACTGGCGCTGCTGTCACCACCACTGCCCCTGACTTCTCTGCTTTCTTGTCCTTCTGCCGTAGGTGGATCTTCGTGTGCCTCTTCCTCTCGTCACTGCGGGCAAACTTGCGTCCGCAGATCTCACAGGCGAAGGGCTTCTCACCAGTGTGAGTGCGAATGTGTGTTGTCAGGTGGTCGCTGCGGCTAAAGTTGCGCATGCAGATACGGCACTGGAAGGGTTTCTGGCCCGTGTGGATGCGAATATGTCGTGTCAGCTCATCGGAGCGTGAGAAGCGACGATCGCACGTCTCCACGGGGCAGGCATAGGGCCTCTCGTGTGGGGGTGTCTTGCTCGGCCGGGTTGGGTACTTGCGCATACGGCTGGGCTTAATCAGCTGAGACTGGTAGACACTCTTTAAGTCCTGGGAGCCAGTCTGGGTGGCAAAGGCCTTGATGGTGGACAGAGGAGTGAGGGAGGGCTGGCTTGACTGACTCTGGAAGGGCTTTTGGTCAGGGGGCACCAGGCTGATCTCTCCCTGCTGCTGAGGGAAAAGATAGTCAGGAATCATGGGCACGGGGAAGCTGGCGCCACAGTTCTTGCTATTTGGGTAGGCAGGGGGAGGGTACTGGACTGCTCCTGCCGAGCTGGAAAAAACCTGGCCCTGGTCTGGGAAGATGTCAGAGTTGGGACTGGAGTAGGTTGGGGCAGCTGAGTAGATGGGGTTGGGCTCGTTGTGGTGAATGGAGGAGCTGAGGCTGGAGCTTTGAGATGTGGAAGAGGTAGAAGAGGAGGAAGTGGAGGAGGACGGGACAGATGAAGAGGTGGACAAAGTGGTTTGTGAGGCAACAGAGGAAGAGCTGGAGCTGGGGGCAACGTTGCTCATCAGACCAGTGAACAGGCCCAAGATGGGCTCTGCCCAGAGACTGTTGCTGCAGCTGGTGGCGGGCTCCAGTGTGAAGCGGCCGGTGTAAGAGATGGGGGGCAGCCTCTGAGTGGGGTAGGTTTGGTCACCCACCGACTTCTCACAATTGAAGGGGATATCAGGTAACGTATCTGCAGGGAGCACAGAGAGAGAGGAGAGGCATTAATCAAACTGTCAATATCGAGAGGGAGGGAGAGGGGGAATCCTGCCAGAGTGGTGGACAGTGTGTCACCCCTCTCTTCTGGGACAGATCCGCTCAGTGCCCACGCAGAGAAACCCCCTCCAACTCAACTCTTTCCCCCTCAACTCTAAACTGTCTCATCAAAATCTTAACCAGAGCTGCTGCGCAAGCTTTCTAGGCTTGCATTTTTCCTCTGCTCACACTCTCTCGATCTTTCTTTCACTCTTTCTGTCTTCCTGTCTTGCACACACACACACACACACACACACACACACATACACACACACTCATTCTTGAAGCCCATCACAGAGCCTGAGGCAATTGATTACTGAAACTGCAGTTCAGCTGGTTTTAGGAATGCAATTTGAATTGAGCTGTAGGAGAGTCTGGAGGCAAGCGGTGACTGAGAAGTGTTTAACTCCTCAGAGAGTCGACAGGGATTTCAAACTATCGATAAATACAGTCTGGTGTTTTATTTTTTAAATGAGTCTATTTTCACCCATTATTTTTTTACAGTTTCTTGTGTTACTGTATCGATTTTATTTGAATTTACTTTTTGATGTATCTGTAATTTTATCTTCCACTTTGATTATGAAATTTTTAAGCACATGACATAACACAAACACATTTTTATAGACTTGTAACAGAAAAAATCATATTAGCTGTGTATCATCACGTCTGATAATGATAATTAATAAAAAAGAAATAATAATTTCTCGTACATCTTTTCTTGCTTTACTGTAATGACAGATGTTATATAATATGTATCTCAGCTGTACATGTAGCATAAAAAACCAGAGGCAAATCTCCATCTCTTACCTCCAGCAAGGTGGTCGTACTGATCTCCTGGCTCCCCAGAGCCAAAGCCTGCACCTTCGGGTGCGGAGGCGGTGAGGAAGGGGGTGCCTGCAGAGCTCAGCATCATCACCTCCTCCAGCTTGGGGTAGTTATCCATGGGAGAGTGGGGGAAGCTCAGGGGCTCTGAGATCTGCAGGGTTGGGAGGATCATCTCGGTCTTGGCTGCAGCCATCCTCTGCTGACGCTGGAGCTGCAGGGCTGAGGCTGCGCTGGAAGCTGCTGCTGAAGAGTGCAGAGAGGCTGGGTGCACGCTGGTGCCTCGCAGGTGGAGGAGTCACTTAGCCCAGCTCAGGGAGCGCAGCACACTTCTGCCGATGCCGAGGAAGATGCTGTTGCTCTGTCTCGCTCTCGTTCTCCAGTTGTCCTCTTGCTTTCCTGTTTCTCTCAGAGATGAGTAAAGATCCACTTGTCTTTTCAGAAAAAATCAAAAGTGTCCTTTGAACTCATTCCCTAAGATTCATCAAAATTAATCAACAGATTAATCTTGATTTTTTTTCTCTGTGACTTTTCCAATCAGGTGTTGACCTTCTTGGACGGATGTTGTTTTGAATGGACTTTTGTACTTTTGGTGTGCTGTGTCTCGGTCAGGGAGTGTGTTTCTCTATCTAGCTCTGCTCTAACAGTTGCTGCTCTGGGCTCTCAGGGCTCTCTCTGAGCTCAGAGGTTTCCCCGCTCCTTTTATACCCTCCTGCTGTGACGTAGATGTCCATATTTGGAGCGGAGGAAGCCCATATTTAGGCACTGCAGTGGAGGACACATGACGCCGGCCTGGGGGGAAAGAAGAGAGAGAGACTTTATATTAAGCTCTCGCAGTAAATTGCGGAGACAACGCCGCTCTTCCCCGCTCCAGAATCAATGTGTCTTCATAGCAGAGCCGCTCCTCCAGACAGCAGCATAATTCTCGCTCTCTCCCAGTCGCCCCGTAGATTTGATTTGGGTTTCCCATCTGTGCAGCAGGCTGCGCCGCTGCCGGAAAGCTCTGCTCCGCCGTGCCTTATAAGGTCGTGACTACATAAGGAGCTATTCCGGTGGGTTTCCATTTCCCTGTCCTTATTTGGAGCTTCCTGAGGCAGCGCTGATCGCTGCTTGGCACTGAATGAGAGACCGGAGCGCAAATCATGTCCAGCGCTCACAATAACTCATGTCAGCAGCTCAGTGCGACGCAGACTGAGCTGAAACACTCAGGATTCAGCTGCACTCTGGTGACCGCGACACAAGCTGACTGCACCGTGTTCTCACTGAGCTTTTAAACCAGAGAACCAGACGCGTCAACTACACACGCTTTCCAGTCGAGACATTAAACATTTTCAACCACCACAAGCGAAGATAATACGAGTTGACACTTTCATTTTAAGCCTGGAACATAATTTCCATATTGTGTTAGAAACGATAGTGCCATGCATATCAGTGTATACTGGTTTATTGATTGAGACTAATTAACCGATATTCTATATTGATTTTTAAATGATAAGTGAGAGTGGCCCCGTTCTGAGGCTAAGAGCCCAAAAATATAAAAGTGTGCAAACTCTGCAGTCTGCTTCCAAACTTCTTCTGAATTAACTTTCCATCTCTCTGGGCCGTGTCATTGATTAATGAGAACAGATAGCCGCGGATGCTGACGAGGTGCCGGGCGATCCGTCTAATTGAGGGGTGTCCCCGGCTCAATATTCGGGGGATCTCTCTGCCACTCAGCGCCTAATGGGCCGCATTAACAACGCTGCGCACAGCTGCCAGGACGCCTGCGGGATACCGATGTTCTCCCCCGGCTGCTCCTGCGTCGGCCGGCGCGCCAAGCGCTCCTCTCTGGATGCTGACTGGAAATCAATGTGTTTCCCTCGGTGCTGACTGGATCTATACGCGAGCAAAGCTCATTGGGAATCGTGGGCAGGACACTGTGGCCCGAGAGGGAGGGGGGGGGGATAAAGAGATAAGAGAGAAATGCGTTGGAGAGGGCGTAGCAGGTGAGACTCCCTGCTGAAATTCTACTGACTGTCAAACTGGAGTTACAGGTGTTTACTTATTTATTAATAATGTTATTATCATAAATATTATTCACCATGATAACAAATGTTAAGCAAACACGTTGGCTGAGGAATACACATGGACAGACAGACATAAAGACAGACAGACAGACAGACAGATAGATAAGATATAATACAGGTACACACAGTAGGTTTTTGGTCTTTACTGAATTGCATTCTCTCGCAGGCATTTCCCATTCAGCCTCTGGCAAATCTCTCTGTTTACCCCCATTAGACTGATAGCAAAATTCTGTCATATATTATGGATGATCTGGAGCACAGGCTCCTTCACAAAATCCAAATAAGCCTGAAGTAGAGGGCGCAGCTGGAGAATGTGTAATGTTGTTTATTCATACTGTAAGATACGTATAAATGATCCAACCTAATCACTTTTGAAGGCATGTGGCACTGCACGGCTGTGTTGTATTACAGGAGGAAAATGGTGCTCCCGCTGCACACACAACACACTTTTATAACTCAAGCTTACATTTTTTTTATCCAGGGAGTGAAGTGCCACTCCTGTTACATTGGAAAGAAAAGAAATACTCCTCAGGACAGACCACAACGATGGTGAGTTACAAGAAGCTTCTGTGTGCTTCTGACGCGATGACACCAAATCTAAAATCCTGTCTGCAACTACCACTGCTAACATGCATCAGTTACCACGGTCGATAAATTTGCGGCAAAGCAAAGAAGAAAGAGCAGTGTAGAGCAGAGGAGAGAACTCATCATCTGATGACAATGTAATAAAATCAGGTTAGGGAAAACTCTCAGAAAAGTAATAAAGTAATAAAGATGATAAACAGTTCACAGTGGTTGTTTGGGCCTCCCTTCACTCTGATGCATGGAGTAGGTGGAAGCCAGATGCTGTAAGGGCAGGGGAAGGAGAATGAGTCTGTGGGTGTGTGGATGTAGATACTTATGATGTGCTTAGTACGCTGTTGCATGTTTGTGTGTGCGTACGTTTGGGTCGGCCGGTTCACTCTCCTTGGTGTGTTCCCCACTGCTGCCCACACAAACCAGCCAGAGGAGTCCTTGTGAAACTGCAACACGCTGCCAGCCAGAGAGAACGGAAGGCTCTCCCATTACCTACACAGCCACCACACCCCGGTTCTCATACACACACACACACAAACCCTGCACGAGCACTGGTTAATATTTAATCATGCTCCAATCTGCCACTGTGAAAAGTCAATGAAGTAGATAGGAATGCCAAAAAAAGAGGAGGAAGAGCTAAAAAAAAAAAAAAAAAGGGAAAGGGGAGAGAGGACGAAGAGATGTATAGATAGCAAGGAGATGGAGGCAGGTTGCGAAATAAAGATTGAGAAGGTGGGAAGAGGAGATGGATGAGGGCGATGAAAATAGAAAATACAGAGAGAGAATCCTCACACCCACGTGCGGTACGTGGGAGCCAATACCAAGCTTTGTGCTGGCATTTTTCAACAGTCGTGCCAGGCAGTCAGTGAGACAGGACAACAGACAGACAGACAGACACTCCCACCCCTCCGCCACACCTCCTCAGGCACCCACACACTCCAGTGATGTAATCCCTCTCCATTAGCATACAGGTGTGTTCAGCCTGTGTGCTCCCATGATGGGCGGACCAA
The DNA here is from genome assembly GCF_024713975.1 of Paralichthys olivaceus. Lineage (NCBI taxonomy): Eukaryota > Metazoa > Chordata > Actinopteri > Pleuronectiformes > Paralichthyidae > Paralichthys > Paralichthys olivaceus. The sequence goes on from NC_091101.1 coordinate 13,044,827, forward strand.
GATTAGAAGGTGGATGATGACAGTTACCATAGCCTGGGTGTTACATAATACGCAAAGGAGACGGGGATAGAGAGATAATGAAATGACAGTGAGAGAGAAAGACGGAAGACCTGGTTGTTTTGAAGCACAGACCGCAGCCATCATGGTTTTGTTTTAACAAGTGGAATGGAGCGAGGGCGGTGGATTTCACGATGATAAAAAATGAGAGATGGCCTGGATGTGCATGGGGCCTGTATAACACACAATGAGGGCGGATAATTAAATGGGAGAAGAGCGGAGGCCTGATCGTCTTGGCCAGAGTGACAGGCTGAATATTAGCCCGTGGTCACGGAAACGATGGGGAGAGAAGAAGAGAAAATGATATGAGGGTATTTGATAAATGTCATTTTTCTCCCAGCTTTTATGGTGACGCTAGCAGAAGTGTGCAGCCTGACCTTTTACACGCGGAGTGAAATGTGCCTGGGAAAAGACGAACTGGCGTGAGAGGGGTAAAATCTATCGGAGACGTGGAGGAAACTGGCAGGGCAGAGGGGTCACAGAAAATCTCTGCTCTAATTGGCGTGCATGAAAAGACAGATGAATCTAATGGGATTCTGGAAACTGCCATCGATAAAGATATCCAGTGTACTGTGTGTCTGTTAAAATACTTGACACCTTGACCTCCATTCGTCATAAACCTTGACCTCCTTCTGAAATCTAACAGTGCATTACAATACAAGGAAGAGGAATACAGCACACCACCTGTTGCTGCTCTTAAGCAGTCAGACAGTATTTACTCTGTTCAGAGTAGTCCAGGAATGCCACTGTGGAATTCTCCTTGTTTTAGCATCATATTATTACGCCATGGGTAAGAACACAAGTTTTCTTTTACGGTGGGAATTGACCTACTAAAGCTTCAGGCTCTGGTGACGTGTATGAAAAACAACCTGCTCGCACTTCACAGTCACTGCAGGCCCTCCCTGTCGTAGCACCCCCCCAGGCCGCAGAGCACACTCTGCATTAGCGTATCACACAGAAACAGGAGCCCGGCGTCGAATAGCAGCTCTATCTGCTTATCTGCCTGTTGTTGCCTCCCGAAGGTGGAAGGTGACAGAGGGCCAATTACCAAACACAGCACAAAACCCATCCCAAACTGCCGCCGCAGCGTCCCAGAGGACGTGTGAGTCACTGAACCCCCAGCCTGTTTGTTTGATGCTTGTGACAAAAGATCTGACCCCTGACCTTTTAGCTTTCGATGAGTCACCGGTAGCGCTTTGAAATAAAAACGGGGCTTCCCCACACAACGTGGCCACCACAGTGCAGCAACGAGTAACATTTAAAGCAAACGCTTATTTGTGTGTTTGTGTGATTTGTGTATACCATAATCCGCGGGGTGGAAAGACACAAACAGAATGGATGATTAATAGGTCATGTATGTGTGCTGCATCTTTGGTGCTCAGTGTACTCTATGAGATGCATTAGAAGATCAAATGAAGGATCAATGAGCACTGAGGCCACTAAGTATTGAATTTGAAAATGCTGTTGAGTTATATCCACCTAGATAAGTACAGCCACCTGTTGTGCTGGTATTGATTGATGAGAAATACGATTAACCTCTTCTGAGTCTTTGTACAAACGGTACCGTAGATAAAGCCTGACGGTACAAAGCTTTTCCCCAATGCAAAATCTTCTTTATTATTTCTCAAGTTGAATACATGTAACAGTGAAGCTCCCAAGTTGAACACATGTAACAGTGAAGCAGCCTCGTCCTCTGTCAGTCAGTTTCTGGACATCAGGCCCATTTTAAATTTACTTCACAGCTGCCAGGAAGTTGTGCCTTATTGCACCAGGAAAATCTCCTTATTTTCTAATTGACTGAGCTGACGAAAACTGACCGCTCTTCACACTGCTGACGTTCATATGGTCAGAGAACAAGACGAGAGAGTGACGGAGAGGCAGAAAGATGTGGCCTCGGTGTCCAGACTGAGCCACAACTGGTTGCTGTCTTAAGCGAACACGTTTGGGTGTGACTCATGCATGAATTCTCGGCGCAGACAGAAAACATCCTGGCTCACAGACCTGTTTTCATTTGACTACAGTCTTCAGATTTTTGTCAGGAATTTAAACTTTACTTTAGTCCACAGTCAGGTGGAGCCCTGCCAGTCCACATCTGTTTATGTGGAGGAGCAGCTCTACACAGTGAGGGTGTATTATTGCATCAGAAATTCAACGCCGTCACTCTGGCTCACTCCTTGGCCCCTGACATTTATTGAGAGAATGGCAAGACAGGGGTGATGGTTTGGTTTTTATCTTTTCCTCTCTGAACCAAGAGCTATAAACACAAAGCCTCAGCTACTGAAAATTTGGTAAACCTTCCCTGAAATCACCCTGTCTCACAAAGGATGACCTGTCTAAACCTGGTGTTATACAAACAGGCAAGGTACACACACACACACACACCCACACAAACACACACATGAACACAAACCTTTAAGTTGTTCAGCAGACTTTATTTGACTTTTGAGTCAGATCAGAAGTTGCCAAAACAAATAATCTCCTTGGGTCCAATGGCCAAAGCTGTTCCCAATAACTTGCTGCAAAACTAAAAATGACAAGCAGTGAGTGGCACATCTGCTCAGGTGAGAATTATTTGTTTTTTTTCCGGAACAGAAGTAAACTGAAGGTGAGAGGCAGCGAGATAAATGGGTAAGGAGCGATACAGAGGCAGAGGAAGTGATGGAAACGTGGAGCTAGAAAGCGACGGAGACAGAGAGTGAAAGAGAAAGCAACTGTCGCTGGGTTGTTGACAGGTGGGCCCGAGGGCAGGTATGACAGGTTGATTCAGGTACGCCCCTCTCCCCCCACCTCCACCGCCAACCCCCACCAACCTTCCCCTCTACCCCAGCTGGAGACTGCCAATGTGAGATAGCCTACAGGGCTGAGGAGACAGGTCTCCATCAGAAAGCCTTGCAATCCTTTACAGTCATACGATAATCATTTAACTCTGGGTGCCGTGTGTCAACAGGCATGATGGCTGACGAGGGAGACAAGACGACAAACAATTCTAACTGCAACACCCGTTGTATGCTTCCAAGGAAGAAAAAAAACAAGGAGGGAGGAATGAATAAATGAATAACTGTCAGAAGCGTTTGGTTTATGGGACAATGGGTTTTACAGCAGTTGAGGCTTGAGGGCCAAAAGTCACTTTGGGTCACTTAAACTGCAGATTCACTCAAAGGTTTAGTAACTCTGGAGCAGGCAAACGTTAAAGCACCTTGATGTGAGAAATAAATATAAGTAATTGATTGATTGCTAAAATGCTTTAAATGTAGATTATCTTTTACTAATGGACAGGGTCAGAGTTGTCTCTCTTTCCCTCTCTTCATCTGACAACTTGGAAATGACCGCGTGTGCTGGTTAACGGTGCAACTGGATTAGGGAGACGACGTTCATACATAATGCAGGCGTTTACCTTAATGGGAGAAACGTGACTGGCGAGCAGTGTTTACATTAAAGGAGGGTGAGAGTTCAGTTGAACCGAGGGAATATTTTTCTGCCTACGCTGGCGGCAGACAGTGTAATGAATTTCTATAAAGTGCACTGCAAATAAAAATAAAGACACACAAAGGAGATTGCATGTTGATGGTTGTCGGGTGTTGCTGACACGGAGAAATGGCTGAGGATGGCGTTGAGACTTGCAGTAGTGTACAGTTTGTAAAAGACATCCAGTAACCTTGGTCTGAACCCAAGATTTTAAAAAAATCACTTTTTTACTTCTTTTGAGCAGCTAGAGTCCAGATTAAGGAACAATAATCTCAATTAAATCTGGGATCATATCACATGTTTGAGGAGGAGTGATCAAACAGGAAGTATTACCTATTATAGTGCACCGTTCAAAATGAACACACACACAAGTTTCTACAAAGGCCCACACCAACCTGTTCCATTATTTGTGTTTGCCCTGCTATCCAAACACACTGTGCACATGGGGTATTGAACACAAACACCCACTTAAACACACACACACACACACACACAATCACGTCCAAGGGCCGCAGAGAGTACATGTATCCACAAGTGTGCTGACAGCACACACCCATCATATAGCCTGACATTCACTTGGCCACAATACACCACACAATTAAAATAAATCTTCTACAAAGGCCACATGGTGCTGCTTTTTTTTAAACAGCCAAACAGGGGAACAACTCCATAGCAACACCAGAGACATGTTTACGTGTGAGAATATTTGGATATGCACAGTTGGAAACACAAACAGGCTTAGTCTCATAATTTAGTTAGGAACAAGATTTTTCTCTGTATTGACTCAAAGAGTCAAAGAAAAAAAATAACGTGAGTTGGAAAGTCATGAACTGCCATTTTTCTCACAGTGGGATTGTGACAGTGTGTGTTCTCATTATGAGCGCACAGACAGCCCTCCATGGGTCTCACTCTCTCTCTCCCCCCATCTATCTCTGCATTCCCAGACAGCTTTAGCAGTTCAAACCCTCGCACTGCGGCATTGTCACACACCATGCTGGTTGCCATGGAGAAATAGTCCTCCTGGTCTCCAAGGTACCCAAGTCTATTGTCTTTGGCTTCTTTATTTAGATGAAAACATGATTTGTTGGAAGGGATCTACTTGTTTTTTAGCTGCTTCTCTTTGCTGCCTGTTCTTTCTTCTTCCTCCTCCTCCTCACGAGCATCAATGCAGAGTCGCATGAAGTGTATTGTTTCATTCTTCTCCTTTCCAGGAGTTTGACTATACGCGCATGTGTGTGCCGAGCTCGTCTGATGTTTTGTAGCAATTAATTTCAGTGTGTCTGCATGTCAGCGCCCCAGGAGGGGGGCTGTATAAAAGTTTTCCCCATTGCCGTAGCTCTCGCCAGGGCTTATAATTGCCTTCTATTACCAGGCCTGGGTGTCACAGCGCCTGCCTGTCTGTCACCAAGAGACTCAACCAGCGACAGATGATGAGGAAAAGGAGTTAGACTTTTCTTACTGCTGCTCTTTTTGGCAGAGGAGATGATGCAGGATACAGTATATGGTAAATAAGGAGGAGTATCATCTTCCTACTATGTGGCCTTGCGTGTAATGCAAAAATTTCAATTGCAGTGATTTGTGCACTGTTTTGCTGCTTTGAAGACATGTGTGTAAGAGCGGTGTACTCACAAACAACAATTGGAAGATGAGCCACAGACCTAACAGCGAGGAGAAAATGCTCAGGGACTCTGAAGGAGCTTCAGTTAGCTGCTTACAAAATCGTACAATCAGCCAGTTCTCACCTTTGACCCTGTTTATTTGCATGTTTCCAGTTCCACTCACAGCTGTCAGCAAGCTGCTACTTTCTGTTGCCACCGGCAGTGAAGCTGAAAACCAAACAGGAAGTGACATCACATCCGCTCCGTGATATCACCAAGCTGAGCTGGAGGAAAACGCTACAGTGAAAGGGAGGGGGAAAAAATACAAGTGAGACAGAGAGGAGCGCGGCTGATGAGTGGAAAGAGGAAGCTGTCTGTGTTTCGTTTTTATTCAGTGGCTGTGGCTCAGACGTCCCAGACTCTGTGGTCTTGTTTAAGGCCAGCCAGACAAATAAACTGATCTAATATAAGTCACTTATCTGCCTAATCAGATGGGCAACAAACATGTAGAGTTCATCTTCTGCATTACCCTCACATGAACGTCTTAAATCACCACAATAAAATGTTTTTTATTTTGGAAACTTTATCATACACACTCTTTTGGGCCATGACTTTGCTGACATCAGCAGTTGCTACATGAGCCTTTGACCATTTACTCTATTAGTTCCTACTCATGTTTCTTGTAACTTTTAAATATTCAAAAAGGTGTGTTAATATAATTCTTTTTTTATTGCATAAAATGTGCTGTAGTCAGACACGCACTGAACTCAAGATAATCTCCAACCTTCTCTGGAGTTTCTCCTGCCAGCCGCCCAGTAAAAACTCCACAAAATGTCCAGGTTATCCAATGTGAGAAACCAGCAGGAGATCCTGTGGAGGATTCACAGTGAGTGAGTGGGTGTATTGAATCAGTTTCCAACACACGACAAATGCGAAACTCAAACAAACAAACAAAAACGAAATGTATACAAATATCGCAGCATGAACAAGTGGTGGTGAAAGGATGTCAAGAGAGCTGTAGTTAAAGGGCCGACGTCAGTGTCAAAATTCTTTTATCAAAAACATGTGATCTTGGCAGCAGAACTGATACTTCACGTCCTGCGTCCTGCACCACCACTCACCTGAACACTCAGGAGATTTCTGTGTTATTGGGAACACATCTGCAGAGAGGTGCTGCGTTGTTCAGGCGTGAAAGGCAAACTTCTCAGAGTTCAGGTCTGAAATGGCTTTAAACAACTGTTTTTAGAAGAAATGTATTATACAGGAAATGTTTGTTTGTAATACCATACCCTCCGTCCTTTAATATGCTATACAGTTTGTAACTATAAATCTTTATCTACTCAAAGATCCAGTTTGTTTATCTCATCAGTTCACACAAACATAATGAAATTTCTGTTTTTTTTCTTCTTCTTTTTTTTTTGCACGCAAGGTGATGCAAAAGTGGAAGGAGAGCGTTCGGAAACTGTGACACTATGCTTTGTCAGCCCTGGGTGCAAGGCAGGGTGAGTTACTGTTGTGAGCTTTTGTGGTAAAAGCGTGTGGTAGCTTGTTCCTCTGGCACGGAGGCTATGCACTGAATGAAGTGGGTGCAGGTAAACATGCTAAAACAGGCCCTGTCCGTAAATGCATTGCCTCATTGAAATCTCGTTTGTACACCTACTTTTTCCTAAACATCTTCTCGTCACTCCTGTTCTGTATTTGGGATCTGGCGATTCGAGAGATGCTTCTACTCAGCAACTTTTTACTGATTCTCACCTTCTCCACTCCTTCACTTGTTAACAAAAGTTAAAAAGCAGCAAAAGAAAAAACCTCAAACACAAATATGTTTCTCACTATAAAGGCACACCTTAAATCCTTGAACTTATAGAAATGGTAAACTCCCTTTTCTGTTCTTTAATCGTGTGACTGTAAATGTCTTTGTAGGGATTTTTGAAATTGTCTGCCCACCTTAACAATCCCCTCAGGAAAGGAAAGTGTTGCATCACACATTTGCTCACAGTATTTGTTGCTCTGACGATGATTATGATGATCATGGTGTTGATGATAGCATTCTGACTCTGCTTGGCCAGAGCAATAAATAGACACAAATTGTTTTCAAAGCTGTCTCCATTCCTCATATTGAGAACAGGGAACTAGAAAAAATGAGTCAGAGCAGAAGTGCTGAGATGCTGAGGACTCTGATTCCAGATCGGTTCTACAAAATGGTTAAATAAGCCCACGGGGGGTTGATGGAAAGATGGCCCGCGAGCAGCGGTGTTGAAAACAGCAGAAACGTCACAGGGAGGCGACCCGCTGTGAAAGGTAAAACTCAACCAGCACTTGTACTGTATAGCCAAGCATGTTCACAAACACCAAACCCTATTGCTCCTGAGTGAGAGAGCCAACCAGGAGAGGGAGTGTGGGGTGGGGGAGAGAGGAGAAGGGCAGGATCGTGGGAGAGAGGCAGGAGGGAAGGGAGAGGAGGACTGGAGCGAGTCCAGGGGAACTCCAGACTGCTGTTACCCAACATGCTCCCTCTCTCTCTCTCTCTCTCTCTCTCTGCAGGGGCTGGGAGAGTGACTGCTGCTGGTGCTGCTGGAGAGACACACAGAGGGGAGAACGCATATTCACACACACACACGCTCACACATTCACGTACACTGCCATTGCTGTGTCGCCATAGTAACACACTGACCCCTGCCTTAAAGTTGTGCTCCCGAGTCTGATCTCCTGCCGAGCTCTGAGTTGTGGGGTGGAGTAAATCTGCCTATTTATAGAAGACTCTTTGGCTCATTTTCTACTAGTGACAATAAGAGCTAATCTTTTTTCTCCAAAGCTGCAACACATGTACCTATCATCAGCTGATCCATAGGCCCACTGTGGCAAAAGGAAGTGGGATGGCACGAGAGACAGTACAAGTTTGAGAGACAGAGCAGGGAGAGAAAAAAGGGATGAATGAGAGGGAAGGAGAGTAAATGGAGAGAGAATGAAATTGAAACTAAGAGACTGAAGCTATGCTGCCAGTGAATGACTATTCATCTTCTCTTCTACTACTGAAACCTCAAGCTGCTGGGCTCAAGTTATAGACATACAGTACAGACTTTTAACTTTCAGTTATCTTGACTGTTCACCTTTGACCACCTAAATCTTATCAATGAATTTATGAGTCTAATTAAAGATTTGAGTACAATTTTAAAAGATTCTCTTGATGAGGTTCTCAATATAGCGTTCACAAAGCAAAATTGGTTTTGTAAGGCTACAAAAGCCTTGACCTTTGACCTCCAAGTTCTAAGGTCAGGTCATCCTTGAGTCCAAGTGAAATTCTCTTTGGATGTTGATATATCACATTCACAAGAACATGAGGTCGAAGTGACCTTGACTTTTGAACTTTGACCACCAAACTGTAATCAGTTCATCCTTTAGTCCAAGTGAAGGTTTGAACCGAATTTGAAGAAATTCTCTAGAGGTGTTAGTAAGATATCTCATTCACATGGCAAAAAAAATATTTTGTGAAATCACTGTGGCCTTTGACCTTTGGCCTCCAGAATCCATGAGTGCAACTGAACATTTGTACCAAATTTGAAAAAATTCTCTAAAGGCATTCTATTGTGTTCACAAGAATGGGTTTGGACAACTGAAACCATGGTGCCTCTGGGCAGAGCCATAAAAATTTAGAAGTGATCATTTCAGACATATATTTTCATTTCTTTATGACTCACTTTATATGGAAAACAGAGAAAGTTCATGGTAGGATGTTATAATAATCTAAGATTTGTATCAATCAGCACATGTGTTGTTGGTGAACAGTATACATACACCCACATGGAGACAGACCGGATCCTGACTAATGTGACTCGGCATCAGAGATCCCAGTATTGGCTTCTGCTCCCAGCCAGTCTGAGTTAGAGCAGCACTAGTCACAGAGTGTGTAACCCACTCTGGCCTTTTTCAAACAATCCCCACCCCTCACCCCTTACCCCTCACCCACAGCATATACAAACATAAACAGCTCGAGGTGGGTTTAGTTTGGGCCTCAGCACAAAGACTGAGAGTAGAGAGGAGCTGCTCCTGATAAAGGGGCAGATATTGATACTCGTCCCACACAGACATATTCCTGCACATGATCTGAAGATGTCCGACACTGTTACATGGCAGCAGTCATCTCTCATTGTAACTGATCTGATTGTCTTCTTGTATCGATTTTCAATCGTCCACAAATTTATTTTTATAAATTTACTGTCATGCATTTCCTGTTTTTCTCTCCTATTGCTAATAGCAAATGTCTTTATCCTGGTTTCTTTTGTCTGTGGTACAAAGCAAATGAACCACATGTTACAATAACTAATCTTGTTCTATTTTTACAGTGACAAATGATGCCAGATGTAAGGTTAAGAGATTGCAGATACTTCAGCTCTTGAAATTTGAATGTTGCAGGAGAGGGACCTGAACACAGTCATGATGGTTTCTATGATACAAACACAAAGGTGTAATCCAATGAACTGATCAATGATGTGTGTGAAAACTATGAACAGTCTCAGTCAGGTGTCTGATTGACACACATGCCGGTGACGTCCAGCTCCTTTCTGACCAGACTTTATTCATGTGATCGCCATGTCACAGTTAAGTCTCAGCTGCTAACTGCTCCTCACTAATTGGCTTGGGCTGTTTCCTTTGCGGTGAACTGCGTCACACAGTAAACTTAACCTCAGCCCAGACGTAAGTATATTAACATGGTTAAGTATAAATAGCTTAGAGTAGTTAAATTTAACCTCTGCGTAAAGTGGAAGTGAGTATTTTTGGGCACCTGTGATCTTGTTATTGGTGTTAAATTTGGCTCTGTGGTCCTCGATGAGGAGTGGAAACAGTGACAGGGACCTGTTTTGCCACAACACACTTCCTGTGCACTGTGAGTAGTGAGAAAACCACAACCCAGTGACGCAACATTCGGAAAAAAAAGAAGAGAAAAAGAGAGCAACAGAGAGGCGTGGAAAATCAGCTATGAGGAAGTTGCGGCTTGGTTTGAAAGAGGAAAATTGTTGACTGAACTATAAGTGGATACTGTAAGTGAACTGTAAAGTTTCCTGTGTGGACTTTCCCCTCTCAGATAACATGGTGGGTAGTGGTGATAAGGTGAGCAACAGGCGGACTATACTGCAGCTACTTTGAATAATATTTCTATACTTCGTTGCACAAAATGTTCTATATCTAAATAAATTCCAACGATCACACACGAACATGCACACATACATACAGTAGCTTTTCTCTCAGACATATTCTCAAGCTCTCATGCCTTTGAGGCTGCTCTCACTTCCCGTGGCCTATTGTTTGCAGTGACCTCTGCTAAAGCAGCATGTGCACAGAAGAGCACACAGCCTTCACAGGAACAGAAAAAAAGGACTTTAGCCTTTGTACTGAAGACACAAATGCACTGCAGCATTTACCGATAAAGCAAAGTGGAAATTAAGAGACCGATTCTGAAAGGAATCTGTTACATAAACCATAAAGACATAAATGTAAATGTGACCTGTTATGTGATTATGATATTTATAACTGTGATCATGAGCTGCTAGTCAGAGGAGATGGGAAATTAGAGCATGTGATGGGCATTCTTTTGTTCATTTGAGTCAGTGTCAGTTACACCAAATGCATAAATGTACATGCACACGTTTTTGTCTATTTGTGTGGGAGTTGGAAGACTGGAACAGAAGAGCACCAGAGAGCGTGCGTGTCTGTGTGTGCATGTGTGTGTGTGTGTGTGTGTGTGTGTGTGTGTGTGTGCGTACGTGCATGTGGATCTATAGGTGTGACAAAGTTGGGAAAAATACATTTATAGTGTGAATTTTCTCTCTGAGAGGACACTGAGAATCGTGAATCATCTCTGCAGCATAGATATAACCACAGCAAGTACCCATGGAACACACACACCTACACACATATTCTGTATATACATACACTACACAACCTGTATAGAGTAGAAAAGCATACACAAATACAATCTGAATTGTTGTACTGGAACAAACGACAGACCAGAAATAACATCTAAACGCAGCCCATAAACTGTGAATATCTCTGGAGTAAAGACTCATCGAGTTTGTTTCCAGGGATTTCTCAGCATCGATCGCAAGTCTCAACAACGCAGACCGAGATTTTTCTTAGAAACAGGCATCAAATCTTGTGGATCAATAAACAATGGTCAAGACCCCATCACACGACCCAGCCATTTGCTGTTGAAGATAAGGTTACCATGGTGACCCCCCCTCCGCACGCAGGGGACACACAATGTGGAAGTCATAAAGAAGTGTATGTGAATATGTGTGTGTGTGTGTGTGTGTGTGTGTGTGTGGTTGGTGAGAGACAGGGAGAGCGAGAGAGAGTCGGCTCACAGCCTTGACCCCCGGAGTCCTTCTTCATTGTAAAGCTTGTTTGGTTCACTGGCACAGAGCAGAATAGTTGCTTATTATTCCTGTTGTATGAGCCTGCTCTTGGGGGTGACAGCCTGAAAGAGTCCTCTCACTGACCAAAAGGAATAAACACACACACACACACGCAAAGTGATACGTGGAATGATCTTAAGGTTAGGAGAAATCCAGGCATATCCATTGAAACACACATAAAGGAGAGCAAATTGTTTCATTTGTCCATGACCTTCTTTGACATCTTGGTATTCAGTGGTGGAATTAATCAACCAGAAGCCCTTTTGTACATGCTTGTATTTAACTGCATATATATATATATAAAGCACAGTAAAAATAAAAAATAAAATAAAGCTCTGTCATGGCCCACAATTCACAATGTAATTTAAAGTTACAGTGTCATATCTTCCTTTTAACAGCATACCTGCACAGCCACACGCACAGGCAGTGTGCAAATGTGTATTTAGGGAAAAAGAGGTGTAACAATTGGGTCACTACAAATGATCAATACAGTCGGTTTTAAACCTACTCCATCATTACAGGGTAAAATATGAACTCCAGACCAACAAGTTGGAATTAAAACTTTTTTGAATCTATTGCATTATCATGGGGTTTACTGATCATTTATGAAACCATGCAAGTGGAGTATTCACCAGCACTGGAAGGATACATTGGGAAGAGTTATGCTGTACGTTGCATGTCATACCCTAAGGTGTTAACATATTTGCCTTTTTGTGTGCACGGTTTGTAACGTACATGCGAGCATGATGTGAAGCAGGTGGAGAGAGAAAACGTCCCCAGCCCTGTATTCGCTGCCAGTTGATGCCATACCTCTGATCGCTCAGATGTAGCCACAGGGCTGGCACGCTTGGTTGTCCAGGTGATGGCTACCGTGGAGACAGAGGGCCTGACCGGTCTTGGCCCACACCGTTACACCAACTGTGCCAACTTACCATCAACTGGATGCTAAATGGCAGAGACACAAACGCCACCATCCTCCGCTGAAGACCACGGGCACGTGTTCAGAGCCGAGAAGAGATAAACTAAAAGGAAGCACAGCCGCTCGAAATCAGGAGATCTGAAATCAAATCTAGCAAAGGTTGTTGAAATATCTGACCCGGCATCAGCAGTGCAGGGAGGTGATTTTGTTGCTGGTGGGCTGTAAGAAACACAGAGAAGAGATTTGCAGAGACAGCCCATAACAGCTCCCTTGGAACCAATGACTCAGATATGCAGATGTGTTTACTTCCCTTCTGTTTCCGACCTCAACCAGCACACAAAAGGCAAGGGGAATGAAAGTGCCTGATAATGTCTTTAAGTGTTTCATTTATATATTTATTTGCCGTTATAAAGAACTCATTTTTTTACTAAAACTTAGACAGGCACTTCAAATGGGCTCCTTGCCTCTTCTCTCTATTCCCTCCCTCCCTTCTGAGGGTATTCATCTTTTGTCTAATGCGTAGCACTGCTCTCTGTTAGTTTCTTTCTGACACCATGCCAGCAGAGTCATCTGCAAAGGGACTCATGTAGGGATTAAAAACCATCAACAGCTCCCCTTTAACAGAGCGTTAGAAAAAAAAACACTGAAAAATAAAATATAAAAAATGAAATAAAATAAAATAAAAAAAACTCCAGACAGTTTTGAGAAAACTTGTAGAAAGAGAATGCAGATTGTCACCTGACCCTGAGGCAAGGCAGCCCTAAATATAATAAAGAGAAGACAACAGAAGAAGACGAGGCGACACGACACGGGTAATGTGTTTTCTCTGCTGGTGTCGTCTGGCAGATCTGGGATGATTGAGTGCTGATGCCTGCCTGGGCCGCTTCAGAGAAGATCGTCTACTCTCCCACCACCCCCGAGCTCATGCACACATGTACACGTGCACAGCCTCTCTCTCTTTACACACAATGACATGTGCACCCACATACACACATGCTCTCCTTCCTGTTGTCTGAGTGACAAAAACGTCAAGGTGAATTAACTGTCATCTTCTCAGCATCTCTTTCTCTCTTTTTGGTGGAGGGATATTTCAGGGTAATACTTTATTAACCTGATGTGTGTGTGTGTGTGTGTGTGTGCGTGTGTGTGTGTGCGTGTGTGTGTGTGTGTGTGTGTGTGTGCGTGTATGTGTGTGTGTGTGTGTGGTTTTCTCCATGGTGGATGTGTGTCTTAATTATAACAGGGTTTAGTGAATTAGGGCAGGATGTGTAATAGATTCAAATTTGCATAATCTCTGTTGAATAAACCTCAGTGACAAACATGCAGGCATCAAATCATATGAGCGGACTGTACTGCATGACTTCAACAACAGAAAAAAAAAACACATGAATAAAAAAAGAAGGGCACGTTTGTGACAGTAAATCTATGGCGTTTACTTTCTGTGTATTTTCATAATCACTTCATATTGTGAAATTGTCAGCAGCAGATACAGACAAACAGGTGCTGGCTACAGAGGAAGTTGATTGGCCTGATTCCATGATCCATTTTCCCAAGGCTTCCACACCCCTGCAGCTGTCCTCCAGAATATGAGAACCGTGTGTGTTTGTGTGTGTGTGTATGTGTGTGTGTGTGTGTGTGTGTGTGTGTGTGTGTGTGTGTGTGTGTATGTGTGTGTGTGTGTGTGTGTGTGTGTGTGTGTGTGTGTAGTTGTAGCACATGCTTGCAGTTATGACAAATTCAATCCTAGTTTCTTGCCAATAAGCAAGACAATGATCTTCATTGACAAAGATAACTTAAACAGACCAACAAATAAATACATTTCCCACAAGAAATGTAACAACCCCTAAAAGTTGCTTTTTTATTTTTTTGTTTTTATCTTTTAACTGATTAAAAAGATTTCCCAAAGTTGGAAAGAGCCTGACCTGCTTGTGAATGAGTTTCCCTGATGTTCAAAGTGAAGTCGCATAAACGCTTTTGGGGGCTTTGGCTGTTTTGCATGGCAGAATGTTTTGAACTGAGCAGTGACAGCCTCTGCCCGACTGAAGAGTCTACACTTCCACTCGCCTCATTTCTATTGGAAAACACTTCTCTTTCTCCCTCTCCCTCCTTCGCTCCCTCTCTCTGTCTCTCCTGCACCCTCCTCACTCTGAAGCTCCACATAACTTGAAAAAGAACGGGGGGAGGAACATGAATAAAAACTGAAGGCGCTTCTCTTAGATATGTCTCTTGATGCTCTTCAGATCTTTAAGACTTCATCACAGGGAAGTACTGGGATATTCTAAGGAAACTGAAGGACTCTGACTTCCTAATCTACCATGTAAGACCTGAATTTGAGTCTTTTTACAACAACTCCTTTCTCCTTACTCTCAAGTTTGATCTTTCCTATTTGGTTTTTATCTATTGATGGACAGGTAGATCCATGGCTTCCCTCAATCATTGGGCTGCTTTTTTAATTTGATTTAAAAGAAGACCAGACCATACCCTCAGAACAAAAAAAGAAAGGCTTGGTCTCTCTGTCCTTGATCATGTTTGAAGAAAAATTTCACAGGGAATAAACTTCAGTGCAAAAAAAAGAATTAGAGGAGAATTTTCTATGATTTCATGCCTCTCACTCCACAGTGGCTCCATTGTATCATTGTTCCAGTAAAAAGTAAATTTAACTTGCCAATCAAATCAGTGAGACCATGTAATGAGGGCTTAGTTGAAACAAAATACATTTATTCATCAAAAAATGTTAAATTAGCTAGAAAAAAATCTGCTTCGTTTAAACATTCAATATCTGCAAGAGGACTTCGGTTAAAAATGCTTTATCAGAAAGGGTTTGAACTGACGTCTGCACCGTGTGTGGGTTAAAAAGTTGTGGATGTGGAGGGAGTGACAGCTGAACCTGGGTCTGCACCAAAAATCTTATCTCCCTGAGCAGGAGCCAGGCCAGACACATTGACTGATGTTGCGAGCATAATGAAAACATCCCCTGCAAATTGAATCTGATTGGATATCAGCTATCAGACGCCGTTCAACAACAGCAGGGCAAATGAGCTGCCGGCAGCCTCTTTTTTTTCTCGCTCTCATTAATCACACACTAAACTGCAACAGGTTCGACCTCGCTAAGTGTAGGTCTGATGGGTTTTTCCCTGGTTGTCGTGATTTTAGCCTGATTGTCACGTTTAAAACTGAAAGGTACGCAGAAGATAATTCAGCCACATAGCTCAAAAAAAAATTCTCTTTGAAATATACATTTTGTTTTGGATGCTTTCTGCGATTTTGTATTTTCTTCTTTGTCGAAGGTCAGTGCTCATATTTGCTTTTCACGTCTATATGTTTGAGCAAAGGTGCAGCAAATCAACGCTGCACTTTCCCTTTTTTGTCTGCAGCCATTTTAAGGGGAACTAAAAAAGAGGTGGGCTCATTAGGTGAATACCAGACCCTGCACCTGCGCTGACACCACAGCAGCTCATTTACGCCAGTGTTCTCCCTATATAACGTCCAATTTAAAGTGATGAGTGGAGGAAGGGAAGCAGAAATTTAGGGATGACTCATGTTGACTTCAGGGGGGGGAGGGGGCTGTCAGCTGGGATGCCGGGATGAATTTGGGAGGGTCACTTGGCCAGTTCTCTATGATAGAAAAAACCCTGTCACAAAGTTTACCCTCAAGAGAAGATGGGAAATTGTGCCCCCTATTGGAGAGGAACAGCATTGTTTTGAGGGGGAATGATCTGCATCCTCATCATCTTCAATAGTCTACATTTAACCAAGCAATAAAAGTGCCAGTTATTTTTACGTTGTAACCCTTGTGCAAATGGACAGAAAACAATTCAACCATCTCGGACCCTTGTGGCGCTCTACACTGAGCGTGCCCGGCTATTAATTGTCCCTCTATGTTGCTCAAAATAACAGGATTATCCAACTCTCCTGTGACAAAGTGTGAGACTGAGATTTATATTGTTCCTCTTATCTGGTGTTGTCGCTGTGGCTCCTCATCCCTCCCTCTGCTCCCTGGACATCACCGAGCCAACAGATTAATTAGACAACTGATAGCAGTGTTCTCTCTTAGTGCCGGCCCACTGAGTTTTCTTTTCTTTTTCACTTCTTGTAAGCTTCTAATTTCTCACTTTACATTAATGGGGCATACTTGGTGCACTCACTCAGGGGAAAGGGAAATTAAATCTCTTCTTTCTCCAGAGGGGGGCTGCAGCTTATCCCCCCCAAAACATCTAGTTTGCTTGATCTATTTGGCTGGGGAAAATAGTACTGTTTTTACACAATGCAAGCCCTGGGTAAAAAAAGTTTGCATTTCAGTATCCCTTTTGTTATCACTGGTTCTTCATTTCACATCAGCTTATAAGTTATGTTGCCTAATAAAAGGTACAAGTATTTTTTATGAGA
Source organism: Paralichthys olivaceus (assembly GCF_024713975.1). Taxonomy (NCBI): domain Eukaryota; kingdom Metazoa; phylum Chordata; class Actinopteri; order Pleuronectiformes; family Paralichthyidae; genus Paralichthys; species Paralichthys olivaceus. Next base: position 13,061,665 of record NC_091101.1, read on the forward strand.
GCAGCCGCAGTTTATGTTCCTCCTTTCAATGTCTGTCAGCCCTCTCTGGACATAGGTCCTGGTTAGTTGCCTTGGAAACGAGCATATGACTATTCCGAGAGGCGCGGCAGTGAGGAAGCGAGGAAGCGAGCGCAGTAAAGGTAAGTCACACAAGGACCCTCTGGTCAACCTGATAAAGTGTGATGAAAACCAAAGGCCATGACTGTGTGGTGCTCGCGATTCAAGAGAAAGAGAGAGAAAAAGTATCGGTTCTGAAAAGAGTTGAACACAATGGAGCAAATATTGTGTTACTTTTAGCGCATGTCTTATAAAGTGGAGAAATCAATAGAGAAAATAGAGAATTGATTTTCTTTTTTTCCCTCATGTACAAACATACTTGTACTTTACAAAGGATGCTACACTGTCTGATTTGTCTCAGTTATTACTATTTTTTTCCCCACACACACGTTTTTACACACACCCTCTGCACCATCGATGCTCTCACACACAAATTAATTACGTGTCTGATGTGTGGGCCATACTTCTTTTCCCCGACTCTGCTTGCTCGAAAACATTATGCATGAGTCCAGGTCTGCAGCTCCATGCTTTTTATTCATGTTCTTTGTAGAGACTGTCAGAGCTGATTAAGACACATGCTTCTAACCAGCCTGTTTGGATAGCCCCTGCCCCCCCACAACACACACACACCTGCATGCGTATCTATGCATTTGTGCATATACATCTCTGTGTTGCTGCTTTGTACTAAATCCCAAAATACATACGTAAATATGCAAGCTACTCTAGAGTGGAACAGATATCATATTTGTTACTCTCAAACGTCTCATTGAATGAACTGCATGTTAAGGATTTAGAGGAGCGTGCAGTTTTACTTTACATATGAGAACAAGCGCACCACTTCTCCTTTCTTGTCAACCAGAATGGTCAGATCTCATAGATTCAGAAACGCACGTGTAAATGTTGCAGGCAAAGAAGCTGCCATGAGGTCAGTGTTTGTTTTCCTTCTTTTGTCCCTCTCTCGTGATCCAAGGTGACAGCAAAGCGCTGGGGTGGACAGGGCAAGTATAGTATAGTATAAGGGCAGAGAGAGTAGCCTGGGCAGCATGAAGGGGAGATGTTGGTCTGTTGGTGACAGCACAGCAGCCGCACAGGAGCCTATAGAGCCACTCCAGAGGGCATAATTCAATCATAACACAACCGTCATGAAGACGGAGAGACAGAGTTGGGGGGTGAAAAAAAACAAGAGAGTTAGAGGCAGAGGAGAGGAGAGCAGATAGAGGCATGAGTAGAAAGAATCCGATTACCATGCTCTTAAAGGGGAGGGGAGGATGACACTCATCCGACCTGATTTAAACGACAGAAGCGTAAGGAATGAAGTCCTCGGTTTGTCTGTCCCCTGACCTTGCCAGGGAGCGACGAGTGTGTGAGAGGGGAGCAGAAGAATCGCTCATGCTTGGAGTGAGATGGTGCCTAATCGTCCAGGGGCAGGGATCGACTGTGACTGGGTGCATCCGCTGCTGAGCGCAGGGCAGGAGAAATCTGAAAAGCTAAAAAGTCATAATCTTTTTTCTTTTTTTTTTACTCATGCAGATGAGCACAGTTTGCACGCACAACGCTCGGGGCTGTGTGTGATGAGGCCGTCAGCCACTAGTGGTCCCACAGACGTGACACAAGTCATTTCACCTCAGCTCCACTCTGCTCATGCACATTCTCAGGATGGTAATCATGCCCTGCGCTCTCTGGCTGATGCCCTCTCTGTGAATATACCCAGCCTGTGCAGCTGCCTGACTGAAATGATGGCTCTTAGTTTATCTATGCGCCTGCTTTTCTTTTCTTTCTTTTTTTTTCCTTCTCAAGTCCTGTCATTTTAACCCCATCTGTCTATTTCTATCTGTTTTGAACAATCAGGTGGATGCTGTAACATTTTAATCCCGACAATAAGGACCCCTGCGATCATAGGCCTGGATATTTTCCTGTAGTGCTCTTTCCCAGCCTCGCTATTGGTCTGCATGTGTGTGTGTTTATGTCTGCGCATGTTTGTTTTAGACTATTGATCTGGTCGGCCCACAAAATTAAATGAGAAGAGGCCGACAGGGAGGGAGTGATGGATGGCAATAAAAGAGAGGGGAGCAGTAGGCAGGCAGGAAATTCTATCTTCGAATGTGTGTGTATGTGTGAGTAATGCCGAATATTTCATAATATCAGATTTTTAAAAAAGATTGAAGAATTTCAGTAAGAATGTAAAAAGTCTTTGTGCAGTTTTCATGCAGTTATCTGTGCTAACATGGATAACACAGTTCCTATGACTGCAGGACGATGAGCGAGGATACTCACAAACTCTGTACTGTGCAAAGCACACACACACACACTATATGGGCTCTTTATATATGAGCCATCAATCTGCTCTCTACACCATCTTTCATCCATTAATCTGGTCTCTCACCACACATTTTTTGTGTCATTGCACTGTTTTCATTGACAGTGGCTATTATAAAGCTCACACACACACACACACACACACACACACACACACACACACACACACTCACTATTCATGTGTGATGCTCTCAGAGCAGGCAGTGGAAATGTCACAAGGTCGCTGGCATGATGGCTTATTAACTAGGTCTATGTAACTGAGGGGGACAGCACATGTACAGGTTCTCTTCATCTATCATTGTATGAATCACAATATAATTATGTGCCATGTTACACGCACACACACAGGAATGTATGTTCATGCGTTCACACATGAATATGTTTGTCCTATGCCACTCTTCGAGTCTCTACAGAAACTTGTTGGCAGAGCCCAGTTCTGTAGGTTCACATGCAAACAGAGACACGTGTCAGTTGTTCCAGCATAGACATACTTACATACATACAAGTCATTTCACAGGAGGTCAAGAGCACCATCTGTGCACGTTCAATTCTTAATTAGATTCACAGCCACTGAATAATGTATTTATGGGACAGAAATAGATTGGAGGTGGGGAATACCTGAGATTAGGATGGGGGGGGGCATTTCTGACACGTTTTCACATGGTTCAAAATAATCATGTTTTTCATGTCCACTTCTTGCAGAGCTCATCTGGTGGGAAACCAATTAGTCAATCTCATTAACCCAAGGCTTCATAAATTATTACAGTGAATCTCAACCAAAAGTTTAGTTTTAAAACACTCAAACACAATGAGAGTCAAAAGTTTGTAGTTTTCTCAGCATTAGTTTAACTTCAATTCAGTTGGTTTACATGTTCACTGCGGGAAAAATGGGATCAATACAAATATATAGCACTATAACACTCGTGAAGCACATTCCATCTCCCTGCCACCCACTGCAATTCCTTGTATTTCTACATGATCACCATTACATAAATAAGACATTTATGATGGAGCTTCAGAGCTTTGTGGAGGGCTATAATATAACGTCAAACATTATGGGTTGGTCATTTGCTTCTGAAACTTTTTTTATCTTATTTGTTGAAATCCTTGTCATGTCTCAAAAGCCATAAATAAATAAAAGAAAATTAAAAACAGGATTGTAATAATGGTAATCGGGTAATCTGCATACCTGTCTGTCACTAACAGACCTGCCCACCTGGAGCAGAGAAGTTAGTCAGAAGTTAGCGACCATGTCACGGAAAAGTCGGCTTCTAGCATCTGTCAGTCAATGCACAATCAGGTGTTTTGGGGGCGTAGCTTTGAAAAGAAAGTCAATGAGAGGGGCTGGGATGTATCGTTGCGTTTCTTTAAAAGTCTAACCTGCTCTTGCTAGATTTTCCACGATTACAAATCCTAGATTTAATGGGGCATATTGAGCATGTAGATAAATAGTTGGGTGGTTTGTAGTTTTTTTTTTACTGTGATCTTACAACAGCTGCTCTCTGTCAATGACATTACAACCACCTTTCAAGCAATGGGACCATGTCTGACGCCTTAATTAATTCAAACTGACCTTGAGTCAATTAAAACTACTAATTGAGTCATGAATTTTGAGCAGTGTCACTTTAAGGTTGATCACTACAACTTTTTTTCTGCCTGCCTGGTCTCTTCTCCTTATTTATCCGACAGATGACGGCTAATGACTAATGGCACATTAATGCTTCTATGCATAATGAAGAAGTTGATTCATCGCTACCACAGCCAAAGTGTGTCACCGAGTGTAAGCACAGGTTATGTAAAAACAGTGTCAGCCCTGTGCATCTGTTCCAGCTTCACAGACAACAATACCGACTTGTGCTGAAAAACAGATCTTGTGCTCAAACTCAAAAAGGAGGTGCTTTGTGATGCCGACGAATCTCCCCGCTGTCAACGCTGGCATGCTGGTAAAACACAAGGCCTCATTTTAAGTCAAACAGGAAATAGCCTGCACTGTCCTGGGAACAAACAAGGGAGGACAGCCGTGCAGTTTGATTGGGCCGTGAACGGTCGCTGTCATTACAAAGCGCCACTGTAAGCTCCATCGATTATCAAAGGGCTCCAAGCTCAGACGGGGAGTCTACTGATCTTTCCCAAGCTCAGACATGAAAAGCCCCCAGTGACAGCTCATAGCCTGGGCTAGATCACGCTGCTGTGCTGTGGGTGGGGGGGCGGGTGGGGTTTGTTTTCTAACCACCTGCTCCACAGGCCGTGGTTTTGTTTTCTTGTTTTCTCTCTCTTAGCGCTGCGCTCTGTCAGGGGCGACAAGGATGTGCTTTCATGTGAACTCGGGGCCGGCGACGGCATCGGTGTGTGAGAGGCACTTGGTAAAACAATGCAACACAACCTTTTATTATGGCAATGCCTCATTACTTTTTAACCAGTGTAATAGTATGTGCTGCTCCTCATGAATTATTCACAGGTGAGTTCTCATCACAAAATGACAGGGGGAGATAGTGGAGCGCTCCGAGTGAGAAAACAAGCACAAAAATAGGAGAAGGCATATGTGGAGAAAGTGAAGTGGTGATACGTTTCTTTAAACCCTCCATTAACTCATAAAGACTTTCATGTGGAGGTCATTGATTATGTACGTGAGGTTACAAACCTGTGACAGTGTACATTCAATGCCTTTAGCACGTGGATCACACATCGAGTTTCTTTTATCCGGTACATGAGAATGTTACTTTCTACCAAAGTAAAAGAAAGTGGTGTAAGGTTGTGTTTTCATCAGTATTTGACAGAGGGTAGGAAAATAATAAAGAGGAAGTGGGTGCTGTAACAGAAAGGTCAAAACAGATAGTTGGGGGTGATTTGTCCAGTGGAACAACCTAAGATTCTCCTAAAGTGTATGTTTATCTGTGTGTTTTGAGAAAGTGACTGATAAAGGCCCACCCACCTCATTTCTACAATATACTGTGATTTTTTAATGTTTGTGTGATGGGCATTGTGTGCAGAAGAGTCTATTTGCAGAGGTAACAAAACTTTATGCTCACCATACCTGGTTTATCTACAATTAAAATTTTATCTTGAATGTTTTTCATAATATGATGAATATCTGTGGTTATTTTTTTCATGTATTGCATGTCGGATATATTTTAGAGTTATGTTAAACAATCAACACAATCTTCAGGCCCAAGTTCACAACTTTTCAAAACAAAAGCTCAGCAATTCAGCTTGATATAAAGCATGGCAGCAACAAAACAAATGTTTTGCTTTTACTTTTGAAGAGGACATACTAAAGAGGAAGTGATTTTATGATTGTTGCTGCCATGGTGGAGATCATCAACTGCAATAAAAAAGAATCTGCTGTAGTTTATCTGACTGCTTCAGAGCACTGGTCGTATGAATGGCACCAAACTCAGCACTGCTCTTTCTCAGGCAATTAACAAAACACAGTTTGTAGTCAATGAGATGTGCACAAAATACAAAACAGACAGAAAGACAGACAGATATTAGGAGAATTAGAAGCTAGATGGACTTAACTTGCAGATCAGATTTTTAAAAAGCGGACCAGATATGAATTGCTCTGATGTAGAAACCAAATCTGAGGTTTCTGCGAGTTTATTGACTGAACTGAAACTGAAATCTTAGACAAATAAAGGTTTTGCTGAGTGATCCACACAGCTTTGCACCACAATATCGACACTGCAAGTCTATTCATAGACTTTAGTTGACTCCATAGCTCCCCTGGGAGTCTGCCAGTGCTGTCACACACCCCTGAGGTTCACAGCTTTATAAAACATCCATGATCAATTAGACACCAATTAAACAACATGCTAATGAGCTGCCTAATGACTTAACAGCCATATTTCTTCTGTGAGGTTTCTCAGAAAAGCTGAGGCTACCTCCCTGGTGGGTGAGATCGGGATCGTCATGGAGTGGGTGAGTAGCGTGACTCAAATTTGTTGTTGTGTGCCTCATTCTCTTGCCCCACCAGGGGTCAGGTGCATAAACTTGTACAAAAGCAACATCATGGGCTTTTAGATGAAGAGTACATCAGAGTAGAAAGAGTGGAGCTTTTTCCATATCACATCAGTTTGATAGAAACCATTCATAAGATAACAAGTGAAGCCACCAGCAGATGTTCGATTTGAGAGGATGCTGCTGTTACCATAGCAACCATTTGACTCCTTTCATAATTATTTAAAGTGTTTAGTTGCTCACTGGATAAACTTGCAAAGAATCTGAGAACCACACTGTGACCATTTCTTATTATTGCTGGGATAAAAATATTGGCATTTGTTACATAATCTGGCCGACTTGGCTAAATTTGCTCCTCTAGGACTTGTGATAAATTAAGTTATAACTCAGCATTAGTAGTTCTACTGAACATCAAAGCCCAGGTGGGTGAAAACAACCGGAGCAGACACGTTCTCACACAAACACACACGATGTCCGTGACTCAGAGATCGAATATGTGAGAAAGTAAAATAAAATTGAAGGTGAGTTTGAAAAACCTCTAGTTCAACCCTGCTATTCTCTCACTCCACTCCTCCACTCTCTGAGTCAACCGCCTGCTTTTCAAGGCTTTCATCCACAGAACGCAGAGTGAATCACAACATTTATATCATTAGATTTTTTTTTATTGCCAAACTTTGTTTAAGAAGTTGAAAACGCTAATGCTATGTAGGGAGAGAGAAAAGAAAGGGAGCTCAGAAGCAGATGACCCACTTAGTGTAATTATCGCTAACGAAGAGATGGGAGAGTTGCGAGCTGAGGAAAACACAAAGGCCTAAATGCGTTAAATTAATCCAGATAATTCAATAGGCGATGATGAAACGCCACAATCAAGCCCCCTCTGGCTCTGGTGTTTGACTGATAATGCACTGGGCTGTTGTATGCAAATAGTTTTCCATAACCTTCTCGTTGTCTGTGTCAGGCGGTGTGGCTGCAGTCGATGCTGCTGGGATGTGTTTGTCTGTGGAAAAAGTGAAACTATACCGCACAAGCACATTAGCATGCACACATTTATACACACAAACACACACACACGGGTAAACACACCACTGTGTATTGTCCCCCTTGGACATTTCCCGAGCCTCATGTGAGATTCATACAATGCGTTCAACCATGGCTGCCCGCCGGGTGTGTGCCAGTGCAGCGTGTGAGGTTTAGTAACAAGATCATTAAAATAATCAAATTATGATAAGAAAGAGTCAGTCGTGCCGAAACTAGTTGTTTTGAGTCCGTCAGAGGCGATGCTGTTGGAGCGCAGAGCGACGACTGGGGGGGGCATCATCAGCATTAGCCGACAGCCAGCATCAAGCCTGTGGTGGATCTGAGCAGCAATAGCATTACTAACCACCGCTTTCTCTCAATAATAACATTGCAGGGATCAAAGTAGGTTTTTTTTTTTCTCTGTTAGTTAAGTGTCACACTTTTCAGCCTCAGAGCAAAACACTCCTAACCCATCAGATATCCTGACTGGCTCATCTCCTGTTCGCAGGCTGCTGGTCTGTTTCTGGAGGCGACGCAAGGTAGCTTCTCCACTAATTCACCAGCATCTTCAGAGTGGATGTCTGTGCCTTTATCTCCTGTGCAAATACTTGTTTAGTGATAAAAAAAAATGATTCCACCTTTAATTACAAATGTGTCTTTCCTCGCTGCTTACAAACACCTCCCTTGAGACATCGTCTTATTACAATTGCAGTTTAATCTGAAAAGGAATTAAAGCGGCAGTAATTAGTTTATAGAGGAGTCTAATTGTCTTATTGTGTTTAAAAACATTGCTTCATCTCCTTGGGAACTTTGGAAGTAGAAGAGTGTTTCCCTGCCTGTGCACTCCCGCGCTCGCCCTCCCCCTCTTTGTCATCTTCTCTCTCTTCTCCTGCAGTCGTACAACACACAACTATTCATTTAAACCAATAATCTCCAAGTCATTACCACTTATCAAAAGGGCTGCAAATTAATTATGTTAACTGCAAGAATTTTCATTAGATCTTTAAATTTGTACACTTCATCAGTTCTGAGGACTCAGCAATTTGATTACAGTTGATTTCTTTCTATTTGATGGGGGGTGCTTCTTTTTTTCCCCCTGTCCTTTTTGTCTGTCTCTCTTGTTTTTTCATTAATTGGATTATGATCAATGCTAGCTTTAATGTTATGGAAAACTTAACAAACGCCTCTATCTACTATGACACAGTTTTGCTGAGGAAGATTAGAGAATGCCATATCTTCATTCGTCAAATATCTAACTGTCTTCCCTTAACCATGTTGGAATGAAACGCCGCTAATCACTGCTGACGAGCGCACACTGCTGTTCTACAAAGATAATGAGTCTGCCAGAGTCAAGGGGAGAAACAAACAGCCAAGAAGAGCGGAGTGAGAGGAAGAGGAGAGGACGAGAAGAAATGTGACAGATCAACAAAACACAGATACTCCAAGTGAAAGTACAGCCTGACAACTAATGGAAAAAAGAAAAGTGCGACAAGAGGAGAAAAGACAGGGGCAGCACAGGAAATGAAGGAGAAGGAGATATGTAAAAGAGTGTCAGCGAGGGGACTGTCACATTGTTTCAGGTTAGAGAGTTGACCTAAATGGAGCTGTGAGACAGAGCGGGAGAGACGTTACTGAGACACATGTCAACCACCATGGGATGTAAGGTGTGAAAGAGAGAAACAGAGTGAAGGAGGGTGAGAAAGGGGGGAAAGCGAGCGGAGAGGAGAGGGAAGGAGGGAGGGAGGCGGAAAGGATGAAGACAAACTCAGAACACTTTGATGAGGAGGAAGACAGCTGAGTGATCCTCCTTGAGTGTGTCCACTTCTGCAAACTTCTGTATCACACTGAGATGAAAATTGAGCATTACCCACCTGAGACGATGCATTTAATTACCCCCCCCATAGCACCACCTTTGTCTGCAGCCCATTAGATGAGAAATCTGACCGGTGATCCACCAGCCGAGAAATATAAAAACCTGATGATTTATACCTTCCACATCCTCGGATGGATTATTGACATGTGAGATGCACCTGTGCGCTTTGGCTTCCCCCACTCTGGACCCAAAAATGTCACAGAGACGTAAACACACACGTACACCTGTAAACACATGTGTGCACACACACACACACACACACACAATCACACACACACACACACACACACAGGTGCTGCTGGGTGGACCATGGGGAAGAGTTGAAAGCATTCTCGCTCCACTGGGTGGAAAACCTGATCTTCTTACCTCAGCAAGTTCAGATGGAGGGACACGGTGGAGAGACTCTGTGTGTGTGTGTGTGTATGCACTTATATCTTTGTGAGGACCATTTTGAGCAAAGATTGGGTCATTGGGAGAAGACATTTTGACCAGTCCTCCCTTTTTAGAAGGGCTGTTTGAGAGAAACTTGGTTTTATGGTCATGGTCAGGATTAGGTTTAGTTTAGGGTTGGTCATTTGTGATGGTTAATGTTAGGGTAAGGGGCGAGGGAATGCATTTTTGTGTATTTGTATGAGTACTCATTTTTGTCACCTCTTTTGGACATTTTTTCAAGTATAAATACTGACCTTGTCAGGACCAGCGGACCTCGTGCCTTTTACCTAATTAGGCTAAACATATTTTCCTTGGTACTTGTTAAGTTTATGTTTAGGTTAAGCTTAGTGTTAGGTAATAATTGATCATGGTTAAGGTTAGTGATAATGTTTCGTTTAGGCTGTCCACAACGAATGGAAGTCAATGCAAAGTCCTAATAAGGATAGCTGTGTGTGTGTGTGGAGGAGTAAGAGTAGAAATTGAGGAAGAAGTGGGAGGTAGACAGACGTGGGGTTCTTGGCTGTTGTCATGGCAACATATTAGAAAGCCGTAGGGTAAACAGGTGTCTCCTTTTAACTTAATCAGTACCGCTAAATGAGCTAATCAGCACTTGGGATGTGATCCACAGGGCAGAGAAGGAGCTGCATGAGCTCCTAACCTCGGCCTTACGCCAGCATGTCCGGCGCTCCAGTCCATCCTGGGGTCAAATGGATTTAGACGCCGGTGTGCCGTTCAACTGGCTCGCCTCTGAACCACCAGAAGCTTTCCACCAGCTAATGCCGTTTGTGTATATGACCACCTACTATCATCATTAGCACCTGAGAGAGAGAGAGCACCGGTTGTGTGGATTATCACCACCGCACATGCTATTATCATAACAGTTACGATAGCTACGCCTTCGTTGAATGGATAATCAGCAAGGTATTATGTGCTGGGATAATAGCACCATGTGAAAACTGTGAGATGCACTCCCGGCTAACGTGCGTGCACAAGCGTACAAATTATTATGAGCAGGGTTCATGCTGCATTCCGTTAAAGCTGTGTACTGCTGCAGATCTGATTACGATAACAACAGAGTATCTTGCGATGATGATTATTAGGGCGATCGCGGCAATGATGAGGGTGTAATTTCCAGGGCTGAGCTTACCTTTGTGTGTTCAACAGCAGTGTGCATGTGTGTACATCTAAGTTAGTGTCACTGTGTGTGTGTGTGTGTGTGTGTGTGTGTGTAAGAGAGAGAGAGAGAGAGAGAGAGCAAATGGATGTACTAGAAAATCTCTGTATGTGTGAAAGAGACATCATCTGTCATATTTCACACAAAAGTAGCAGCATCACTTCAATAACACAGTTGGTGGTGATGGTTGATTCAACTTAGTTAAAGAAACTAGTGAGGAGATGATCTCATTCTACATTTGTGTGATGATACACCTGCGTCTGTGGGACTTGGAACTAATGTTAGTGCTTGTCATTAGGACTTCTGCACTAATTATCTCTTCGCTGTCTGTCTCACTGGATTCACATCCTGCTAAGCAAAAGGAAAATTCGAGACAAGTGCATATTCACTTGAGGTCTTTATCACCTTCAGTCTTGATCAGGAAGGTGCGGAGACGCTTCATAGCAACAAAAACATGAGAGTGGTGGGGAAAAGAAAGGTGGCCAGCAGCTGAAATCAAAGACTCGCTGTTTTACGATTAAATCTGCTGAAACAAGAGGTTTGCACTGCTCTGGTGTCTCCGCGTCTCATTTTAAGAGGGCAGCTTTTTTTTTGCTTTTTTTTGATCCCCCGCTGCTGTGGACATGTACGCATTATTAAGCTGCTCAGGCCTCACACCAGCATCAGGCCTCCACCCCTCTCCCCCCACTGCCCTCCCACCCAGCTCCCCAGAGATAATCAGGGTATTACAAATGAAAAGTCAGAGCCATAAATCAGAAGCCCCCCGCCCCCCCGCCCCCCTCATCCTCCTCCCCCACAGGTTCCCTCAATCTCTCCCCCTCCAGTCTTCGTCTAACCTGGACGAAACGGTGGCTCTTCTCGTCCCGCCCAGTGCTAAAAAGAACGACAGAGCAAGAGACAGAGGAGATATGGACAGAGGGGGAGAGGGACTAATGAGACGGGGGGGTCAGTAATCCGGGATTTCCACCGAATGACGACAGCACACATCTGTGTCACAAACATTCCTGTGTGTGTGTGTGCATATGTGTTTGTGTGTGTGTGTGTGTGTGTGTGTGTGTGTGTGTGTGTGTGTGTGTGTGTGTGTGCTTGTTTTGCAATCCCACATGAGTCAGTTGCAGCTGGTCTGCTCTGTGCTGCCTAAATGATCATGCCGGAACAGTGGAGGGCATAGAATGATTTTCAGGAATTCAACTTTGATGTTCTGTGAAAATCATTTATCACAAAATTCTGGGGAACGAGTGACGGAGATGCAGACAATCTGCTTCTTTTTAGAGCTCCGTGTTGTAAAACTCCTTGTTTTCCGTTCCCACTGCAAATACTACAGCAGACATAGACTGATGAGAAACCGATGTAGACTCAAACGTCCCTATAGCAACAGATGAAAAGCTGCTGCTGCTGTGTGAAACGGACAAGGACAGAGGGAGTGACAAGCAGACTGATCCAGGTTTAAGCATCAGACTGCAGCAGCAAACAGACAGAGGGAAGGAGAGAAGGAGGGAAGGATAGAGGGAGGGAGGTATGTCTCCCTCCCTTTCCTCAGCCTGTCAGTCAGTCACAGAGGGAGAGAACGACAGGCCACAATGGGGCCCTTCAGCGCCTGGCTGAAAGTTGTAATTTAGCATGAAGAGCCATCGAGGGGCGAGACTAAATATAGCTGCACATATACATTGTGTCTTGTAGAGAGAATAGCAATTAACAGCCAATTAAATGAATGACTGGGGTCAGCAGCAGCAGAAAACTAATGGTGGGTGTGTTGCTGCGCTACCGGATAATCCAAAGAGACAATGGAGAGGTTGGGGAGACAGAGGGGGCAAATTTCTGCGTGTTCTCTCTTTTCTTTTGAGCAAGGCAGCATAATGAGATTTGAAGGGTTCCAATTATCTGTGTCACCTGAGCTTTGCGTACAGTGTGTGGCTGCCATGTACAGCGCTGGGATGCATGTAATAACTTTACCCTGTGCATGTTGCTCTGCGTTCACTCACCCAAACGTTAATGCGTGTATGTCGTCTTCATTAGGATGAGATGAGAAAGGGCGAGTTAGTGTGTTTAAAGAGAGTTTTTGCACAGAGAAGGTGACTAAAATGTCATTGCAGCTCTGTAGCTCAGTCGTTACATCACGTCATCAATGTATGTCTTTATTTTACCAGTCACTGCTGTCCAGCATTGACTGGCCAGTAGGTGACAGCCTTACTAAGTCACTGCAGTCGCCCAAGCACAACAGAACAAGTCCCCGTCTAATTGCCTTGCTTTTGAAAAGGCAACTCCTCGCTTCAAAAAACAAGGCGAGTCATTAACGCCGATCTGGCAGCCATCCCACCACCACCCCACCACCCCTCTCTCTCTGCTGCAGCTGATAACACCTTGTTCAGAGCCAGTGATCAAGGCGGAATCATCTCCTCCTCACCCCCATCTCCTCTGCAACTCCACCTGCGTAATTGCTGCACCTAACCTTTTCAGTGCTGCCTCCGTTGGGAGTCAGCCAGCCAGCCCAATTGGGCTCAGGGTATTAATAGAATCTCATTTCATGCCTCCATCGGATAAAACAAAGGTTGGGTTTCACCGAGCAAGTTTGATCTTATTACTGCGACTGTTGAGAAGCGAAAGGTGCACCGGGAACTCAGGAAGGTGTGTGTTTGTGCAAGCAGGGCCAGACCACGGGGGGTAACAGGGTGATGGCCAACAGTGTGGATGATCATGGTAACACAACCCATCAAGAACTGGATTAAACAACAAAAAATGTGTTTGTCCACAACCATTAAAAATAATTGTCAAATAATACTTTTGTAAATCTCCTTTTGTTATGTGACTGGTTAACATTTGATTATGATTAGGTACCAAAATGACTTTTTTCATTTAAAGGGACATTTTGATTTTAAAATATCCTTCATGGACCATACCTACTTTGTTTGTTTGTTTGTTTTTAGCCATTTGTAGGCCTAATGGTTTGTGAACTCATCTTACTCTTATTAGGTGGCTTTTACTATTCATGGATTTTATTTTTATCTCCTCTTATTCTATTTTTATTTTACTGTACAGCACTTTGGTCAACTCCATCAACTTGTTTTTAAATGTGCTTCATAAATAAACTTGTAATACTTTGTAGTCTTTTGCGATGGCTAGAACTGCATGTCATTGGTGTACTGATGATGATGATGATGATGATGATGATTTTCGGTGTCTTGTATCAGTTCTTTGATGTAAACTGACCCTTTTGGAAACATTTTACTTGGTGTGGTTCCAGCAGCTCCTTCAAAAATGCTCCTCCTGAATGAGGTTTCAGTCTCTTAACTCACTCATCCAAAAACTTGGTTTAGTGAGAGAAGCTTGTTGGGCGCCAATAATCCACTGAGCGTGTCCCTGTAAACTAGGCACTGCATCATCTTGGATGAAAAGCATCTACTACGACAGTTTCCATGCTGTCGTCAGTGAACTTCTTTACAGCTACGTATGAGTTTAACTGACAGGCACATACAGGCAAAAAAATGTTTTTGTATTTCTCAAGTTACTTTTTGTGTTTATGAATTATCTCACAAGACAAATCAAACTTTCTTGTGGGTTGTTTATGGTTAATAAGCTTTATTAAGGGAATAATTGTGTTTTTCAGAAACTTAACTGAGAGCTTGAAATAATGCACTACGAAATTAAGGTTTACAGAAACATTGCAAGTTAAAATGATTTATTTAAGGTTAAAGGGGCTTCGTCATTCACTGTGAGTCACATGCTATTTTTAAATCTCTATTTCTCTCTGTAGTTTTGTTGGTATCTCTGCATGTCCACAGTTAAAAATGAGACTGCCTAGTGATTTTATGGTCACCTGGACCCATTGAGGTTTGTGACCGTTCATTGCTGCAGTTAACTGAAACTCATTAGTGGCTAAACACTCGATGAAGCATTCTCTGAGTTAACATTTTATTAATTTTTTGTCAGTGGAGCTTCTTCACTTTGACCTTCTTTAATTAAATCCAAATGAGAGCCTGATTGCCCAGTTTGTAATAGCGCCACACGGAGCTGTTCCTACTCATAAATCACTTACTTGATTTGTCAAAGAACAATGACATCATAAATAAAGCGAACAGGCTACAGGAATTTTCAAGTTGCATGGCATGTCGTTTTATTTTCTTTTTCTTTTCTGGACACACACTGAATCCGTTTTTTGTTTGGCACCTGCTGTAGGTATAAGTGTGCAGAGCAGCGCATCGTTTCAGAGCTCTTGGGAGCGGTATATACAACAGCTTTAAAGTCCTTTACCCGACGTGGAGCCTTTTGACATGCTGCATTTTAATAGTATTGTGCTACCATTTAGAGATCAACGCAAGCCTCGCCACGCTCACGCTGATGTGAGCTGTTCGTGGATGAGATACATCTTGGGAAATCTATTTAATGAACGAACACAGTATAGAGAGCGGTGGAGCAAGCTTTTCCGCTTAACAGTCACATCACTAACATACTGAGGAATGCATGGCCACATTTGGCATTTAAAATGTTAGCCTTTTATCATTAGATGCACCCTTTCTCCTTGTGCCTTTCTCCGCTTTGTCTTCCTGTTCCTCGCTCTGCTTCATATCTTTTAGCTCTGTAACTACGGCTGTGGCAAACACTTTGCAGGCTGTTTTTCTAGCCTTAATAATGCATAGATGTTGTGGGTGATGTGGCAAAGGCATCTTTGTTCAGGGAATCCCTGGTGTGACACAAATTGATGGAGATCTATGAGAATCCAGCTTGTTACGAGGGAGCCGGGGCCGTTTATGAGGTGGGTGTGGGTGGGGAGGGGTGTGAGCCGGCAGACGGAAGGTAGAGGAGCAGGGAGGGGCGCAGCAGGTCACCGAAGACCAGTCACCAACTCTCATTTAAAAAACGATCGAGAATGACAAAGGTTTGCTTTCATCCGGGGCCAGGGAGAAGAACAGAGGACTGATCATTATACAACATACGTATACACACAGTCTCACACACACACACACACACAGTTCAGCGAGTCTGCTAGCCTCAGCTCAAACCTCTGTAAATTAAAAGTCTGACTAGAAAAAGCATTTATATGCAATATGTGCAATAAGGAGGTGTGTGGGTGGGTGGGCTGCTGTCTTAATTGGGAATTAATGAGGCGGCCGAATGAGGTAGGAAGTGAAGGCTGGCAAATCTCACAAGCCAAAGACTTTTCAACAAGTTCAATAGTCAAAAGACAGAAGCAGGTGAACCCTGAGATCTGTAGCAGGAGGTGCAGGAAACTGTTTCATTCGGCAGTGATGTTGTTGTTTTTCGGACAAACTGTCAAGTGTCTCTGCAATTTCACTCTGAGCTGTGGGGAATCATTTGGAGCACTACTGAGTCTGTAGGGACTGCTCCACTTTCACCCATAATCTCTCATTTTCATTCACATCAGAATACATTAATGAGAAATGAGGCCGTGCCGTATATTTCACGGCTTGGGCCTTTCAAAGAATACTAAATATAACAGCTTGCTTTCTTTCTTTCTTTCTTTCTTTCTTTCTTTCTTTCTTCCTTTTCTGTTTCCACACCACATCTCTGTCTGTTCCTTTCTCTCATCTATATTTATGTACTCCATATTGAAAAGTTCTTTTGGCTTCACAGTGAAGCTGTGCGTGGCTCCTCACTGCAATTACTGATTAATTACAGGGAATTAAAGCAATTAGAACTGCAGAGATATACAATTAACGAACACACGCTTCATGATGCCACACACAGGCTGTGCAATCACTAGATTGCAATGCAAATACCTCTCTTTTAATCTCTCACACAGTTTTTCTCTCATTTTCTCATCCTGCTCTCCAGTATCTCCTCACTATGTACTCCACAAATACTCACAAACACACACACAGAGCTGGGTGGGGGAAGGTTTTCCAGTTCATTAGATAGTATTTAATTTGAAAACACCTCTGTGTCGAGGGAGATGCGAGTCCCCTGGGGGATGAAAGCTGAAGCAGTAGTGGGCGATGACAAAGGGATTCCTCCATCTGTCCCACTCAGTCCAACACACTGGAGAAAGCAGACACCAACAACTCCTCAGCAACGACAGGAAAAGAGTGTGAAGTGATCTTTGTGTCGGCATTTGAGTTGACATTGTGAATTTATAGCAGTGAAAAACAGCATTAATAATAAATATGCACCCTGAACTCACACACAAACAATGCCCCTCTAATTTTCCACTAGACAACACGACATGCATCAGAAATTGTTTTAATTTCCAGAGTGACTTGTTGATGCATATAAAAAGCTCTGCAGTCAGTCACATGTTGGGCCATATGAAACTGTAATGCAGCCAAAACAATTCAAAACAATCATTTCAACTCACCATCTAATATACAACAGAGAATGAAACATGAAATCAGAAAACATAAGTCATACAGGTCTACTTACAAAATCTGCAGCTTCCTAATTCCAGAAAGGTTGGATCAGAGTCATATTTTGGTTAAAAAAACTCCAGTGTACACTCAACAAATGTTTTAATTAAATTAACAATGTGTCACATTGGTTCAACTGTTTAATTCTACAAATCAGGGGTAGGATTTTACCAGAGAGTTCCTGTGTCCTACTGCAAGAAACATGATAATGATCTCTTTGGTCCCTCCTGCTTATCCCCTGAACCGTAGTCAGACCTGCCATTGACCATACCAGGACTAAACCCGGTGGACTGCTGCATCAGTGCGTCACTGGCCAATCATGACCAAATTTCAACCCTCAACTAACTTGAATAAATCTCAGTATATGGTGTCCTGGTAAATTTAGTAAATGAAAGCTAAAACAAAATGGGTTCATCAACAACCTGAAGGGTTAACAAATCTGACTAGCTTCACCTCTAATGGACTGAATAACATTTTAGGAACAACTGTTTAAAATTGGAACACTGGTTCTTTAGCTGTATGTGTGTCTTTCCTGGCAAACTAATTATTTTAACAAGACTCTTAGGAGACTATCCTCTGTTCTGTCACTGTGACTATGTTAAATAATAGGTTATGTTTTGCCTCACTTAACTATGAAAATTGATAAAGCCCTGTTGGCTTCAGGGCTTAAGGTGCAGATCATAGACTGTATAAAGGACCATGTTTAACAAGCTAACATCAATACACAATGTATCATAATACTTATGATAATACAATAAATCTGCTGGGATAATAACATTCTCAACTGGAAAGGAAGGCCAAAGAAAAGAAATGTGTCTTGAACAATGATTTTAAGTGTGCGAGAGGGGGCATCTAACATACATACAAAGAATAACAGTAGTCGAGTCGAGCAGTTATGAGGGCATGGATCCCCCTGGGCCTGTAGTTACAAAGAACAGAGGGGTTGAGATTTTCCTTTTTTAACAAGGGATGCACAACAGCATGTTTAAAGACAGCTGGGACACAACTAGAGAGAAAACAGGTTTTTATGACAGAATACTTCACGAGTCAGTCTCAGGTGTCAATCATGATGTTTCACCCCGTTTTAATAACATCGAATAACTAATTCAAACCAAACCAAACCAAGAAGTACCTACCAATCAGAAACCAACTATGAAAAAAAAGATTTGATATTTTAGTTTGGCTTATGTCCCATCTACTAACATGGAGAAGGTGTGAGTTATGACCTATACTGCAGCCAGTGACCAGATGAAGATTGACTAACTTTAGCTACAGATTTGAGGAGCCATAAACTGACCAGAGCACCTTGTTTGACATCTCTCATCATTTTCCTTGAAACTATTTCAACACTTTGTAAAGATAACATTATACTTAAACAACAGTGCCACTGGGTTCACTATTGACTTGTTTTTATTCAACAAGTCCTGCTGTGATGTCAGGCAGTTGCTGTGCGGCATGACCGCAAGTGTGGTTGGATGAAATATGTGTCCTGCGTGTAACAGCAACAAAATAACAACAGGTAACAGGCGTTTATTAACTAATTCAATCAAATATTTTACTCACTCAT